>NC_041383.1:215601085-215767878 GCF_002162155.2 Triticum dicoccoides
GGCGGCGCACGGCGGCCTGCTGCGGGCCGAGGTGGGCGGACGGCGGCGACGGCGCGGGCCCGAACCGAGTCCCGCGGGCCGCGCGGGTGGGAGGAGAGAGAGAGGGAGGCGCGGGGCTGACGTGGCGGCGCGGGATAGGTTGAGGGCGGCGGCGGAGGTGATGTGGCGCGCCCTGATTGGGCGAAACGACGTGTCCGGCGGACATGTCCGGCGCGCGGAGGGAAGATTTAGGGTTTCATCTGCGATTTGGATGGGGGAGGCACATATTTATAGGTAGAGGGAGCTAGGAGAGTCCAAATGAGGAGCGGTTTTCGGCCACGCGATCGTGATCGAACGACCGAGAGCATGGAGGGGAGTTTGCTGGGTTTTGGGCCACTTTGGAAGGGATGTTGGGCTGCAACTCAAAGAGGGCTTTACGGTTACCCGGTTAACCGTTGAAGTATCAAACGACCTCCAAATGGCACGAAACTTGACAGGCGGTCTACCGGTGCTATACCAAGGCCGCTTGGCAAACCTCGGGCCATTCCGAGAACGTTTAACACCCGCACAAGAGAAGAGGCAAAAAGGGGACGCCGGAGGACATAGGAGCGCCGGATTGCAAAACGGACACCGGGGAAAATGCTCGGATGCATGAGACGAACATGTATGCAAAATGAGATGCACATGATGACATGATATGAAATGCATATGATGACATGGCAAAGTGCAACACGCAAGCAAAAGACATGGCAACGAAGGCGAATAACTGGAAGACACCTGGCGCATCGAATCCGGGGCATTACATGCATCATGTCTTGTCTATGTGTGGTGTGTTTACTATGTTGTGTGCTTCTTCTCGATAGTTCCTGTTTCATTGCGATCGTGAGGATTCGTTCGTCTACGCTTGGTTCATGTTCGTGGCTTCATCTTCTTCATGGACTCGTTCTTCTTCCTAGCGGGATTTCAGGCAAGATGACCGCTACCCTGGATCTCACTACTATCATTGCTATGCTAGTTGCCTCGTTCTATTGCTTTGCTGCGCTACCTATCATTTGCTCCTCAAGCATCCCAAATTGCCATGTCAGCCTCTAACCTTGTCACCCTTCCTAGCAAACCATTTCTTGGCTATGTTACCGCTTTGCTCAGCCCCTCTTATAGCATTGTTAGTTGCAGGTGAAGTTGAAGATTGCTCCATGGTGGACAGGATTATGTTGGGATATCACAATATCTCTTATTTAATTAATGCATCTATATACTTGGTAAAGGGTGGAAGACTCGGCCTTATGCCTGGTGTTTTGTTCCACTCTTGCCGCCCTAGTTTCCGTCATACCGGTGTTATGTTCCCGGATTTTGTGTTCCTTACGCGGTTGGGTGATTTATGGGACCCCCTTGACAGTCCGCTTTGAATAAAACTCCTCCAGCAAGGCCCAACCTTGGTTTTACCATTTGCCTCACCTAGCCCTTTTTCCCTTGGGTTTCCAGAGCCCGAGGGTCATCTTTGTTTACCCCCCCCGGGCCAGTGCTCGTCTGAGTGTTGGTCCAACCTGTCAGCCGCCGGTGGCCACCAGGGGCAACTCTGGGATGGCCTACCGGAAGTTTGGACAATCCGGTGTGCCCTGAGAACGAGATATGTGCAGCTCCTATCAGGATTTGTCGGCACATTCGGGCGGCTTTGCTGGTCTTGTTTTACCGTTGTCGAAATGTCTTGTAAACCAGGATTCCGAGACTGATCGGGTCTTCCTGGGAGAAGGTATATGCTTCGTTGATCGCGAGAGCTTATCATGGGCTAAGTTGGGACACCCCTGCAGGGTATAAACTTTCGAGAGCCATGCCCGCGGTTATGTGGCAGATGGGAATTTTTTAATGTCCGGTTGTAGATAACTTGACACCAGATCCGAATTAAAACGCATCAACCGCGTGTGTAGCCGTGATGGTCTCTTCTCGGCGGAGTCCGGGAAGTGAACACGGTTTCTGGGTTATGTTTGACGTAAGTAGGAGTTCAGGATCACCTCTTGATCATTACTAGTTGACGACCGTTCCTTTTGCTCCTCTTCTCGCTCTCATTTGCGTATGTTAGCCACCATACTTGCTTAGTCGCTGCTGCAACCTCACCACTTTACCCCTTCCTTTCCCATTAAGCTTTGCTAGTCTTGATACCCATGGTAATGGGATTGCTGAGTCCTCGTGGCTCACAGATTACTACAACAACAGTTGCAGGTACAGGTTACGCGGTGATCATGACGTGAGAGCGATGTTTGCTTGTTTTGGAGTTCTTCTTCTGCTTCTTCTTCGATCAGGGGATAGGTTCCAGGTCGGCAGCCTGGGCTAGCAGGGTGGATGTCGTTTGAGTTCCTGTTTGAGTTTCATCCGTAGTCGGATGGTGCTCTTATGTAAGATGATGTTGTATTCGTGTGGCATTGTATGCCTTATGTATGTATCCCCATCTATTTATGTAATGTTGATGTAATGATATCCACCTTGCAAAAGCGTTTCAATATGCGGGTCTATCCTTGGTGGTACCTTCAAGTTCCTCTTGGATAGGGTCGCATATTGGGCATAACAACATAAGACCAACTCGAACGCGCTGACCCAAACAGACGGCGTTTTTTATCCGTTTGGGTCGGTCATCTGCTTTGCATCTATGCTGTTTTAGATTTGAGTCGGCAGTGTACTCAACGCGCCGACCCATATATGCCGGTGTGACCGGCTTGACGCCTTTTTCAACAAATAGCACAAATTTTGCATTATTTCACACATAAATTTTATATTATTTCACAAGTAAACATATAGTCCACAACCAAATAAATAGCATAGTTTTACAAACCGAATGAAACTAAAATAGTCTCACATAGTTTTGCAAGCCAAATTAAAAAGATACATCTATTGGCTACCAACATGAGCCCATATATACTCAATCAAATCATTTTGCAGTTGCATGCGCATGTCATGATGAAATTGGATGAATTGTTCAAACGTTGCCGCTCTTCCATGCTCAGGCACAACATTCTCACCCTGAAACTGAAACTCTTAATTGTAGAGACGTTCCGGGCGCTCATCTTCTACGATCATATTGTGCATGATCACACAAGCATGCCATCACCTCCCACAATTTCTTCGTGCTCCAAGTCTTAGTAGGATACCGAATGATGCCCATCGAGATTGCAGAACACCAAAGGCACGTTCGACGTCCTTCCTAGCACTCTCTTGCTCTTGGGAAAATCTTTTCCTTTTCTCTCCGACGGGGTTGGGGATTGTCTTCACAATAGTGGTCCACTGAGAATATATACCGTCACCCAGGTAGTATCATTTGTCGTAGTTGTGGTTGTTGATGGTAAAATTAACCGGTGGTCTGTTGCCTTCGGAAAGCCTAGCAAACACCGGCAATCGTTGAAGCACGTTGATATCATTGTGTGATCTAGCCATGCCAAAGAAAGAGTGCCAGATCCAAAAATCTTGAGATGCCACGGCCTCAAGGATGACAATGCAAGCCCTGACATGGCCCTTAATTATACTGCCCTTGCCAAGTAGAAGGGCGGTTCTTCCACTCTCAGTGCATGCAGCCTATGCTGCCAAGCATCTCTGGGAAGCCCCTGTTGGCATTCATCGCCAACAAGCGGACTGTATCTTGAGGAGTCGGCTGTCTCAAGTACTTAGGGCCAAACACAATAATAACAGCCCTGCAGAACTTGTACATGGAGTCTAGGCATGTAGACTCGCTCATACGGATGTACTCGTCAATGAGATTACCGGGCACTCCCTATGCAAGCATTTGTATGGCTGCAATGCATTTTTGATAAGAGGAGAAGCCAATTTTTCCAAGGGCATCCTCTTTGCACTGGAAATATTCATTGTAGCCGACTACCCCCTCTCTAATATGGTTGAAAAGATGCCTACTCATACGGAAACGACGACCGAATTTATGATATTTGAACAATGGGTTCGTTGTGTCAAAGTAGTCCTTCCAAAGAAGGAAATGCTCGCTCTCTCGGTTGCGATTCAATGCTGGAAGGTGCCCGAAATGGAGACACGGAACAACGGCCGTTGGCTATTGAGGTGGTGATGGACCAACACGGCAACCAAGATCTCCTCCTCGTCATCGATCGAGGAATCGTCGGAGTCGCAAAGAAAATTGTGAAAAATGAACTCGTCGGCGGAGTCCATTTTGTACCTTGGCAAACTATCGAACAACTTGCGGGCGCCGACGAAGGTGTTGGGAAACGTTGCATGGAAAACAAAAACAATTCTACGCACACGCAAGGTCTATCCATGGAGATGCATAGCAACGAGAGTGGAGAGTGTGTCTACGTACCCTTGTAGACCATAAGCGGAAGCGTTTCACAACGCGGTTGATGTAGTCGAACTTTCTTCGCGATCCAACCGATCGAGTACCAAACGTATGGCACCTCCGCATTTAGCACACGTTCAGCTCGGTGATGTCCGCGCCTTCTTGATCCAGCAAGACGGCAAGGTAGTGGATGAGTTCCGACAGCACGACGGCGTGGTGACGGTGATGGTGAAGTGATCTCCGCAGGGCTTCGCCTAAGCACTACGAAAATATGACCGGGGATAAAATGGTGGAGGGAGGCGTTGAACACGGCTAAGAAATTGTCTGGTTGTGCTAGGAGCCCCCCTCCCATATATATATAGGGGGGAGGGTGGAAGGAGCAGCTAGGAGGTGCCCCCGAGTAGGCTGAATACTACTTGCGATCCTCCCCCAAGTGGTGCCCACACTTCCTTATTTAGAGTGCGGGAGGAAGGTGTTGGAAATATGCCCTAGAGGAAATAATAAAATGGTTATTATTATATTTCCTTGTTCATGATAATTGTCTATTGTTCATGCTATAATTGTATTAACCAGAAACCGTAATACATGTGTGAATACATAGACCACAACATGTCCCTAGTAAGCCTCTAGTTGACTAGCTCGTTGATCAATAGATGGTTATGGTTCCCTTACCATGGACATTGGATGTCGTTGATAACAGGATCACATCATTAGGAGAATGATGTGATGGACAAGACCCAATCCTAAGCATAGCACAAGATCGTGTAGTTCGTTTGCTAGAGCTTTTCTAGTGTCAAGTATCATTTCCTTAGACCATGAGATTGTGCAACTCCCGGATACCGTAGGAGTGTTTTGGGTGTATCGAACGTCAAAACGTAACTGGGTGGCTATAAAGGTGCACTACAGGTATCTCTGAAAGTGTCTGTTGGGTTGGCACGAATCGAGACTGGGATTTGTCACTCCGTATGACGGAGAGGTATCTCTGGGCCCACTCGGTAATGCATCATTGTAATGAGCTCAATGTGACTAAGGAGTTAGCCATGGGATCATGCATTATGGAACGAGTAAAGAGACTTGCCAGTAACGAGATTGAACAAGGTATAGGGATACCGGCGATCGAATCTCGGGAAAGTAACATACCGATGGACAAAGGGAATTGTATACGGGATTGATTGAATCCCCGACATCGTGGTTCATCCGATTAGATCATCGTGGAACATGTGGGAGCCAATATGGGTATACAGATCTAGCTATTGGTTACTGGCCGGAGAGGTGTCTCGGTCATGTCTGCATGGTTCCTGAACCCGTAGGGTCTACACACTTAAGGTTCGGTGACGCTAGAGTTGTAGTGGGAATAGTATGTGGTTACCGAAGGTTGTTCAAAGTCCCGGATGAGATCCCGGACGTCACGAGGAGTTCCGGAATGGTCCAGAGGTGAAGATCGATATATTGGACGAAGGGTATTGGAGTCCGGAAGTGTTCCGGGGGTACCAGGCTATGGCCAGCATGACCGAAAGGTGTTTCGGGGGCCATGACAAGTGTTGCAGGGCCTCATGGTCCAAGGGGAGGGGGAAAAACCAGCCCACCAAGGGGCTGTGCGCCCCCACACCCTTTCCCATGTTGCTTGGGGAGGTGGGGCACCTCCACCTGACTTGGGAGGCAAGCCTCCACCTGGCTTGGCTTGGGGGGCAAATCTCCCTAGGGTTTTCCTAGGGAGATCCAATCAGCCCTGGCCGCCGCCCCCTAGGGCAAACCCTAGGGTGCCTCCCCCTCTCCCCTTCCCCCTATATATAGTGAGGGGGTGGGAGGGCAGCCGTGACCCTTCCCCTGGCACAACCCTTCCCCCTCTCCAACACCTCCTCCTCCTCCTCCGTAGTGCGTGGCGAAGCCCTGTCGGAGAACCACAAGCTCCACCACCACGCCATCGTGCTGCCGGAGCTTTCCCTCAACTTCACCTGTCCCCTTGCTGGATCAAGAAGGAGGAGATGTCCCCAGGCTGTATGTGTGTTGAACATAGGAGGCGCCATCCGTTCGGCGCTAGATCGAATCTTCTGCGATTTGAATCGCCGCGAGTACGACTCCATCATCTGCGTTCCTTGTAACGCTTCTGCTTAGCGATCTTCAAGGGTATGAAGATGCACTCCCTCTCTCTCGTTGCTAGTATCTCCTAGGTTGATCTTGGTGACACATTGGAAAATTTTGAATTATTACAACATTCCCCAACACTGGTATCAGAGCTAGGTCTATGCGTAGATTCTATGCACGAGTAGAACACAAAGTAGTTGTGGGCGATGATTTGTTCAATTTGCTTACCGTTACTAGTATTATCTTGATTCAGCGGCATTGTGGGATGAAGCAGCCTGGACCGACCTTACACGTACGCTTACGTGAGACTGGTTCCACCGACTGACATGCACTTGATGCATAAGGTGGCTAGCGGGTGTCTGTCTCTCCCACTTTAATCGGATCAAATTCGATGAAAAGGGTCCTTATGAAGGGTAAATAGCAATTGGCATATCACCGTTGTGGCTTTTGCGTAGGTAAGAAACGTTCTTGCTAGAAACCCATAGCAGCCACGTAAAACATGCAACAACTATTAGAGGAAGTCAAACTTGTTTTTGCAGGGTATGCTCTGTGATGTGATATGGCCAAAAGGATGTGATGAATGGTATATGTGATGTATGAGATTGATCATGTTCTTGTAATAGGAATCACGACTTGCATGTCGATGAGTATGACAACCGGCAGGAGCCATAGGAGTTGTCTTAATTTATTGTATGACCTGCGTGTCAATGAAAATGCCATGTAATTACTTTACTTTATTGCTAACCGTTAGCCATAGTAGTAGAACTAATAGTTGGCGAGACAACTTCATGAAGACACGATGATGGAGATCATGATGATGGAGATCATGGTGTCATGCCAGTTGTCAGTGTCAAAACCGGCGGATCTCGGGTAGGGGGTCCCGAACTGTGCATCTAGGCGGATGGTAACAGGAGACAAGGACACGATGTTTTTACCCAGGTTCGGGCCCTCTCGATGGAGGTAAAACCCTACTCCTGCTTGATTGATATTGATGATATGGGTAGTACAAGAGTGGATCTACCACGAGATCAAGGAGGCTAAACCCTAGAAGCTAGCCTATGGTATGATTGTTGTAATGGTTGTGTGTCCTAGGGACTAAAACCCTCCGGTTTATATAGACACCGGAGAGGGATAGGGTTACACAGAGTCGGTTACAATGGTAGGAGATCTACATACCCGTATTGCCAAGCTTGCCTTCCACGCCAAGGAAAATCCCATTCGGACACGGGACAAAGTCTTCAATCTTGTATCTTCATAGTCTTGGAGTCCGGCCGATGATGATAGTCCGGCTATCCGGACACTCCCTAGTCCAGGACTCCCTCAGTAGCCCCTAAACCAGGCTTCAATGACGATGAGTCCGACGCGCATATTGTTCGGCATTGCAAGGCGGGTTCCTTCTCCGAATAATTCATAGAAGATTGTGAACACCAGGATAGTGTCCGGCTCTGCAAAATAAATTCCACATTCCAGCATAGAGAGAATAATATGTACACAAGTTCAATCTACTGACGTATTTTGTGGCATGACGTCATGCCACCACCAAGCCTTTACTTGAATTGTTTTTTATTATACCACCTCAGCGCGTTTAGCGAAGCGGTTTCCTTGGCACATCTTGTCGAAGCAGAGATCGTGTTCCCCTTATTCCGGGATTCCCATCAATACGGACATGGGTAACCCAACCGCGCCATTGATGGTGGCGCTTGGGAGATAAGCGAGTTTTACCAGGCCGGTAGGGACGCATAGTCTTTGTCCGCCCATATATAAGGGGATAAGGATCCACCTTTTTTACCTACGCCTTCTTCCTCCTTTGCTTATCCATCTCCGCGTACTCGAGCTGCAGCGCCCAAGCTCGCACATCTCGCCTCAACCTTCTCCAGCCATGTCCGGAGCGGGAGGCAAGTGGATGGTCTCCTCCGTCACGGAGGGGCACATCGAAAAGCTGCGCGGCGCCGGATACCTCTCCAGCGACATCGCGCACCGGCTGCCCGACAAGGGGCAGCTCATCCCCACCCCCAGGCCCCATCAGAGGGTCGTATTCCTTCCCCACTTCCTCCGCGGACTGGGCTTCCCACTTCATCCCTTCGTCCGAGGGCTCATGTACTACTATGGCCTGGACTTCCACGATCTGGCGCCAAACTTCATCCTCAACATCTCGGCGTTTATCGTCGTGTGCGAGGCCTTCCTCTGCATCCAGCCCCACTTCGGCTTGTGGCTAAAAACCTTCAATGTCAAGCCGAAGGTAGTGAAGGGCGTCCAAGCGGAGTGCGGAGGCGCCATGGTGGGCAAAATGCCCAACGTCCTCTGGCTCGAGGGCGCCTTTGTGGAAACCATCAAAGGGTGGCAATCGGGGTGGTTCTATATCACCGAGCCGCGTGACCCTAAATGGGCAGCGGCCCCCGAGTTCAGATTTGGTACTCCATTGCAGCTCACCTTCTGGAAAGAGAAGGGCTTGCTATGGGGCAGTTCGGAGGAGCTGACCGGACTCCAGTCCTGTCTCCAGACCTTGGTGAACAAGAAGCTCAAGCTTGTCAACGTGATCCAGGTCATGCTCGTCCGCCGAATTCTCCCCTGCCAACAACGGGCCTTCAATCTGTGGGAGTTTGATCCAGCACAGCACCGGACCCTGAGCGGGCTCTTCGACACGACGTACGAAGCTGCCTGGAGGGTGCTGTTCAAGGGCGGAGAAGCCCCCGCGTCCGCGACTGAAGATCGCGGATTCAGCACTAAGCGCCCGGCCGGTGTGGTAAGATATGTTATCCTTTATGGGACATTTATTTCTTTCATAGTTTGACTCTATTGTGGGATCTAAAACTCCCGATGCCTTTAACAAGACTGGCAGAGGACGTCCGGACAGGTTAACTTTCCGGCTCCCCTCCCCGAAGACCCAGCGGATACCCGTTTAACGGGGCTGCTAGTCCCGACACTTTATGTGGTGCCGGAGAAGAAGGCCAAGAAGAAGGCCACGGGAACCCGAAGGAGTTCCCGGCGCCAGGTGGTATCGGACTCATCCTCCGATGGCTCCGAGGCGGACTCCTCCCCCGAAGATGAGGAGGAGAAAGAGGACTCTCCCTAGGAGGGGGGAGAGAGGAAGAGGAAGGCTTCCCCAACAGGGGAGGCCGAAGGGTCCAAGAGGGGAAGGACCCTTCCTCCGGACAGCTCCGCCAACGCCAACGTTGGCGACGAAGGGTGGCCCTCAAGGGCCAAGCCTCCGGCAAGATCATAAGTATCCGGACTCCTGAATGATTTACAATTTCTCTTTCGTGCCACATGTTGTCCTTCTAATGCCGCACACTACCTGTAGTCCGGCCGAGGATGATCTTCCCGCTTCATCTAGCGGGTCCTTGGCTCCGTCGAATGTGGATTCCATTCCGACCGCCTCCACCCCTCATGATGCTGACGACGCCGAGGTGGGATCCCAGGAGGGGACCCATCAGGAGGAGGCTCCGGAGGTGCCGCAAGGCGGCCTCCCGGACTTTGCGCCGGACTCCGTGCCGGAACCCGCAGTGGTTCCAGAGTCCGGCAGGCGGCCCCTTCGTAAGAAGAGCAAGACCGTGACACCGGCAGCCTCCGTCCAACCGGAGGCGCCGGACAACTTGTTGGAGGCGCTCAACGACGCTTCCATCAAGGAAGAACACCGCACTATCATGAGTGCGGTGATTCAGAAGGTTCAGCTCGCCAAGAGCGGGCTGACCGAAGCCTGCAGCAGCCTTTTAACAGGCTTTGAGGTAAGAAGTTTTAAAATATGTAATGTAATACCGCATAGACAGTAGCCCCTGATGCTCAGTTTGGTGTTCGGAAAGAAAAGCCGGACTGAGGATCTAAAAAGATATACGTAGGAGTTCTAAAAATTATGTCAATATGGGATTGCAGGCTGCGCTGCTGACCTCTGCCGCATTGACTGCGGAGGTCGGTGCTTTGAAGCAAGACCTCGAGCGGGCCGAGAATGAGCTCGGCCTTGCCAAGAAGCAGCTCGAGGACAAAGAAGGTGAGTAACACCGTATTAAAGTTGTACCTTACAGAAAAGGATTTTGGTTTCAATAGAAATGACAAGGATAACGTGGGCACTGCAGGGGCCACGAACGAGGTGGCAACCCTGAAGGAGGCCGTGTCCGTGGCCGAACGTAATGCGGCCGCGGAATGGGTGGAGCGAGAGAAGCAAGAGGCGCGGGTGGCGGAGGTGCGACAAGAGCTCCAGGCTCTCATGGAAAAGCATGAGAGTTTGGAGCGCGACTCAAAGACTCGAGAGTCTGAGCTTGCCTCGGCTCTTGAAACTGCCAAAGACGCTAAGGCCGAGGCCCATAAGGCCCTCCAGGAGGTTGAGGCGGTGAAGAAAATAGCGGCGGGTAAGGCATTTTTCATGCAAAGCAAGCATGTGAATGTGAATTACCTGTTACTTACCCGAATTCGGAGCTCTCCAGGGGCGTTTGCAGATCTGCCTTGCAGCGTGTCCGATGCCGCCGCATTCTACCGGGCCGAGGAGGGGAGCTCAACGGAGAAGGTCTTCTGGTCTCAGTATGCTGAGGCTGGACATCCGGTGCCCCTTAGCGACCAGCTGAAGCAGCTGGTCGTGCTCCACAAGGTGGCCGAGCAGGCCATGAAGGGCCTCATAGTCCGGCTGTGGCCTGAAGAGGCCATGCCTGGGAGCTACTTCGGCATGGTGCGGCGGCTGGTGGATGCGTGTCCTTGGGTGGAAGTCATCAAGCGCTCCGCCTGCATTGAAGGTGCCCGTCGGGCCCTTGCCCGCGCAAAGGTGCACTGGGGCAGGCTGGATGCTGAGAAGCTTATAACGGACGCGCCGCCAGCGGGCAAGGAGTATCGTACGCCCGAGATGTACTATAAGAGTGTCCTGAAGGGTGCCCGCAAGATTGCGGATGAGTGCCCCAAAGATGTAATTATTGAGTAAACTCGCAATGTGTTATCCTGTGCGCTGAAAACTTTGTTCATATGCGCTAAGCAACGCTTATTGATTTAAAATATTACCTTCTGTGCGGCCGTTTATTAAATCTGAGAGATGGCAAGTCGTCGGCTTCAGCCCCCATGCCACGAGTGCTGGGGTGTTCGGGATAAACTTGAGCACTCTTGTTCCCATTTTTGGGTCCATCTAGGGAGGCGCTCAACACAATGAACAAGGCAACCGGACTTATAATGCTTGAACACTCTTACTTAGCCATAGAATTCTATAATTTTAAATTTCAGCGAAGCCCCTAGTGTTCGGAAGACCGAATTTGGGGCGCTATCCACGCCTGGGCCGGACACAGCCGGTTCCTCGCTCTAAGCGGCATAAGTCTTTAGGGACTCGAAAAGACCTCTCGAACAGCGACCAGCTCTCGCCTTATCATGACAGTCAGTTTTAGCTTTCTCCACTGAGGCGCTCGCCCAGCTCAACCGGGGCGCAATCGCAGTGGTTCTCCCAGTGCTACCTTAGCCGATAGAACGGAACGTAAGGTACCAAAACATGGGAGCCGGGCAAACCCAACTATTGACCCAAGACATGATTCGGAGCCGATGCATATAATGCTATAAGTTCGGGGTGCCGCACTTGTGAAAGTGTTCGGACTTATCACACCATAATGCGGGGAACATAAGCCCCTGGTGTATTCGGCCGTACCAAAATGTACAGGTGCAAGATGTCATAAATGAACATATATGTAAAAAAAGAAATGCAATTATAAACAAAAAGTGATGCATTGTTTATTCGAGGAATTCTGCCATGGGTGCAGAACGATACAAATAGTGCGGTAAGCAAGGGTTGGACTATTAAAAGTGTCTCCCTCCAGGGGTAGGCCGCGGAATAGTGTATTAAACAGATGTAATGCTCATAATGGAGACCACCTGGGTGTTCGTCGTAGCCATTATCCCTCCCTGGCTGTTGCATCGTGAGTTCGGCAGATCTACTGCCGGACAGGGCCTCTGGTGAATGGAGTCCTGTGGAAAAAATAAAAAAGAAGAAAAAAGAGTGACACACTTGGGAGCCCTGGTGTGGTTAAGCCGCACTCTGGGCCTTTCGTGGTCGTGCCCCTCCCCCTATGCCCATGGTATCTCCAGGGCGTAATGATGTACGCGAAGAGCTGGTCTTGCAATCATGCAAGGGCTGGGGTTGGGGCCGCATTGCTACGTGTGCTCGGAACGTGCCAGGTGGTCTTGATGTATGTTAATCCGGGCGCGTTTGGCCATGTCCGGTTGTTTAACGGCCGAACTCGAGAATTGCCTTGAGAGGCTGCTCTGTACTTCTGCCGCGAGAGCCGCTGTGTGTTCCTCCGTTCGGAGGGAGCGTTCAGTGTTTCCGTTGACCGTGATGACTCCACGAGGGCCTGGCATCTTGAGCTTGAGGTATGCGTAATGCGGCACCGCGTTGAATTTTGCGAACGCGGTTCATCCGAGCAGAGCGTGATAGCCACTGCGGAACGGGACTATGTCGAAGATTAACTCCTCGCTTCGGAAATTATCCGGGGATCCGAAGACCACTTCCAGTGTGACTGAGCCTGTACAATTGGCCTCAACACCTGGTATGACGCCTTTGAAGGTCGTCTTTGTAGGTTTAATCCTTGAGGGGTCTATGCCCATCTTGCACACTGTATCCTGATAAAGCAGGTTCAGGCTGCTGCCGCCGTCCATCAGGACTCTAGTGAGGTGAAATCCATCGACGATTGGGTCTAAAACCAATGCGGCGAATCCTCCATGGCGGATACTGGTGGGGTGGTCCCTTCGATCGAAAGTGATCGGGCAAGAGGACCACGGATTGAACTTCGGGGCGACTGGCTCCATCGCATATACGTCCCTAAGTGCACGCTTCTGCTTGTTGGGGAACGTAGTAATTTCAAAAAATTTCCTACGCACACGCAAGATCATGGTGATGGCATAGCAACGAGAGAGGAGAGTGTATGTCCACGTACCCTCGTAGACCGTAAGCGGAAGCATTAGCACAACGCGGTTGATGTAGTCGTACGTCTTCACGATCCGACTGATCCAAGCACCGAACGTACGGGGCCTCCGAGTTCAGCACACGTTCAGCTCGATGACGATCTCCGGCCCTCCGATCCAGCAAAGGCTCCGGAGATGAGTTCCATCAGCACAATGGCGTGGTGATGATGATGATGTTCTACCGGCGCAGGGCTTCGCCTAAACTCCGCGACGATATGACCGAGGTGGAATATGGTGGAAGGGGGCACCGCACACGGCTAAGGAACGATCCGTAGATCAACTTGTGTGTCTTTGGGGTGCCCCCCGCCCCCGTATATAAAGGAGCCAAGGGGGAGGAGGCGGCCGGCCTAGAGGGCGCGCCAAGGGGGGGAGTCCTACTCCCACCGGGAGTAGGACTCCCTCTTTCCAAGTAGGAGTAGGAGAAGGGGGGGAAAGAGGAGGAAGAGGGGAAGGAAAGGGGGGCGCCGCCCCCCTTCCCTTGTCCTATTCGGACTAGGAGGGGGAGGGGCGCGCGGCCCCTCCTGGCTCCTTCCCTCTTCTCCCTCGTGGCCCATGTAGGCCCATTAACCCCCCGGGGGGTTCCCGTAACCTCCCGGTACTCCGGTAAAATGCCGATTTCACCTGGAACCATTCCGATGTCCAAACATAGGCTTCCAATATATCATTCTTTATGGCTCAACCATTCCGAGACTCCTCGTCATGTCCGTGATCACATCCGGGACTCCGAACAAACTTCGGTACATCAAAACTTATAAACTCATAATAAAACTGTCATCGAAACGTTAAGCGTGCGGACCCTACGGGTTCGAGAACTATGTAGACATGACCTAAAACCATTCTCGGTCAATAACCAATAGCGGGACCTGGATGCCCATATTGGTTCCTACATATTCTACGAAAATCTTTATCGGTCAAACCGCATAACAACATACGTTGTTCCCTTTGTCATCGGTATGTTTACTTGCCCGAGATTTGATCGTCGGTATCCAATACCTAGTTCAATCTCGTTACCGGCAAGTCTCTTTACTCGTTCTGTAATACGTCATCTCATAACTAACTCATTAGTTATAATGCTTGCAAGGCTTAAGTGATGAGTATTACCGAGAGGGCCCAGAGATACCTCTCCGACAATCGGAGTGACAAAACCTAATCTCGAAATACGCCAACTCAACATGTACCTTTGGAGACACCTGTAGTACTCCTTTATAATCACCCAGTTACGTTGTGACGTTTGGTAGTACCCAAAGTGTTCCTCCGGTAAACGGGAGTTGCATAATTCTCATAGTTACATGAACATGTATAAGTCATGAAGAAAGCAGTAGCAGAATACTAAACGATCAAGTGCTAAGCTAACGGGATGGGTCATGTCAATCACATCATTCTCCTAATGATGTGATCCCATTAATCAAATGACAACACATGTCTATGGTTAGGAAACATAACCATCTTTGATTTATGAGCTAGTCAAGTAGAGGCATACTAGTGACATTAAGTTTGTCTATGTATTCACACATGTATCATGTTTCCGGTTAATACAATTCTAGCATGAATAATAAACATTTATCATGATATGAGGAAATAAATAATAACTTTATTATTGCCTCTAGGGCATATTTCCTTCAGTCTCCCACTTGCACTAGAGTCAATAATCTAGATTACATAGTAATGATTCTAACACCCATGGAGTCTTGGTGCTGATCATGTTTTGCTCGTGAGAAAGGCTTAGTCAACGGGTCTGCAACATTCAGATCCGTATGTATCTTACAAATCTCTATGTCTCCCACTTGGACTTGGTCCCGAATGGAATTGAAGCGTCTCTTGATGTGCTTGGTCCTCTTGTGAAATCTAGATTCCTTTGCCAAGGCAATTGTACCAGTATTGTCACAGAAGATCTTCATTGGTCCCGATGCACTAGGTATGACACCTAGATCGGAAATGAACTCCTTCATCCAGACTCCTTCATTCGCTGCTTCAGAAGCAGCTATGTACTATGCTTCACATGTAGATCCCGCCACGACGCTTTGTTTAGAACTGCACCAACTTACAGCTCCACCGTTTAATATAAACACGTATCTGGTTTGCGATTTAGAATCGTCCAGATTAGTGTCAAAGCTTGCATCGACGTAACCTTTTACGACTAGCTCTTTGTCACCTCCATATACGAGAAACATATCCTTAGTACTTTTCAGGTATTTCATGATGTTCTTGACCGCTGTCCAGTGATCCACTCCTGGATTACTTTGGTACCTTCCTGCCAAGCTTATTGCTAAGCACACGTCAGGTCTGGTACACAGCATTGCATACATGATAGAGCCTATGGCTGAAGCATAGGGAACATCTTTCATTTTCTCTCTATCTTCTGCTGTGGTCGGGCATTGAGTTTGACTCAACTTCACACCTTGTAGTACAGGCAAGAATCCTTTCTTTGCCTGATCCATTTTGAACTTTTTCAAAATTTTGTCAAGGTATGTGCTTTGTGAAAGTCCTATTAAGCGTCTTGATCTATCTCTATAGATCTTGATGCCCAATATATAAGCAGCTTCACCGAGGTCTTTCATTGAAAAACTTTTATTCAAGTATCCCTTTATGCTATCTAGAAATTCTATATCATTTCCACTTAATAATATGTCATCTACATATAAAACTAGAAATGCTACAGAGCTCCCACTCACTTTCTTGTAAATACAGGCTTCTCCAAAAGTCTGTATAAAACCATATGCTTTGATCACACTATCAAAGCGTTTATTCCAACTCCGAGATGCTTGCACCAGTCCATAAATGGAACGCTGGAGCTTGCACACTTTGTTAGTACCTTTTGGATCAACAAAACCTTCCGGCTGCATCATATACAACTCTTCTTCTAGAAATCCATTCAAGAATGCAGTCTTGACATCCATTTGCCAAATTTCATAATCATGAAATGCAGCAATAGCTAACATGATTCGGACAGACTTAAACATCGCTACGGGTGAGAAAGTCTCATCGTAGTCAACCCCTTGAACTTGTCGAAAACCTTTCGCAACAAGTCGAGCTTTATAGACAGTTACATTACCATCAGCGTCAGTCTTCTTCTTAAAGATCCATTTATTCTCAATAGCTTGCCGATCATCGGGCAAGTCAACCAAAGTCCATACTTTGTTTTCATACATGGATCCCATCTCAGATTTCATGGCCTCTAGCCATTTTGCGGAATCTGGGCTCATCATCGCTTCCTCATAGTTCGTAGGTTCATCATGGTCAAGTAACATGACTTCCAGAATAGGATTACCGTACCACTCTGGTGCGGATCTTACTCTGGTAGACCTACGAGGTTCTGTAGAAACTTGATCTGAAGTTTCATGATCAATATCATTAGCTTCCTCACTGATTGGTGTAGTTGTCACAGGAACCGGTTCTTGTGGTGAACTACTTTCCAATAAGGGAGTAGATACAGTTATCTCGTCAAGTTCTACTTTCCTCCCACTCACTTCTTTCGAGAGAAACTCTTTCTCTAGAAAGGATCCGAATTTAGCAACGAAAAACTTGCCTTCATATCTGTGATAGAAGGTGTACCCAATAGTCTCCTTTGGGTATCCTATGAAGACACATTTCTCCGATTTGGGTTCGAGCTTATGTGGTTGAAGTTTCTTCACATAAGCATCGCAGCCCCAAACTTTAAGAAACGACAACTTTGGTTTCTTGCTAAACCACAGTTCATAAGGCGTCGTCTCAACGGATTTTGATGGTGCCCTATTTAACGTGAATGCGGCCGTCTCTAAAGCATAACCCCAAAACGATAGCGGTAAATCAGTAAGAGACATCATAGATCGCACCATATCAAGTAAAGTAGGATTACGACGTTCGGACACACCATTTCGTTGTGGTGTTCCAGGTGGCGTGAGTTGCGAGACTATCCCGCATTGTTTCAAGTGTAGAACAAACTCATAACTCAAATATTCTCCTCCACGATCAGATCATAGAAACTTTATTTTCTTGTTACGGTGATTTTCCACTTCTCTCTGAAATTCTTTGAACTTTTCAAATGTTTCAGACTTGTGTTTCATTAAGTAGATATACCCATATCTTCTTAAATCATCTGTGAAGGTGAGAAAATAACGATATCCGCCACGAGCTTCGACATTCATTGGACCACATACATCTGTATGTATGATTTCCAACAAATCTGTTGCTCTCTCCATAGTACCGGAGAACGGCGTTTTAGTCATCTTGCCCATAAGGCACGGTTCGCAAGTACCAAGTGATTCATAATCAAGTGATTCCAAAAGCCCATCAGTATGGAGTTTCTTCATGCTCTTTACACCGATATGACCTAAACGGCAGTGCCACAAATAAGTTGCACTATCATTATCAATTCTGCATCTTTTGGTTTCAACACTATGAATATGTGTATCACTACTATCGAGATTCAATAAAAATAGACCACTCTTCAAGGGTGCATGACCATAAAAGATATTACTCATATAAATAGAACAACCATTATTCTCTGATTTAAATGAATAACCGTCTCGCATCAAACAAGATCCAGATATAATGTTCATGCTCAACGCTGGCACCAAATAACAATTATTTAGGTCTAATACTAATCCCGATGGTAGATGTAGAGGTAGCGTGCCGACCGCGATCAAATCGACTTTGGAACCATTTCCCACGCGCATCGTCACCTCGTCCTTAGCTAATCTTCGCTTAATCCGTAGTCCCTGTTTCGAGTTGCAAATATTAGCAACAGAACCGTATCAAATACCTAGGTGCTACTGCGAGCATTAGTAAGGTACACATCAATACCATGTATATCACATATACCTTTGTTCACTTTGCCATCCTTCTTATCCGCCAAATACTTGGGGCAGTTCCACTTCCAGTGTCCAGTCTCCTTGCAGTAGAAGCACTCAGTTTCAGGCTTAGGTCCAGACTTGGGTTTCTTCTCTTGAGCAGCAACTTGCTTGCCGTTCTTTTTGAAGTTCCTTTCTTCTTCCCTTTGCCCTTCTTCTTGAAACTGGTGGTTTTGTTAACCATCAACACTTGATGCTCCTTCTTGATTTCTACCTCCGCGGCTTTCAGCATTGCGAAGAGCTCGGGAATAGTCTTGTTCATCCCTTGCATATTATAGTTCATCACGAAGCTCTTGTAGCTTGGTGGCAGTGATTGGAGAATTTTGTCAATGACACTATCATCAGGAAGATTAACTCCCAGTTGAATCAAGTGATTATTATACCCAGACATTTTGAGTATGTGTTCACTGACAGAACTATTCTCCTCCATCTTGCAGCTATAGAACTTATTGGAGACTTCATATCTCTCAATCCGGGCATTTGCTTGAAATATTAACTTCAACTCCTGGAACATCTCATATGCTCCATGACGTTCAAAACGTTGTTGAAGGCCCGGTTCTAAGCCGTAAAGCATGGCACACTGAACTATAGAGTAGTCATCAGCTTTGCTCTGCCAGACATTCTTAACGTCGTCAGTTGCATCAGCAGCAGGCCTGGCACCCAGCGGTGCTTCCAGGACGTAACTTTTCTGTGCAGCAATGAGGATAATCCTCAGGTTACGGACCCAGTCCGTGTAATTGCTACCATCATATTTCAACTTTGCTTTCTCAAGGAACGCATTAAAATTCAACGGAACAACAACACGAGCCATCTATCTACAAACAAACATAGACAAGCAAGATACTATCAGGTACTAAGTTCATGATAAATTTAAGTTCAATTAATCATATTACTTAAGAAATCCCACTTAGACAGACATCTCTCTAGTCATCTAAGTGATCACGTGATCCAAATCAACTAAACCATGTCCGATCATCACGTGATATGGAGTAGTTTCAATGGTGAACATCGCTATGTTGATCATATCTACTATATGATTCACGCTCGACCTTTCGGTCTCCGTGTTCCGAGGCCATATCTGTATATGCTAGGCTCGTCAAGTATAACCTGAGTATTCCGCGTGTGCAACTGTTTTGCACCCGTTGTATTTGAACGTAGAGCCTATCACACCCGATCATCACGTGGTGTCTCAGCACGAAGAACTTTCGCAACGGTGCATACTCAGGGAGAACACTTCTTGATAATTTAGTGAGAGATCATCTTAAAATGCTACCATCAATCAAAGCAAGATAAGATGCATAAAGGATAAACATCACATGCAATCAATATAAGTGATATGATATGGCCATCATCATCTTGTGCTTGTGATCTCCATCTTCGAAGCACCGTCATGATCACCATCGTCACCGGCGCGACACCTTGTTCTCCATCGTAGCATCGTTGTCGTTACGCCATCTATTGCTTCTACGACTATCGCTACCGCTTAGTGATAAAGTAAAGCAATTACAGGGCGTTTGCATTTCATACAATAAAGCGACAACCATATGGCTCCTGCCAGTTGCCGATAACTTCGGTTACAAAACATGATCATCTCATACAATAAAATATAGCATCACGTCTTGACCATATCACATCACAACATGCCCTGCAAAAACAAGTTAGACGTCCTCTACTTTGTTGTTGCAAATTTTACGTGGCTGCTACGGGCTTAGCAAGAACCGTTCTTACCTACGCATCAAAAACCACAACGATAGTTCGTCAAGTTGGTGCTGTTTTAACCTTCGCAAGGACTGGCCGTAGCCACACTCGATTCAGCTAAAGTGAGAGAGACAGACACCTGCCAGTCACCTTTAAGCACGAGTGCTCGTAACGGTGAAACCAGTCTCGCGTAAGCGTACGCGTAATGTCGGTCCGGGCTGCTTCATCTCACAATACCGCCGAACCAAAGTATGACATGCTGGTAAGCAGTATGACTTGTATCGCCCACAACTCACTTGTGTTCTACTCGTGCATATAACATCAACGCATAAAACCTGGCTCTAATACCACTGTTGGGGAACGTAGTAATTTCAAAAAAATTCCTGCGCACACGCAAGATCATGGTGATGGCATAGCAACGAGAGGGGAGAGTGTATGTCCACGTACCCTCGTAGACCGTAAGCGGAAGCGTTAGCACAACACGGTTGATGTAGTCGTACGTCTTCACGATCCGACCGATCCAAGCATCGAACGTACGGGGCCTCTGAGTTCAGCACACGTTCAGCTCGATGACGATCTCCGGCCCTCCGATCCAGCAAAGGCTCCAGAGATGAGTTCCGTCAGCACGACGGCATGGTGATGATGATGATGTTCTACCGGCGCAGGGCTTCGCCTAAACTCCGCGATGATATGACCGAGGTGGAATATGGTGGAAGGGGGCACCACACACGGCTAAGGAATGATCCGTAGATCAACTTGTGTGTCTTTGGGGTGCCCCCCGCCCCCGTATATAAAGGAGCCAAGGGGGAGGAGGCGGCCGGCCTAGAGGGCGCGCCAAGGGGGGGAGTCCTACTCCCACCGGGAGTAGGACTCCCTCTTTCCAAGTAGGAGTAGGAGAAGGGGGGGAAAGAGGAGGAAGAGGGGAAGGAAAGGGGGGGCGCCGCCCCCCTTCCCTTGTCCTATTTGGACTAGGAGGGGGAGGGGCGCGCGGCCCCTCCTGGATCCTTCCCTCTTCTCCCTCGTGGCCCATGTAGGCCCATTAACCCCCCGGGGGGTTCCGGTAACCTCCCGGTACTCCGGTAAAATGCCGATTTCACCCGGAACCATTCCGATGTCCAAACATAGGCTTCCAATATATCAATCTTTATGGCTCGACCATTCCGAGACTCCTCGTCATGTCCGTGCTCACATCCGGGACTCCGAACAAACTTCGGTACATCAAAACTTATAAACTCATAATAAAACTGTCATCGAAACGTTAAGCGTGCGGACCCTACGGGTTCGAGAACTATGTAGACATGACCTAAAACCATTCTCGGTCAATAACCAATAGCGGGACCTGGATGCCCATATTGGTTCCTACATATTCTATGAAGATCTTTATCGGTCAAACCGCATAACAACATACGTTGTTCCCTTTGTCATCGGTATGTTTACTTGCCCGAGATTTGATCGTCGGTATCCAATACCTAGTTCAATCTCGTTACCGGCAAGTCTCTTTACTCGTTCTGTAATACGTCATCTCATAACTAACTCATTAGTTATAATGCTTGCAAGGCTTAAGTGATGAGTATTACCGAGAGGGCCCAGAGATACCTCTCCAACAATCGGAGTGACAAAACCTAATCTCGAAATACGCCAACTCAACATGTACCTTTGGAGACACCTGTAGTACTCCTTTATAATCACCCAGTTACGTTGTGATGTTTGGTAGCACACAAAGTGTTTCTCCAGTAAAGGGGAGTTGCATAATCTCATAGTTGTAGGAACATGTATAAGTCATGAAGAAAGCAATAGTAATATACTAAACGATCAAGTGCTAAGCTAACGGAATGGGTCATGTCAATCACATCATTCTCCTAATGATGTGACCCCGTTAATCAAATGACAACACATGTCTATGGTTAGGAAACATAACCATCTTTGATTTATGAGCTAGTCAAGTAGAGGCATACTAGTGACTATATGTTTGTCTATGTATTCACACATGTATCATGTTTCCGGTTAATACAATTCTAGCATGAATAATAAACATTTATCATGATATGAGGAAATAAATAATAACTTTATTATTGCTTCTAGGGCATATTTCCTTCACCGCTCCCTCTTGGGTATGTGGGTTGCGTATATCATGTTTACCGTCCGCACTTGTGGGGGGAAACCCTTCTGTCCTCTATTGTTCGGCGGCCGAGTCTCTTCCTCGTCATCGCTGTGCAGCCCCTTGTCATTGTTTTTGGCAATAAACTTGCCTGCCTGCTTGAATATCCAACAATCCCTGTTGGTGTGGTTGGCTGGCTTTTCGGGGGTGCCATGTATCTGGCAAGAGCGGTCGAGTATTCGGTCCAAATTGGACGGACCCGGAGTAGTTCTTTTGAATGGCTTTTTCCGCTGACCGGGTTTAGAGCCTCTGAATCCGGCATTGACTGCCGTATCCTCAGTGTTATCACCGTTAACGCGGCGTTTGTTTTTATTGCGACGCGACCTGCCATTGCGGTCCTTGTTGTCCGGACTGCCAGAATTTTTGCTGAAGTTGTTACTGCGAGCTAGCCAGCTGTCCTCTCCCGCACAGAAGCGGGTCATGAGTGATGTGAGGGCTGCCATGGATTTTGGCTTTTCCTGTCCTAGGTGCCGGTCCAGCCACTCGTCGCGGATGTTATGTTTGAAGGCTGCGAGGGCCTCTACATCCAGACAATCGACGATTTGATTTTTCTTTTTGAGGAACCGTGTCCAGAATTGCCTGGCCGATTCGTCTGGCTGCTGAATTATGTGGCTTAGGTCATCGGTGTCTGGTGGTCGCACATATGTGCCCTGGAAGTTGTCGAGGAATGCGGCTTCCAGGTCCTCCCAACACCCAATTGATTCTGCTGGCAAGCTGTTAAGACAATGCCGAGCTGGCCCCTTAAGCTTGAGTTGGATATACTTGATGGCGTGGAGGTCGTCACCGCGGACCATATGGATATAAAGGAGATAATCTTCGATCCAAACCGCGGGGTCTGTTGTGCCATCGTAGGATTCAATGTTCACGGGTTTAAACCCTTCAGGGATTTGATGATCCATTACTTCGTCTGTGAAGCATAGTGGGTGCGCGGCGCCTCTATATTGAGCAATATCACGACGTAGCTCAAGAGAGCGTTGTCTGCTGTGTTTGGCCCGGCCGGAGTTGCTGTATCCAGCGCGACGGTAGTCGTCGTGGGTCGTGGGGTGCCCACGTGATCCGTAGATGGATCTGGATTGTCTTGCCTTGTCCTCCAATATATCCCGCAAGTCCGGCGCATTTCCCCGTGGCTTCACGCTTTTCGAGCGGTGCCGGGGTACGGTTCTGGCGGAGGGCCTAGATGCCTCTCTGTCGCGGCCACGAGGTGGTCGGTCTACCGCATTGTGCGCTGGTGAGGAAGGTTTGTATGCTTCCTCCTCTAGTCGGGGGAGCAACTTGCATTTTGGGTAGCTTTTGGAGGGGCGTTCGAGTTCATACTCTTCAGCCGCGAGGACCTCGGTCCATCTGTCGGCCAGCAGGTCTTGATCAGCTCGAAGCTGTTGCTGCTGCTTTTTTAGGCTGTTCGCCGTGGCCATTAGCCTGCGTTTAAAATGATCTTGTTCGACGGGATCCTCGGGCATGGCAAATTCGTCGTCGTTGAGGCTTGCCTCGTCTCCGGAGGGAGGCATGTAATTGTCATCCTCTATCTCCTCGTCTACCGCTCTCTCTTGAGGGCTGGCTTCTCCGTCCTCCTGTGATGAATCTTGCTGGAGGGGGTTGTCTTCGGCACTCTCTGGGGGTGTTATTATCTCCGGTGCCGGAATCTCCATTCTTGCTGTGGCGGGATTTAGAGCGGCACCGCTGACGTCGGCGCTTGGGCTGTTTCTTAGAGGAATCTGCCTCCGCTGCTTCTTCGCCGTCCCCATCCTTTGGGGTGTCCACCATGTATATGTCGTATGACGAGGTGGTCTTCCAGTGCCCCGTAGGCGCTGGTTCTTGATCGTCTCCGGCATCGTCGTCCATACCGTCGATGTCTTCGGAGTCGTAATCTAGCATGTCGGTTAGATCGTTGACAGTGGCTACAAAGTGGGTGGTGGGTGGGCTTTGAATTTCTTCGTCGTCTACATCCCAACCATCCTGACCGCAGTCTGGCCAGGGTTCTCCTGATAACGAGAGATATTTTAGAGAATTTAGGATGTCGCCAAAGGGTGAGTGCTGAAAGATGTCCGCAGCGGTGAATTCCATGATCGGCGCCCAATCGGATTCGATTGGTAGGGGCGCAGGAGGTTCGGAGTCCGGCAAGGAGTCCGGCACCTCGGAGTCATGAGCTTTATAAGGGACAAGGTCAGTATTCGGCTCCATCACCATAGAAGTTGCAGCTCCCGAGGCGGTGTCCAGCCACCTGTCCTCGATCTGCGCGGTCAGCTCTGAACTATGGGTCGGAGCGGATTCGTGTGCGGCCTCCAAGGTACTGTCCGGCGGCAGAGCTAGATCATGCCCATCGTGACAGTGCGGCACGCTCGGCTGTGGCTCGAATCCGTCGAAGATCAAGTCTCCGCGGATGTCGGCCGTGAAGTTTAGGCTTCCAAATCTGACCTGATGGCCAGGGGCGTAGCTTTCGATCTGCTCCAGATGGCCAAGTGAATTGGCCCGCAGTGCAAAGCCGCCGAACACGAAGATCTGTCCGGGGAGAAAATTCTCACCCTGGACTGTGTTGTTGTTGATTGAAGAAGCCATCAAGCCTATCGGTGATGACACAGAGGAACTCTCAATGAAAGCACCAATGTTGGTGTCAAAACCGGCGGATCTCGGGTAGGGGGTCCCGAACTGTGCGTCTAGGCGGATGGTAACAGGAGACAAGGGAGACGATGTTTTTACCCAGGTTCGGGCCCTCTGATGGAGGTAAAACCCTACTCCTGCTTGATTGATATTGATGATATGGGTAGTACAAGAGTGGATCTACCACGAGATCAAGGAGGCTAAACCCTAGAAGCTAGCCTATGGTATGATTGTTGTAATGGTTGTGTGTCCTACAGACTAAAACCCTCCGGTTTATATAGACACCGGAGAGGGCTAGGGTTACACAGAGTTGGTTACAATGGTAGGAGATCTACATATCCGTATCGCCAAGCTTTCCTTCCACGCCAAGGAAAGTCCCATCCGGACACGGGACGAAGTCTTCAATCTTGTATCTTCATAGTCTTGGAGTCCGGCCGATGATGATAGTCCGGCTATCCGGACACCCCCTAGTCCAGGACTCCCTCACCAGTGACGAAGGTGATCATGTCGCGCCTCAAAGATGGAGATCACAGGCGCAAGATGATATTGGCCATATCATGTCACTTTATGATTTGCATGTGATGTTTGTCATGTTTACATCTTATTTGCTTAGAACAACGGTAGCATAAATAAGATGATCCCTCACTAAAATTTCAAGAAATGTGTTCCCCCTAACTGTGCACCCTTGTGAAGGTTCGTTGTTTCGAAGCACCACATGATGATCGGGTGTGATAGATACTAACGTTCGCATACAACGGGTGTAAGCCAGATTTACACATGCGAAACACTTAGGTTGACTTGACGAGCCTAGCATGTACAGACATGGCCTCGGAACACGAGAGACCGAAAGGTCGAACATGAGTCGTATAGTAGATACGATCAACATGGAGATGTTCACCGTTGATGACTAGTCCGTCTCACGTGATGAACGGACACGGCCTAGTCGATTCGGATCATGTATCACTTAGATGACTAGAGGGATATCATGTCTATCCGAGTGGGAGTTCATTAAATAATTTAATTAGATGAACTTAATTATCATAAACCTAGTCTAAATTGTCTTTGCAAATTATGTTGTGGATTAATAGCTTGCGCTTTAGCTCCTTGTTTTAATACGTTCCTAGAGAAAGACTAAGTTGAAAGATATTGTAAGCAATTGTGCGGACTAGGGCTGTAGTCTGAGGATTGTCCTCACTGCTACATAGAAGGCTTTTGTCCTTGATGCACCGCTCGGTGTGCCAACCCCTCTGGCGTCGTTTGTGGATGTTGTGAACATCTGGTAGACACGTTCTGATGACTACCTGGTAGTTTAGTGCACCATGCTTTACAGCTTAGAGTCAGGGCTCCAAAAGCGTTTTGAACGCATGGAACATAGGAGATGTTCCAAGAGCTTAAATTGGTATTTCAAGCTCATGCCCATGTTGAGAGGTTTGATACCTCTGACAAGATCTTTGCCTACAAGATGGAGGAGAATAGTTCAGCCAGTGAGTATGTGCTCAGAATGTCTGGGTGCTTCAATCACTTGAATCAAGTGGGAGTTAATCTTCCAGATAAGAGAGTGATTGACAGAGTTCTCCAGTCATTATCACCAAGCTGCTAGAGCTTCGTGATGAACTATAACATGCAAGGGAAGTTGATCTCGGAGCTATTCATCGTGCTTAAGGCCGTAAAGGTAGAAGTCAAGAAGGAGCATCAAGTGTTGATAGTTGACAAGACCACTGATTTCAAAGAAGGGCAAGGGCAAGAAGGGAAACTTCAAGAATGGCAAGCCAGTTGCCGCTCCAGTGAAGAAACCCAAGAACCCAAACCTGAGACGAAGTGCTTCTATTAGGGGAACGGTCACTGGTAGCGGAACCACCTCAAATACTTGGTAGATAAGAAGGCTGGCAACTTCAACAAAAGTATATTTGATATATATGTTATTGATTGTACCTTACTAGTATTCCTAGTAGCACCTAGGTATTAGATACCGGTTCAGTTGCTACGATTGCTAACTCGAAACAAAAGCTATGGAATAAACGGAGACTAGCTAAGGGCGAGGTGACGATGTATGTTGGAAGTGTTTCCAAGGTTGATGTGATCACCATCGCACGCTCCCTCTACCTTCGGGATTAGTGTTGAACCTGGACAAATGTTGTTTGCATTGGTGTCTGCGTTGAGCATGAACATGATTAAATCATGTTTATTGCAATACAGTTATTCATTTAAGTCAGAGAATAATGGTTATTCTATTTACATGAATAATAACGTCTATGGTCATGCACCCAATGTGAATGGTTTATTGAATCTCGGTCGTAGTGATACACATGTTCATAACATTGATGCCAAAAGATGTAGAGTTGATAATGATAGTACCACTTTCTTGTGGCACTGCCGCTTAGGTCATATTAGTATAAAGCGCATGAAGAACCTCCATGTCGATGGACTTTTGAAGTCACCTGATTTTGAATCACTTGACACATGCAAACCATGCCTCGTTGGTAAGATGACTAAAACCCCGTTTTTGGAACAATAGAATGGGCAAGTGACTTGTTGGAAATCATACATGTTGATGTATGCAGCCCGATGAGTGTTGACGCGTGTGGTGGATATCATTATTTTCTCACCTTCACCGATTAATTGAGTAGATATGGGTGTGTTTACTTAATGAAGCATAAGTCTGAAATGTTTGAAAAGTTCAAGCAATTTCAGGGTGAAGTTGAGAATCATCATAACAACAAGATCAAGTTCCTACGATATGATCAAGGGGAGAGTATCTGAGTTATGAGTTTGGCAATCACTTAAGACAAGGTGGAATCGTTTCACTGTTGACGCTGTTGGGAAACGTAGTAATTTCAAAAAAAAAATCCTACGCACACACAACATCATGGTGATGCATAGCAACGAGAGGGGAGAGTATGTTCACGTACCCTCGTAGACTGAAAGCGGAAGCGTTAGAACAACGCGATTGATGTAGTCGTATGTCTTCACGGCCCGACCAATCAAGCACCGAAACTACGACACCTCCGAGTTCTAGCACACGTTCAGCTCGATGACGTCCCTCGAACTCCGCTCCAGCAGAATGTCGGGGAAGTGTTCCGTCAGCATAACAGCGTGGTGACGGTCTTGATGTTCTACCGTCGCAGGGCTTCGCCTAAGCACCGCTACAATATTATCAAGGAGAACTATGGTGGAGAAGGGCACCGCACACGGCTAAGAGATCAAGAGATCAATTGTTGTGTCTATGGGGTGCCCCCTCCCCGTATGTAAAGGAGTTGAGGAGGGGGCCGGCCAAGGGGGGTGGCGTGCCCTAGGGGGGGAGTCCAATTCCCACCTGGAGTAGGACTCCCCCCTTTCCTATTAGGAGAGGGAGAGGGAAGGAAGAGGAGGGAGGGAGGAAGGAAAGGGGGGCCGGCCCCCCTCCCAATTAGGATTGGGCTGGGGGGGGGCGCCCCCTCCTTTGCTCCTTTCCCCTCCTTTCCACTAAGGCCCAATAAGGCCCATATACCTCCCAGGGGGTTCCGATAACCTCCTGGAGCTCCGGTATTGTCCCAATCTCACCAGAAACCTTTCCGGTGTCCAAATATAGTCATCCAATATATCGATCTTTATGTCTCGACCATTTCGATACTCCTCGTCATGTCCGTGATCACATCCGGGACTCCGAACAACCTTCGGTACATCAAAACTCATAAACTCATAATCAAATTGTCAACGAAACCTTAAGCGTGCGGACCCTACGGGTTCGATAACTATGTAGACATGACCAAGACACGTTACTGCTCAATAACCAATAGCAGAACCTGGATGCTCATATTGGCTCCTACATATTCTACGAAGATCTTTATCGGTCAAACCGCATAACAACATACGTTGTTCCCTTTGTCATCGGTATGTTACTTGCCCGAGATTCATCGTCGGTATTCCAATACCTAGTTCAATCTCGTTACTGGCAAGTCTCTTTACTCGTTACGTAATGCATCATTTCGTAACCAACTCATTAGCTACATTGCTTGCAAGGCTTATAGTGATGTGCATTACCGAGAGGGCCTAGAGATACCTCTCCGACAATCGGAGTGACAAAACCTAATCTCAAAATACGCCAACTCAACATGTACCTTTGGAGACACCTGTAGAGCTCCTTTATAATCACCCAGTTACGTTGTGATGTTTGGTAGCACACAAAGTGTTTCTCCGGTAAAGGGGAGTTGCATAATCTCATAGTTGTAGGAACATGTATAAGTCATGAAGAAAGCAATAGTAATATACTAAACGATCAAGTGCTAAGCTAACGGAATGGGTCATGTCAATCACATCATTCTCCTAATGATGTGACCCCGTTAATCAAATGACAACTCATGTCTATGGTTAGGAAACATAACCATCTTTGATTAATGAGCTAGTCAAGTAGAGGCATACTAGTGACATTAAGTTTGTCTATGTATTCACACATGTATCATGTTTCCGGTTAATACAATTCTAGCATGAATAATAACCATTTATCATGATATGAGGAAATAAATAATAACTTTATTATTGCCTCTAGGGCATATTTCCTTCAGTCTCCCACTTGCACTAGAGTCAATAATCTAGATTACACAGTAATGATTCTAACACCCATGGAGTCTTAGCGCTGATCATGTTTTGCTCGTGGAAGAGGCTTAGTCAACGGGTCTGCAACATTCAGATCCGTATGTATCTTGCAAATCTCTATGTCTCCCACCAGGACTTGTTCCCGGATGGAATTGAAGCATTTCTTTGTGTGCTTGGTCCTCTTGTGAAATCTGGATTCCTTTGCCAAGGCAATTGCACCAGTATTGTCACAGAAGATCTTCATTGGTCCCGATGCACTAGGTATGACATCTAGATCGGAAATGAACTCCTTCATATAGACTCCTTCATTTGTTGTTTCTGAAGCAGCTATGTACTCCGCTTCGCATGTAGATCCCGCCATGACGCTTTGTTTAGAACTACACCAACTGACAGCTCCACCATTCAATATAACACGTATCCGGTTTGCGATTTAGAATCGTCCGGATCAGTGTGAAAGCTTGCATCGATGTAACCATTTACGACTAGCTCTTTGTCACCTCCATAAACGAGAAACATATCCTTAGTCCTTTCAGGTATTTCAGGATATTCTTGACCGCTGTCCAGTGATCCACTCCTGGATTACTTTGGTACCTCCCTGCCAAACTTATTGCTAAGCATACGTCAGGTCTGGTACACAGCACTGCATACATGATAGAGCCTATGGCTGAAGCATAGGGAACATCTTTCATTTTCTCTCTATCTTCTGCCGTGGTCGGGCATTGAGTCTGACTCAACTTCACACCTTGTAATACAAGCAAGAACCCTTTCTTTGCCTGATCCATTTTGAACTTTTTCAAAACTTTATCAAGGTATGTGCTTTGTGAAAGTCCAATTTAGCGTCTTGATCTATCTCTATAGATCTTGATGCCCAATATGTAAGCAGCTTCACCGAGGTCTTTTATCGAAAAAATTTTATTCAGGTATCCCTTTACGCTATCCAGAAATTCTATATCATTTCCAATCAACAATATGTCGTCTACATATAATATCAGAAATGCTACAGAGCTCCCACTCACTTTCTTGTAAATACAGGCTTCTCCAAAAGTCTGTATAAAACCATATGCTGTGATCACACTATCAAAGCATTTATTCCAACTCCGAGAGGCTTGCACCACTTCATAAATGGATCGCTGGAGCTTGCATACTTTGTTAGCACCTTTTGGGTCGACAAAACTTTCCGGTTGCATCATATACAACTCTTCTTCCAGAAATCCATTCAGGAATGCAGTTTTGACATCCATTTTCCAGTTTCATAATCATAAAATGCGGCAATTGCTAACATGATTCGGACAGACTTAAGCATCGCTACGGGTGAGAAAGTCTCATCGTAGTCAACCCCTTGAACTTGTCGAAAACCTTTCGCAACAAGTCAAGCTTTGTAGACAGTTACATTACCATCAGCATAAGTCTTCTTCTTGAAGATCCATTTATTATCGATGGCTTGCCGATCATCGAGCAAGTCAACCAAAGTCCATACTTTGTTCTCATACATGGATCCCATCTCAGATTTCATGGCCTCAAGCCATTTTGCGGAATCTAGGATCATCATCGCTTCCTCATAGTTCGTAGGTTCGCCATGGTCAAGTAACATGACTTCCAGAATAGGATTACCGTACCACTCTGGTGCGGATCTTACTCTAGTTAACCTACGAGGTTCGGTAGTAACTTGATCTGAAGTTTCATGATCAATATCATTAGCTTCCTCACTGACTGGTGTAGTTGTCACAGGAACCGGTTCTTGTGATGAACTACTTTCCAATAAGGGAGCAGGTACAGTTACCTCATCAAGTTCTACTTTCCTCCCACTCACTTCTTTCGAGAGAAACTCCTTCTCTAGAAAGGATCCGAATTTAGCAACAAAAATCTTGCCCTCATATCTGTGATAGAAGGTGTACCCAATAATCTCTTTTGGGTATCCTATGAAGACACATTTCTCCGATTTGGGTTCGAGCTTATCTGGTTGAAGTTTCTTCACATAAGCATCACAGCCCCAAACTTTATTAAACGAAAACTTTGGTTTCTTGCCAAATCACAGTTCATAAGGCGTCATCTCAACGGATTTTTTGATGGTGCCCTATTTAACGTGAATGCGGCCGTCTCTAAAGCATAACCCCAAAACGATAGCGGTAAATCAGTAAGAGACATCATAGATCGCACCATATCTAGTAAAGTACGATTACGACGTTCAGACACACCATTTCGTTGTGGTCTTCCGGGTGGCGTGAGTTGCGAAACTATTCCGCATTGCTTCAAATGTAAACCAAACTCGTAACTCAAATATTCTCCTCCATGATCAGATCATAGAAACTTTATTTTCTTTTTACGATGATTTTCCACTTCACTCTGAAATTCTTTGAACTTTTCAAATGTTTCAGACTTGTGTTTCATCAAGTAGATATACCCATATCTGCTCAAATCATCTGCGAAGGTGAGAAAATAACGATACCCGCCGCGAGCCTCAATATTCATTGGACCACATACATCAGTATGTATGATTTCCAACAAATCAGTTGCTCGCTCCATAGTTCCGGAGAACGGCGTTTTAGTCATCTTGCCCATGAGGCACGGTTCGCAAGTATCAAGTGATTCATCATCAAGTGATTCCAGAAGTCCATCAGTATGGAGTTTCTTCATGCGCTTTACACCAATATGACCCAAATGGCAGTGCCACAAATAAGTTGCACTATCATTATCAACTCTGCATCTTTTGGCTTCAACATTATGAATATGTGTATCACTACTATCGAGATTTAATAAAAATAGACCACTCTTCAAGGGTGCATGACCATAAAAGATATTACTCATATAAATAGAACAACCATTATTCTCTGATTTAAATGAATAACCGTCTCGCATCAAACAAGATCCAGATATAATGTTCATGCTCAACGCTGGCACCAAATAACAATTATTCAGGTCTAAAACTAATCCCGAAGGTAGATGTAGAGGTAGTGTGCCGACCGCGATCACATCGACTTTGGAACCATTTCCCACGCGCATCGTCACCTCGTCCTTAGCCAATCTTTGCTTAATCCGTAGTCCCTGTTTCGAGTTGCAAATATTAGCAACAGAACCAGTATCAAATACCCATGCGCTACTGCGAGCATTAGTAAGGTACACATCAATAAGATGTATATCACATATACCTTTGTTCACCTTGCCATCCTTCTTATCCGCCAAATACTTGGGGCAGTTCCGCTTCCAGTGACCAGTGTGCTTGCAGCAAAAGCACTCAGTCTCAGGCTTAGGTCCAGATTTGGGTTTCTTCTCTTAAGCAACAACTTGTTTGTTGTTCTTCTTGAAGTTCCCCTTCTTCTTCCCTTTACCTTTTTTCTTGAAGCTGGTGGTCTTATTGACCATCAACACTTGATGCTCCTTCTTGATTTCTACCTCCGCATCCTTTAGCATTGCGAAGAGCTAGGGAATAGTCTTGTCCATCCCTTGCATATTATAGTTCATCACGAAGCTCTTGTAGCTTGGTGGCAGTGATTGAAGAATTCTGTCAGTGACACTATCATCAGGAAGATTAACTCCTAGTTGAATCAAGTGATTATTATACCCAGACATTTTGAGTATATGTTCACTGACAAAACTATTCTCCTCCATCTTGCAGCTATAGAACTTACTGGAGACTTCATATCTCTCAATCCCGGCATTTGCTTGAAATATTAACTTCAACTCCTGGAACATCTCATATGCTCGATGACGTTCAAAACATTGTTGAAGTCCCGGTTCTAAGCCGTAAAGCATGGCACACTGAACTATCGAGTAGTCATCAGCTTTGCTCTGCCAGACGTTCTTAACATCGTCAGTTGCATCTGCAGCAGGCCTGGCACCCAGCGGTGCTTCCTGGACGTAATTCTTCTGTGCAGCAATGAGGATAATCCTCAAGTTACGGACCCAGTCCGTGTAATTGCTACCATCATCTTTCAACTTAGCTTTCTCAAGGAACGCATTAAAATTCAACGGAACAACAGCACGAGCCATCTATCTACAACAACATAGACAAGCAAAACACTATCAGGTACTAAGTTCATGATAATTTTAAGTTCAGTTAATCATATTACTAAAGAACTCCCACTTAGACAGACATCTCTCTAGTCATCTAAGTGATCACGTGATCCAAATCAACTAAACCATGTCCGATCATCACGTGAGATGGAGTAGTTTTCAATGGTGAACATCACTATGTTGATCATATCTACTATATGATTCACATTTGACCTTTCGTTCTCCGTGTTCCGAGGCTATATCTGTATATGCTAGGCTCGTCAAGTTTAACCTGAGTATTCCGCGTATGCAACTGTTTTGCACCTATTGTATTTGAACGTAGAGCCTATCACACCCGATCGTCACGTGGTGTCTTAGCACGAAGAACTTTCGCAACGGTGCATACTCAGGGAGAACACTTCTTGATAATTATTGAGAGATCATCTTAAAATGCTACCGTCAATCAAAGCAAGATAAGATGCATAAAGGATAAACATCACATGCAATCAATATAAGTGATATGATATGGCCATCATCATCCTGTGCTTGTGATCTCCATCTCCAAAGCACCGTCGTGATCACCATCGTCACCGGCGCGACACCTTGATCTCCATCGTAGCATCGTTGTCGTTTCGCCATCTATTGCTTCTACGACTATCGCTACCGCTTAGTGATAAAGTAAAGCAATTACAGGGTGCTTGCATTTCATACAATAAAGCGACAACCATATGGCTCCTGCCAGTTGCCGATAACTCGGTTACAAAACATGATCATCTCATACAATAAAATATAGCATCACGTCTTGACCATATCACATCTCAACATGCCCTGCAAAAAAAAGTTAGATGTCCTCTACTTTGTTGTTGCAAATTTTACGTGGCTGCTACGGGCTGAGCAAGAACCATTCTTACCTGCGCATCAAAACCACAACGATAGTTTGTCAAGTTAGTGCTGTTTTAACCTTCGCAAGGACCGGGCGTAGCCACACTCAGTTCAACTAAAGTTGGAGAAACTGACACCCGCCAGCCACCTGTGTGCAAAGCACGTCGGTAGAACCAGTCTCGCGTAAGCGTACACGTAATGTCCGTCCGGGCCGCTTCATCCAACAATACCGCCTAACCATAGTATGACATGCTGGTAAGCAGTATGACTTGTATCGCCCACTGAGGGAGTCCTAGATTAGGGGGTATCCGGACAGCCGGACTGTGTACAACGTCCAGACTATTGAAGCGAGAAGATACAAGACTCAAGACTTCGACCCATGTCCGGATGGGACTTCCCTTGGCGTGGAAGGCAAGCTTGACGATCCGGATATTATATTTCCTTCCTTGTAACCGACTCCATGTAAACCCTAGCCCTCTCCGGTGTCTATATAAACTGGAGAGGTTGGTCCTTAGAAGGCCGATCACAATCATTATCATACCATCATAGGCTAGCTCCTAGGGTTTAGCCTCTACGATCTCGTGGTAGATCTACTCTTGTACTACCCATATCATCAATATTAATCAAGCAGGAAGTAGGGTTTTACCTCCATCGAGAGGGCCCGAACCTGGGTAAACACATGTGTCCCTTACTTCTTGTTACCATCAGCCTTGACGCACAGATCGGGACCCCCTACCCGAGATCCGCCGGTTTTGACACCGACATTGGTGCTTTCATTGAGAGTTCCTCTGTGCCGTCTCTGTCAGGCTCGACGGCTCCTTCAATCGTCATCAACGACGCTATCCAGGGTGAGACTTTCCTCCCTGGACAGATCTTCGTGTTCAGCGGTTTCGTGCTGCAGGCCAATTTGCTTGGCCGCCTGGAGCAGATCGATAGCTATGCCCCCGACCATCAAATCCGGTTCAGAAACCTGAACTACACGGCAGATATCCGCGGAGACTTGATCTTCGACGAATTCAGGCCAGCGCCAAGAGCGCCGAACAGTCACGTTGAGCACGACTTAGACCTTCTGTCAGACGTTACTCGGGATATCACCCCGGTAGAAGCCTCGGATCTAAATCTGGGGCAGGTTGCTTCGCCCAAGGACGGAGGGCTGGACCCCGCCTCGCAGGCCGTACCCTCATCGGCGATGGAGCCGAACACAGGTCTCACCTCTGGGAGCCTGTGACTCCGGACCCCCGGATTCATATCCAGATGCAGGTTCCAGTCCGCGCGCCCCTGAGCCCGCCGATCCTGGTCGGGCTCCGGTGATGGAGTTCACTGCGGCAGACGTCTTTCAGCACTCGCCCTTCGGCGACATGCTGGACTTGCTGAACTCTCTCTCCTTGTCAGGAGACTCCGGGCCGAACTATGTCCGGCTTGAGAGGGAAGCAGGCGACGAAGGAATTCGCTGCCCACCCACCACCCACTTCATTGCCACGGTCGATGATTTAACCGACGTGCTTGACTTTGACTCCGAAGACATCGACGGTATGGACGACGATGTAGGAGAATTACAGGAACCACCACTCACCGGGCGTTGGACGGCCACCTCCTCATATGATATATATATGGTGGACACTCCGAAGGAAACTAATGACGATGAGGCAACGGAGGACAACCCCTCAGGAAGAAAATCAAAGAATGGGCGTCGTCGGCGCCGCTCGAAGCCCCGCCATAGCAACACCAGCCCCGGAGACGAAAATAATCCGGATGGCACTGAGGAAGAATATGACCCTGACCAGCCCGCCTTCGAGTAGGGCGAACAGGAAGATGAGCAGGTCAACCCAGAAGAACAGGCGACAGATGCATACCCGGAGGAGGACAACTACATGCCCCCCTCCGAAGACGAGATCAGCCTCGGCGACGACGAATTCGGCGTGCCTGAGGATCCCGTAGAGCAGGAGCGCTTGAAGCGTAGGCTTATAGCCACTACGAGGAGCCTGAAGAAGAAGCAACAGCAACTCCAAGCTGATCAAGACCTGCTCACAGATAGATGGACTGAAGTCCTGGCAGCCCAGGAATATGGACTTGAATGCCAAACGGCTGACCGGCCACCCCGTGGCCGAGATAAAACGGGATACCAGTCCGGATACCAGCCCGCACCCCCACGCCGATACACTACAGCTCAGGGCAACAGGCACGACCTGCAAGATATTCTGGAAAATAAAGCAGAACAGCCAAGATCGATCTACAGATCGAGGGGGCGCGCCCCAGCGCGCGACGATGACCGTCGCGCCGGATACATCAAAAACAAGTCCGGCCGGGCTGAACATAGCAACCCAGACCAATCCGACCCACGTAGCCACATAGCCCGGCATAGAGGCGCCGCACACCCCCTCTGCTTCACTTGCGATGTGATGGATCATGAATTCCCAGAAGGATTCAAACCCGTAAACATTGAATCATACGATGGCACAACAGACCCCGCAGTATGGATCAAAGATTTCCTTCTCCACATTCACATGGCCCGCGGAGATGATCTACACGCCATCAAGTATCTCCCCCTTAATCTCAAAGGACCAGCCCGGCACTGGTTAAACAGTCTGCCAGCAAATTCCATTGGCAGTTGGGAAAACCTGGAAGATGCATTCCTTGACAACTTCCAGGGCACATATGTGCGACCACCGGACGCTGATGACCTGAGCCACATTACTCAACAGCCCGGAGAGTCAGCCCGGAAATTCTGGACTCAGTTCCTCACTAAAAAGAACCAAATAGTCGACTGTCCGGACGCCGAAGCCCTGGCGGCTTTTAAGCATAATATCCGTGATGAGTGGCTCGCTCAACACCTCGGCCAGGAAAAACCGAAGTCTATGGCAGCTCTCACAACCCTAATGACCCGTTTTTGTGCGGGTGAGGATAGCTGGTTGGCTCGCAGCAGCACCACGCCACATTTCGGCACTTTGGACGGCCGCGATGCTAACGGCAAGCCACGGCACACCAGACATAAGACGGAACAACGGCGACAGCACTGAAGACACGGGAGTCAATGCCGGATTCAGGGGACCTAAGTTCGGACAGCGGAAAAAGCCATTCAAAAGAAATAATCAGGGACCGTCCAGTCTGGACCGCATACTAGAGCACTCGTGCCAAATTCACGGCATACCGGACAAACCAGCCAACCACACCAATAGAGACTGCTGGGTATTCAAATAGGCCGGCAAGATAAACGCCAAAAACAAGGACAAGGGGCTGCACAGCGACGATGACGATGAGCCCCGGCGTCCGAATACGGGGGGACAAAAGAAATTCCCCCCCAGGTGAAAACGGTCAACATGATCTACGCCACCCACATCCCCAAGCGGGAACAGAAGCGGGCACTACGGGACGTCTATGCGATGGAGCCAGTCGCCCCCAAGTTCAATCCATGGTCAGCTTGTCCGATCACCTTTGACCGTAGGGATCACCCTACCAGCATCCGTCACGGCGGCTCAGCCGCATTGGTCTTAGACCCGATCATCGACGGATTCCACCTCAAGCATGTCCTTATGGACGGCGGCAGCAGCCTGAACCTGCTTTATCAGGGCACAGTGCGCAAGATGGGCATTGATCCTTCAAGGATCAAGCCCACCAAAACTACCTTTAAAGGTGTTATTCCTGGAGTAGAGGCCCGCTGCACGGGCTCTATAACATTGGAAGTGGTCTTCGGATCCCCAGAAAACTTCAGGAGCGAAGAGCTAATCTTTGACATCGTCCCTTTCCGCAGTGGCTACCACGCACTGCTCGGACGAACCGCATTCGCTAGATTCAATGCGGTGCCACACTATGCATATCTCAAGCTCAAGATGCTGGGACCGCGTGGGGTCATCACTGTCAACGGAAATATGGACTGCTCCCTTCGAACAAAAGAGCATACGACAGCCCTCGCGGCAGAAGTACAATGCAGCCTCCTCCGACAAACCAATCCAGCGACAACTTCGAGCACTGTCAAACGAGTCCGGAGCACCCCGCAACAGGATCATCAGGAACGTCAAGATCACGATTAGCAGTCCGGCCTCCGCTCAAGCCCCTCAAAAGCGGCGTTCATGCCACGCGTACACAATTACGCACTCAAGATACCTTGGGCATAGGCGGAGGCGCATCAACGACTCAGTCGATATTGCGGGTAACCGCTAAATACCTTCATACTCTTTCCCTCTTACTTTTCAGGACACCGCGTTAGTGCAGCATCCTCAGAAGAGCCGAATTGCTGGACTGATAGGGGAGAGACATCCAAGGAGGCAACAGACGTGCAAAACAGAAGAAAACCCAGGTGGAATCTATTTGTGATCATTATACCTGCTTTATCTCCTATACACAGCCTGCCCCTGGATAGGACATGTCAAATAGTCCTATTTATCTCCGCTTAATTCATCCGTTGTAAATATACGCTTAAACGTATTTTTCATCAATGGGAGATTATGTATAGCGTCAGCTTATTATTCTTACTGGAGCATTCTTTCTCCTTTAAATGTTTATTTGGTTTTGCATCCGTACACCTTGGTACGGTCAGTTTGCCAGGGGCTTCTCATGGCGCCCTGTAATATGGCAAATAAAAGTCCGAACACTTTCAATAGTGCGGCACCCTGAACTTATAGCACTATATGCATCAGCTCCGAATCATGTCTTGGGTCTACAGTTGGGATAGCCCGGCTCCCTTGTTTTGGTGCCTTACGTTCCGTTATATAGGCTAAGGTAGCGCAGGGAGAACTACTGCGATTGTGTCCCGGCTCTTCCGGACGAGCACCTCAGTAGAGAAAGCCAAAAACTGACCGGCATGATGCGGTGAGAGCTGGTCGCTGTTCGAGAGGTACTAAAATCCTTAAAGATTTTCCGCTTTAGGCGATAAATCGACTTTGTCCGATCTAGGCGTATATAGAGCCCCAATTCGGCCTTCCGGATTCTAGGGGCTTCGCCGAAATTTAAAATTGTAGACTTCTATGGCTAAGTGAAAGTTATAAAGCCGCATAGTCCGATTGCCTCGTTCGCTGCGCCGGACACCTCCTTAAGGGACCAAACAATTGGATAAAGAGTCTTCGGATTTTCCACGAACACCCCAGCGCTAGTCACGTGGGGGTGGAAGCCGACGACTGGCCTACTTTCAGGATTTTATAAACAGCCGCACAGAAGGTAATATTTTAAATAACAAAAGCGCTACATAGCGCAAGTAACTTCGTCCTTGAAATACAAACACGACATAAGTGAATTCATTCAAATATGGTGTCCTTGGTACATTCGTCAGCCACGAGACGAGCACCCTTCATAACGCCATCATAGTACAGCTCGGGATGGTGATGCGCCTTGCCCTCCGGCGGCCCGTCCTTGACCAGCTTCTCCGCATCCATCTTGCCCCAATGCACTTTGACGCGGGCAAGGGCCCGACGGGCACCCTCGATGCACACAGATCGCTTGATCACCTCAAGCCGTGGGAATTCATCCACCATCCGCTTGATCAGGCCAAAGTAGCTATTGGACATGAGCTCACCAGGCCACATCCGGACTATGAAACCTTTCGTAGCCAGTTCGGCCGCCCTGTGGAGTTCGACAAACTGCTTCAGTTGGTCACTCAGAGGCGTCGGGTGTTCGGCCCCAGCATACTGGGACCAGAACAGCTTCTCCGTTGAGTTCCCCTCCTGGGCACGGTAGAACTCTGCAGCGTTTGATACGCTGCATGGCAGATCTGCGAATGCCCCTGGAGAGCTCCGAATTCGTGTAAGTAAAAGAAACGCCTCCTCCACATGTTTGCTTTGCATAAAGAACTTCTTACCCGCTGCTATCTTCTTGGCCTCCTGGATCTCCTGCTGTGCTTTCTCGGCTTCGGCCTTGGCGTCTTTTAAACTCATAAGGGCCTTCGCAAGCTCGGCCTCTTTTGCCTTCAGATCATGCTCCACGGACTCGCATTTCTTGCCGAGGTCCTGGAGCTCCTGCTGTACCTCACCTACCCTAGCACTTTGCTTTTCGTGCTCCTTACACTCCGAGGCCGCCTTGTCTTCGGCCTCGGATAATGCCTTCTTCAGGGACGCCACTTCGGCGGGGGCCTCTGTTATACGATCATGACACTTAGTTGTTAGACCCACCAATTCTGCCTATCCTTAAATATATAAGAGCAGGAATTACTTACCCTTGTTCTCTTCGAGCTGCCTCTTCGCAAGGTCGAGCTCTCCCTGTGCCTGCTCCAGGTCCCGCTTCAGTTCGGCAACCTCGGCAGTACGGGCAGCAGCAGCAAGCAGCACCACCTGCTTATTCACAATAATACTCATGATTAGACTCCTGCGGATTATAATTGACCCTCTGCTCGGCTTTTCTTTCCGAACACCGAACAAAGTATCAGGGGCTACTACCTATTGGGTGGTCATTTTGCACATCTTCATTACTTACATTGAAGCCTATTAGGAGGCTGGTGCAAGCTTCGGTTAGTCCGCTCTTGGCGGACGAAACCTTCTGAATCACCATACTCATAAGAGTACGGTGCCCCTCATCCAGGGAAGCGCCGCAAAGCGCTTCCAGCAAACCGTCCGGCGCCTCATGCGCAACGGAAGTCCGCGACACAGATGGCTCGCCCTCCTTAGCGAGGGGTCGCCCGCCTGAGTCCGGAACCATCGAAGGTTCCGGAATTGTGTTCGGCTGAGAGCTTGGCTGGGCATGGCTCTCATCGACACGATCCGCGGGGATCTTGAACCCCGGTGTCCGACGTCTGGGACCCCGCCTCGGGGTGTCTCCAGAGTCACCTCCCCCTGCTCTGGGAGCCTTCAGGACAACACCTCCGTGTCATCCGCGTGTTGGGGAGTAGTGGCTGTCGGAAGCGAATTGATCTCCGAATCACTCAGGGACCTGGACGAAGACACTTCGGGGAGATCCCTGGCCGGACTGCACATATATTCAGCATTATAAAACGCAAAAACTATGAAGTGAAATCATGATAGAATGCGGACACTTACGATTGCACTAGGGGCTTCCCCCTGGGCAGCCACCCCTCCTCGCTATGAGCAGCCGTGGCAGAATAGTCCGGAAGAGGCACCTTCCCCTTCTTGGACGCCTCAGCCTCCCCCTCCGGGGCGGCTTTTCTTTTCTTCCCCTCCCTAATGCGGGGAGGTGGAATTTCTTCTTGATCCCCCCGCCTCCGCGGGAGGAATCTGTCTCGTCGTCATCCGACGACAGGGGTATGACGACCTTGTATCGGGGGCCTTTTCCGCCCCCCTGGCCCGCCTCCCCGGACTCCTCATCCTTTCTGGATGGGGCGTCTTCTTCTTCTTCCTCCTCCCCTTCGTGGGAGGAGTTCACCTCGTCCTCCTCGGACGAGGCTTCCGGCACAACCTTACGTCGGAGACCCTTCCGGATCCCCGGGGCCTTCTTCTCGGCCTTCTTCTCCGGCACCTTGTACGGCGCCGGGACCAGCATCTCCGTCAAGAGAGCATCTGCTGGGTCTTTTGGCAGCGGAGCCGGGCAGTAAACCTGCTCCGCAGTCTCCACGTAATCCTGAAGCAAATACACGCAACTACTTAAGGTACTCCCATGAATATATCGGGAAGGACTGGGTCTGGTGTCAGTCTAAGAACTCACCGGCCTAGGAGCCCGCGCGTCGTGGAGCCCGCGGTCCTCGGATGTTGGAGGAGGTACTTCGGAGGCCTTGAACAACACCTTCCGCGTGCCCTTGTGCGTCATGTCGTAGAGCCTCCGGAGCGTCTGGTGGTCGGTTGGGACGAACTCCCACAGATTGACTGCCCGCCTCTGGCAGGGCAGGATCCGGCGGACGAGCATGACCTGGATCATGTTGACAAGCTTGATGTTCTTGTCTTTCATGCTTTTGACGCATGTTTGGAGTCCGGCCAGCTCCGTGGAATCGCCCCAGGACAAGCCCTTCTTCTCCCAGGAGGTGAGCCGCATGGGGGCTCCGGATCAGAACTCGGGGGCCGCTGCCCAGTTGGCGCCGTGCCGCTCGGTGATGTAGAACCACCCTGATTGCCATCCTCTTACGGTCTCCGCAAAGGAGCCGTCGAGCCATGTGACGTTGGGCATTCTTCCCACCATGTCCCCTCCGCACTCCGCCTGTTAGCCGCTTACCACCTTCGGCTTCACGCAGAAATTTTGCAGCCATAGGCCAAAGTGAGGCCGGATGCGGAGGAAGGCCTCGCACACGACGATGAACGCCGAGATGTTGAGGACGAAATTCGGGGCTAGATCGTGAAAATCTAGCCCGTAGTAGAACATAAGCCCGCGGACGAAGGGATGGAGTGGAAATCCCAGTCCACGGACGAAGTGGGCGACGAATACGACCCTCTCGTGGGGTCCTGGGGTCGGAATGACCTGCCCGGCATCTGGTAGACGCTGCACTATGTCCGCGGCCAAGTATCTAGCCGCCCGAAGATTTGTGATGTGCTTCTCCTTGACGGTGGAAGCCACCCACTTGCCTCCTGCTCCGGACATGTTTAGCTGTGCGGGGAAGACTTGGGCTTGGGCGCTGGAGCTCGAGGGGGCAAGAGTGGGCGAAGGAGGAAGAAGGCATGGGTGAAAATGGGGGAATCTTATCCCTTTGTAGAGGCACCGGAAGCGGTGCGCCTCCCCACTTACCCGTTGGGAATCGCTTGTTTCCCAAGCGCCACGAATAATGGCGTGGTGAGATTACCCATACCCGTATTGATGAGAATCCTGTAATAAGGGGACACGATCTCTGCTTTGACAAGACGTGTCGCAGAAACCGCCTCGTAATATGCGCCGTAGCTGGTTGTGTGGAAACTGTTTGTATAATGGATCCGATCATAATAACGTATCATGTCGTCAAAAAAAGTTGTCAGCAGATTGCATTCGTGAAATATCGTTCTCTCTATGGTGGTATGCGAAGATCATTTTTCAGATCCGGACACGATTTGAGTGTTCGATAATTACTTTGGAGTATTCGGAGGAGGAACCCGCCTTGCAATGCCGAAGACAATACTGCGCGCCGGACTCATCGTCATTGAAGCCTGGTTCAGGGGCTACTGAGGGAGTCCTGGATTAGGGGGTATCCGGACAGCCGGACTATGTACAACATCCGGACTATTGAAGCGAGAAGATACAAGACTCAAGACTTCGGCCCATGTCCGGATGGGACTTTCCTTGGCGTGGAAGGCAAGCTTGGCGATCCGGATATTATATTTCCTTCCTTGTAACCAACTCCATGTAAACCCTAGCCCTCTCCGGTGTCTATATAAACCGGAGAGGTTGGTCCTTAGAAGGCCGATCACAATCATAATCATACCATCATAGGCTAGCTCCTAGGGTTTAGCCTCTACGATCTCGTGGTAGATCTACTCTTGTACTACCCATATCATCAATATTAATCAAGCGGGAAGTAGGGTTTTACCTCCATCGAGAGGGCCCGAACCTGGGTAAACACTTGTGTCCCTTACTTCTTGTTACCATCAGCCTTGACGCACAGATCGGGACCCCCTACCCGAGATCCACCGGTTTTAACACCGACACCCACAACTCACTTGTGTTCTACTCGTGCATATGACATCTACGCATAAAACCTGGCTCGGATGCTACTATTGGGGAACGTAGTAATTTCAAAAAAAAATCCTACGCACACGCAAGATCATGGTGATGCATAGCAACGAGAGGGGAGAGTATGTCCACGTACCCTCATAGACCGAAAGCAGAAGCATTAGAACAACGCGGTTGATGTAGTCGTTCGTCTTCACGACCCGACCGATCAAGCACCGAAACTACGGCACCTCCGAGTTCTAGCACACGTTCAGCTCGATGACGTCCCTTGAACTCTGATCCAGCAGAATGTCGGGGAAGAGTTCCGTCAGCACGACGGCATGGTGACGGTCTTGATGTTCTACCATCGCAGGGCTTCGCCTAAGCACCGCTACAATATTATCGAGGAGAACTATGGTGGAGGGGGGCACCGCACACGGCTAAGAGATCAAGAGATCAATTGTTGTGTCTATGGGGTGCCCCTGTCCCCCGTATATAAAGGAGTGGAGGAGGGGGCCGGCCAAGGGGGGTGGCGCGCCCTAGGGGGGGATTCCAATCCCCACCTGGAGTAGGACTCCCCCCTTTCCTATTAGGAGAGGGAGAGGGAAGGAAGAGGAGGGAGGAGGAAGGAAAGGGGGGGCCGGCCCCCCCTCCCAATTCGGATTGGGCTTGGGGGGGGGACACCCCCTCCTTTGCTCCTTTCCCCTCCTTTCCACTAAGGCCCAATAAGGCCCATATACCTCCCGGAGGGTTCCGATAACCTCCCGGAGCTCCGGTATTGTCCCAATCTCACCCGGAACCTTTCTGGTATCCAAATATAGTCGTCCAATATATTGATCTTTATGTCTCGACCATTCGAGACTCCTCGTCATGTCCGTGATCACATCCGGGACTCCGAACAACCTTCGGTACATCAAAACTCATAAACTCATAATAAAATTGTGAACGAAACCTTAAGCGTGCGGACCCTACGGGTTCGAGAACTATGTAGACATGACCGGGACACGTTACCGGTCAATAACCAATAGCGGAACCTGGATGCTCATATTATCTCCTACATATTCTACGAAGATCTTTATCGGTCAAACCACATAACAACATACGTTGTTCCCTTTGTCATCGGTATGTTAGTTGCGCGAGATTCGATCGTCGGTATCCCAATACCTAGTTCAATCTCGTTACCGGCAAGTCTCTTTACTCGTTACGTAATGCATCATTCCGTAACTAACTCATTAGCTACATTGCTTGCAAGGCTTATAGTGATGTGCATTACCGAGAGGTCCCAGAGATATCTCTCCGACAATCAGAGTGACAAAACCTAATCTCGAAATACGCCAACTCAACATGTACCTTTGGAGACACCTGTAGAGCTCCTTTATAATCACCCAGTTACGTTGTGACGTTTGGTAGCACACAAAGTGTCCCTCCGGTAAACGGGAGTTGCATAATCTCATAGTTGTAGGAACATGTATAAGTCATGAAGAAAGCAATAGCAATATACTAAACGATCAAGTGCTAAGCTAACGGAATGGGTCATGTCAATCACATCATTCTCCTAATGATGTGATCCCGTTAATCAAATGACAACTCATGTCTATGGTTAGGAAACATAACCATCTTTGATTAATGAGCTAGTCAAGTAGAGGCATACTAGTGACATTAAGTTTGTCTATGTATTGACACATGTATCATGTTTCCGGTTAATACAATTCTAGCATGAATAATAAACATTTATCATGATATGAGGAAATAAATAATAACTTTATTATTGCCTCCAGGGCATATTTCCTTCAGACGCCACCTGGAACACCATAGCATAATGGTGTGTCCAAACGTCATAATCGTACTCTAGTGGATATGGTGCGATCTATGATGTCTCTTACCGATCTATCGCTATCATTTTTGGGGTTATGCATTAGAGACAACTACATTCACTTTAAATAGGGCACCATCTAAGTCCATGGAGACGACACCGTATGAACTATGGTTTGGCAAGAAACCTAAGTTGTTGTTTCTTAATGTTTGGGGCTACGATGCTTATGTCGATAGGCTTCGGCCAGAAAAGCTCGAACCCAAAGCGGAAAATTGTGTCTTCATAGAATACCCAAACAAGACGATTGGGTATACCTTCTATCTCAGATCTCAGGGCAAAGTGTTTGTCACTATGAACAGGTCCTTTCTCAAGAAAGAGTTTCTTTTGAAAGAATTGAGTGGGAGGAAGATAGAACTTGATGAGGTTGTTGAACCTTTACTTCAACCAGATAGTAGCATGGCACAGAAAAATGTTTCTATGGCACCTACATCAATTGAAGATAAAGCTAATGATGATGATCATGAAGCTTCAGATCAAGTTACTATCGAATCTCGTAGGTCAACAAGGGTGAGTACAACTTCTGAGTAGTAACCCCATCTTAAAGGTCATGTTGTTGGACAACAGTGGACCTACAAGCTATGGAGAAGCGATGGTGGGCCTGATTCCAACAAATAGCTAGGAGCCATGAAATCTGAGATAGGATCCATGTATGAGAACAAAGTATGGACTTTGGTGGACTTTCCCGATGATCGGCAAGCCATTGAGAATAAATGGATCTTTAAGAAGAAGACAAACACTGATGGTAATGTCACCATTTATGAAGCTCGACTTGTCTCAAAGAAGTTTCCGACAAGTTCAAGGAGTTGATTGTGATGAGACTTTCTCAATCATAGCGATGCTAAAGTCTATTAGAATTATATTAGCATTTGCTGCATTTTCATTTACGAAATCTAGCAGATGGATGTCAAACAAAGTTTCCTTGACGGTTTCCGTGAGGAAAGGTTGTATGTGATACAACCAAAAAGTTTTGTCGATCCTAAGGATGCTAAAAGGTATGCAAGCTCCAACGATCCTTCTATGGACTGGAGCGAGCATCTCGGAGTTGGAACGTACGCTTTGATGAGGTGATCAAAGTTTTTGCGTTTATACAAAGTTTGCAAGAAACTTCTATTTGCAAGAAAGTGAGTGGGAGCACTACAACATTTTGATAAGTATATGTGGATGACATATTGTTGATCAGAAATGAAGTAGAATTTTTAGAAAGCATAAAGGGTTGTTTGAATGGAGTTTTTCAAAGGAAGACCTGTGTAAAACTACTTACATGTTGGGTATCAAGATCTATAGAGATAGATCAAGACGCCTAATAAGACTTTCACAGAGCACATACCTTGACATGATCTTGGAGGAGTTCAAGATGGATTATTCAAAGAAGGAGTTATTGCCTGAGTTGTAAGGTGTGAAGTTAAGACTTGAAGGTCGACCACGGCAGAAGAAAGAGAAAGGACAAAAGTCGCCCCCTATGCCTTGGCCATAGGCTCTATATGATATGCCATGCTGTGTACCGCGATGTGCCTTGCCACGTGATGTCTACTACACAACCTTCTTCTTGTAGACGTTGTTGGGCCTCCAAGTGTAGAGGTTTGTAGGACAGTAGCAAATTTCCCACAAGTGGATTGCCTAAGGTTTATCAATCCGTGGGAGGCGTAGGATCAAGATAGTCTCTCTCAAGAAACCCTGCAACCAAATCACAAAGAGTCTCTTGTGTCCCCAACACACCCAATACAATGGTAAATTGTATAGGTGCACTACTTCGGCGAGGATATGGTGATACAAGTGCAATATGGATGATAGATATGGGTTTTTGTAATCTGAAAATATAAAAACAGCAAGGTAACTAATGATAAAAGTGAGCAAAACGGTATTGCAATGCTAGGAAACAAGGCCTAAGGTTCATACTTTCACTAGTGCAAGTTCTCTCAACAATAATAACATAATTAGATCATATAACTATCCCTCAACATGCAACAAAGAGTCACTCCAAAGTCACTAATAGCGGAGAACAAACGAAGAGATTATTGTAGGGTACGAAACCACCTCAAAGTTATTCTTCCGGATCGACCTATTCAAGAGTTCGGACTAGAATAACACCTTAAGACACATATCAACCAAAACCCTAATGTCACCTAGATACTCCAATGTCACCTCAAGTATCCGTGGGTATGATTATACGATATGCATCACACAATCTCAGATTCATCTATTCAAACCAACACAAAGTACTTCAAAGAGTGCCCCAAAGTTTCTACCAAAGAGTCAAGACGAAAACGTGTGCCAACCCCTATGCATAAGTTCACAAGGTCACTGAACCCGCAAGTTGATCACCAAAACATACATCAAGTAGATCACGTGAATATCCCATTGTCACCACAGATAAGCACATGCAAGACATACATCAAGTGTTCTCAAATCCTTAAAGACTCAATCCGATAAGATAGCTTCAAAGGGAAAACTCAATCCATTACAAGAGAGTAGAGGGGGAGAAACATCATAAGATCCAACTATAGTAGCAAAGCTCGCGATACATCAAGATCGTACCACCTCAAGAACACAAGAGAGAGAGAGAGATCAAACACATAGCTACTGGTACATACCCTCAGCCCCGAGGGTGAACCACTCCCTCCTCGTCATGGAGATCACTGGGATGATGAAGATGGCCACCGGTGAAGGATTCCCCCTTCGGCAGGGTGCCGGAACAGGGTCTCGATTGCTTTTTCGTGGCTACAGAGGCTTGCGGCGGCGAAACTCCCGATCTATTGTGCTCCCCAATGTTTTATGGTATATGGATATATATAGGCGAAAGAAGTCGGCCAGGGGAGCCACGAGGGGCCCACGAGGGTGGGTGGCGCGCCTTCCTGCCTCGTGGCTTCCTCAAAGCTTCCCTGACGTCTACTCCAAGTCTCCTCGATTGCTTCCGTTCCAAAAATAACTCTCCCGAAGGTTTCATTCCGTTTGGACTCCGTTTGATATTCCTTTTTTTCGAAACACTGAAATAGGCAAGAAAACAACAATTTGGGCTGGGCCTCCGGTTAATAGGTTAGTCCCAAAAATAATATAAAAGTGTTTAGTAAAGCCCATAAACATCCAAAACTGATAATATAATAGCATGAATACTTCATAAATTATAGATACGTTGGAGACGTATCACCACGAGTCTGGTGATACGTCCATTTTGCATCATGCTTTTATATCAATATTTATTGCATTATGGGCTGTTATTACACATTATATCTCAATACTTATGGCTATTCTCTCTTATTTTACAAGGTTTACCATGAAGAGGGGGAATGCCGACAGCTGGAATTCTGGCTGGAAAAGGAGCAAATATTGGAAACCTATTCTGGACAGCTCCAAAAATCCTGAAACTCCACGGAAGTCAGTTTTGGAATTAATAAGAACTATTGAGTGAAGAAACTACCATAGGGGGCCCACACCCAGGCTAGGAGGGTGGGGGCGCGCCCACCCCTACTGGGCGCGCCCCCTGTCTCCTGGGCCCCGTGGTGGCCCTCCGGTGCCCATCTTTTGCTATATGAAGGCTTTTTCCCTGGAAAAAATCAGAGGCAAGCTTACAGGACGAAACTCCGCCGCCACGAGGCGGAACCTTGGCGGAATCAATCTAGGGCTCCGGCGGAGATGTTCTGCCGGGGAAACTTCCCTTCAGGAGGGGGAAATCATCACCGTCGTCATCACCAACGATCCTCTCATCAGGAGGGGGTCAATCTCCATCAACATCTTCACCAGCACCATCTCCTCTCAAAACCCTAGTTTATCTCTTGTATCCAATCTTGTATCAAAACCACAAATTGGTACCTGTGGGTTGCTAGTAGTGTTGATTACTCCTTGTAGTTGATGCTAATTGGTTTACTTGGTGGAAGATCATATGTTCAGATCCTTAATGCATATTATTACTCCTCTGATTTTGAACATGAATATGCTTTGTGAGTAGTTACGTTTGTTCCTGAGGACATGGGTGAAGTCTTGCTATTAGTAGTCATGTGAATTTGGTATTCGTTCGATATTTTGATGAGATGTATGTTGTCTCTCCTCTAGTGGTGTTATGTGAACATCGACTACATGACACTTCACCACTATTTGGGCCTAGAGGAAGGCATTGGGAAGTAATTAGTAGATGATGGGTTGCTAGAGTGACAAAAGCTTAAACCCTAGTTTATGCGTTGCTTCGTAAGGGGCTGATTTGGATCCATATGTCTAATGCTGTGGTTAGGTTTACCTTAATACTTCTTTTGTAGTTGTGGATGCTTGCAATAGGGGTTAATCATAAGTGGGATGCTTGTCCAAGTAAGGGCAGTACCCAAGCACCGGTCCACCCACATATCAAATTATCAAAGTACCGAACGCGAATCATATGAGCGTGATGAAAACTAGCTTGACGATAATTCCCATGTGTCCTCGGGAGCTCTTTTCTCATTATAAGAAATTGTCCAGGCTTGTCCTTTGCTACAAACAGGATTGGGCCACCTTGCTACACTTTATTTACTTTCATTGCTTGTTACTCGTTACAATTTATCTTTACACAAAACTATCTGTTACCTACAATTTCAGTGCTTGCAGAGAAAACCTTACTGAAAACCTCTTGTCATTTCCTTCTGCTCCTCGTTGGGTTCGACACTCTTACTTATCAAAAGGACTATGATAGATCCCCTATACTTTTGGGTCATCAAGACTCTTTTCTCGAGCCATTGCCGGGGAGTGTAGCGCCTTTGGTGGGTAGAACTTGGTAAGGAAACATTTATATAGTGTGCTGAAATTTTCTGTCACTTGTTACTATGGAAACTAATCCTTTGAGGGGCTTGTTCGGGGTATCTTCACCCCGACCAGAAGAGCAAAGAGTTGCTCCTCAACCTACTGAACCTACTGAAAATATTTACTTTGAGATTCCTTTGGGTATGATAGAGAAACTGCTAGCTAATCCATTTGCAGGAGATGGAACATTGCATCCCGATTTACACCTTATCTTTGTGGATGAAGTTTGTGGATTATTTAAGCTTGCAGGTATTCCTGATGATGTTGTCAAAAGGAAGGTCTTCCCTTTATCTTTGAAGGGAGATGCATTGACATGGTATAGGCTATGTGATGATACGGGATCTTGGAATTATAAACGATTGAAGTTGGAATTTCACCAGAAGTTCTATCCTAAGCATCTTGTTCATCGTGATCGTAATTACATATATAATTTCTGGCATCGCGAAGGAGATAGCATCGCTCAAGCTTGGGTGAGGCTTAAGTCAATGTTATATTCATGCCCCAATCATGAGCTCTCCAGAGAAATGATTATTCAAAAAATTTATGCTCGTCTTTCTCCCAATGATCGCAACATGCTCGATACTTCCCGTGCTGGTTCTTATATGCTGAAGACTATTGACTTTAAATGGGATTTATTGGAAAGAATTAAACGCAACTCTGAAGATTGGGGTTCCGACGATGGTAAGGAGTTAGGTATGACACCTAAGTTTGATTGTGTTAAATCTTTTATGGATACCGATGTTTTTCGTGGATTTAGCGCTAAATATGGAGTTGACTCTGAGATAGTAGCTGCTTTTTGTGAATCTTTTGCTACTCACATTGATCTCCCTAAGGAGAAGTGGTTTAAATATAATCCTCCCATTGAAGTAAAAGTAGTTGCACCTGTTACAGTTGAAGAAAAGACTGTCACTTATAGTGATCCTATTGTTCCTACTACTTATGTTGAGAAACCTCCTTTTCCTGTTAGGATAAAGGATCATGCTAAAACTTTGACTGTTGTTCGTAAGAGTAATACTAGGACTTATACACCTCCTGAGCAAATCAAAGTTGAACCTAGTATTGCTATGGTAAAAGATCTCTTGGATGATGATTTAGATGGGCATGTTATTTATTTCTGTGGTGAGACTGCCAATATTGCTAGACCAGATGCTAAGATACATAGACCTGTTGTAGGCATGCCTGTTATTTCTGTTAAAATAGGAGACCATTGTTATCATGGCTTATGTGATATGGGTGCTAGTGCTAGTGCAATACCCTATGACTTATATAAAGAAATTATGCATGATATTGCACCTGTTGAATTGGAAGGTATTGATGTTACTATCAAGCTTGCCAATAGAGATACTATTTCACCAATTGGGATTGTTAGAGATGTTGAAGTCTTGTGTGGGAAGGTTAAATATCCTGCTGATTTTCTTGTTCTTAGTTCCCCACAGGATGATTTTTGTCCCATTATTTTTGGTAGACCCTTCTTGAATACTGTTAATGCTAGGATTGATTGTGAAAAGGATACTGTTACAATTGGCTTAGAGGATGTGTCTCATGAGTTTAATTTTGCTAAGTTTCATAGACAACCTCGTGATAGAGAATCACCTAGTAAGGATGAGATTATTGGTCTTGCTTCTATTGCCGTGCCTCCTACTGATCCGTTAGAACAATATTTGCTAGACCATGAAAATGATATGTTTATGAATGAAAGAAGGGAAATAGATGAAGTGTTCCTTCAACAGGAACCTATTCTGAAACACAACCTACCCATTGAAATTCTAGGGGATGCCCCTCCACCCAAGGGTGATCCCGTGTTTAAACTCAAACCATTACCTGATAATCTTAAGTATGCTTATCTTGATAAAAAGAAAATATATCCTGTTATTATTAGTGCTAACCTTTAGAGCAAGAAGAAGAAAGATTATTGAAAACCCTGAAGAAGCACCATGCTGCTATCGAATATACTTTGGATGATCTCAAGGGCATTAGTCCCACGTTATGCCAACACAAAATTAAATTGGAGGAAGGTGCCAAACCAGTCAGAGATCCTCAACGATGATTGAATCCTAAGATGAAAGAAGTGGTAAGAAAGGAGATACTAAAGCTCCTTGAGGCAGGTATAATTTATCCCGTTGCTGATAGTGATTGGGTAAGCCCTGTCCATTGTGTTCCTAAAAAGGGAGGTATTACTGTCGTTCCTAATGATAAAGATGAATTGATCCCGCAAAGAATTATTACAGGTTATAGGATGGTAATTGATTTCCGTAAATTAAACAAAGCTACTAAGAAAGATCATTACCCTTTACCTTTTATTGATCAAATGCTAGAAAGGCTATCCAAACAGACACATTTCTGCTTTCTAGATGGTTATTCTGGTTTCTCTCAGATACCTGTGTCAGCGGGGGATCAATTAAAAACTACTTTTACTTGCCCTTTCAGTACTTTTGCTTATAACGTATGCCTTTTGGTTTATGTAATGCACCTGCTACCTTTCAAAGATGCATGACTATATTCTCTGACTTTTGTGAAAAGATTTGTGAGGTATTCATGGATGATTTCTCCATTTATGGATCCTCTTTTGATGATTGCTTGAGCAACCTTGATCGAGTTTTGCAAAGATGCGAAGACACTAGTCTTGTCTTGAATTGGGAAAAGTGCCACTTTATGGTTAATGAAGGCATTGTCTTGGGGCATAAGATTTCAAAGAGAGGTATTGAAGTTGATAAAGCTAAAGTTGATGCTATTGAAAAGATACCATGTCCCAAGGACATAAAAGGTATAAGAATTTTCCTTGGTCATGCCGGTTTTACATGAGCTTCATTAAGGACTTTTCTAAAATCTCTAGGCCTCTGACTAATTTATTGCAAATATATATTCCTTTCGTCTTTGATGATGATTGTGTAGAAGCATTTGAAATACTTAAGAAAGCTTTGATCACTGCACCAATTGTTCAGCCACCTGATTGGAATTTACCCTTTGAAATTATGTGTGATGCTAGTGATTATGTTGTAGGTGTTGTTCTAGGGCAAAGAGTTGATAAGAAATTGAATGTTATCCAGTATGCTAGTAAGACTCTTGATACTGCCCAGAGAAATTATGCTACTACTGAAAAAGAGTTCTTAGCAGTTGTGTTTGCTTGTGATAAGTTTAGACCTTACATTGTTGATTCCAAAGTTACTATTCACACTGATCATGCTGCTATTAAATATCTTATGGAAAAGGAAGATGCTAAGCCTAGACTCATTAGATGGGTTCTATTGCTCCAAGAATTTGATTCGCATATTATTGATAGAAAGGGAGCTGAGAACCCCGTTGCAGACAACTTGCCCAGGTTAGAGAATGTTCTTGATGACCCACTACTGATACGTCTCCGTCGTATCTATAATTTTTGATTGTTCCATGCCAATATTATTCAACTTTTATATACTTTTGGCAACTTTTTATACTATTGTTTGGGACTAACATATTGATCCAGTGCCCAGTGCCAGTTCATGTGTGTTGCATGTTTTTTGTTTCGCAGAAACCCAATATCAAACGGAGTCCAAACGGGATAAATGGATGGAGATTTTTTTGGAATATTTATGATTTTTGGGAGGTAAAATCAACGCGAAACGGTGTCCGGGGTGGCCACGAGACAGGGGGCGCGCCCTCCCCCCTGGGCGTGGCCTAGGCTCTCGTGGGCCACCCGTAAGGCGGTTGACGCTCTTCTTTTGGCGCAAGAAAGCTAATTTTATGAGAAAGATTTGGGGTTACGGGTCTCATAAAATTAGCTTTCTCATAAAATCGGAGTTACGGGTCTCCAGATATAAAGGAAACGGTGAAGGGGTAGAATCTGAGAACGCAAAAACAGAGAGATAGATCCAATCTCGGAGGGGCTCTCGCCCCTCCCAAGCCATGGGAGACAAGGACCAGAGGGGAAACCCTTCTCCCATCTAGGGAGGAGGTCAAGGAAGAAGAAGAAGAAGGGGGGCCCTCTCCCCCTTGCTTCCGATGGCGCCGGAGCGCTGCCGGGGGCCATCATCATCACCGCGATCTTCACCAACAACTTCACAGCCTTCATCACCAACTCTTCCTCCCTCTATGCAGCGGTGTAACCTCTCTCTTACCCGCTGAGGGAGTCCTGGACTAGGGGGCATCCGGATAGCCGAACTATCATCATTGGCCGGACTCCAAGATTATGAAGATACAAGATTGAAGACCTCGTCCCGTGTCCGGATGGGACTTTCCTTGGCGTGGAAGGCAAGCTTGGCAATATGGATATGTAGATCTCCTACCTTTGTAACCGACTCTGTGTAACCCTAGCCCTCTCCGGTGTCTATATAAACCGGAGGGTTTTAGTCCATAGGACGAACAACAATCATACCATAGGCTAGCTTCTAGGGTTTAGCCTCCTTTATCTCGTGGTAGATCCACTCTTGTACTACCCATATCATCAATATCAATCAAGCAGGAGTAGGGTTTTACCTCCATCAAGAGGGCCCGAACCTGGGTAAAAACATCGTGTCCCTTGTCTCCTGTTACCATCCGCCTAGACGCACAGTTCGGGACCCCCTACCCGAGATCCGCCGGTTTTGACACCGACATTGGTGCTTTCATTGAGAGTTCCTCTGTGTCGTGGCTCATAGGCCCGATGGCTCCTTTGATCATCAACAGTTATGCGGTCCAGGGTGAGACTTTTCTCCCCGGACAGATCTTTGTATTCGACGGCTTTGCACTGCGGGCCAATTCGCTTGGCCATCTGGAGCAGATCGAAAGTTACGCCCCTGGCCATCAGGTCGGATTTGGAAGTTTGAACTATACGGCCGATATCCACGGAGACTTGATCTTCGACGGATTTGATCCACGGCCGAGTGCGCCGCACTGTCACGATGGGCATGATTTAGCTCTGCTGCCGGACAGTGCCCTGGAGGCCGCACAAGAGTCCGCTCTGACCCTTAACTCGGAGCCGACCGCGCCGATCGAGGATGGGTGGCTAGACATCGCCTCGGGGGCTACTACCTCTATGGCGATGGAGCCGAATACCGACCCTATCCTTGTGAAGCTCGTGACTCCGAGGTGCCGGACTCCTCGCCGGACTCCGAACCTCCCGCGCCCCTACCAATCGAATCCGGCTGGGCGCCGATCATGGAGTTCACCGTTGTGGACATCTTTCAGCACTCGCCTTTTGGTGACATCCTAAATTCGCTAAAGTATCTCTCATTATCAGGAGAGCCCTGGCCGGACTGCGGTCAGGACGGTTGGGATGCGGACGACGAAGAAATTCAAAACCCACCCACCACCCACTTTGTAGCCATTGTCGACGACCTAACCGACATGCTAGACTTCGACTCCGAAGACATCGACGGTATGGACGACGATGCCAGAGACGATCAAGAACCCGCGCCCACGGGACACTGGAAAGCCACCTCGTCATACGATGTATACATGGTGGATACACCAAAAGGAAGCGATAACGAGGAACAATAGGACGCTGTGAAGGATAATTCCCCCGAAAAACAGCCAAAACAGCAACGCAAGCGCCGCCCGAAGTCCCGCCTCGACAACAGCAACACCCATATAGACCCAGCCATAGAGCAGGGTGAACTAGTGGACGACGAACATGTCACCAGGCAACCATTCGAACAAGATGAATTGGATAAGCAGCCCATCCCCGGCGAAGACAATAGTCCGGATGATCTTACGTCGGACACATCGTTAGAACAGAAAAACCTTTACAAAAGACTCGTCACCACTGCATGAAGTCTGAAGAAGCAGAAGCGGAAGCTCAAAACAGCGGAATAACTACTCAGAATGAGAAGGAGCAAGGTACTCAAGACCGCGGACAAGTACGGCGATAACCGCCAAACAAAGAGCTACCTGAAGCGCAAACTATTGCCCGAATTCGACGAAGAGGCCATAGAGCCCCCACAGTCAAAAAACAAAGGGGCTGCCCAGTCGGATAGACGACCACATGACAAACAAAGAGCGGCAAGCGGCGCCGCACACAAGCCGGCACACGATCCACATAAGGATCCTCACAAAAAGGATAGCCCGATCAGGTCCATCTACGGGCCAAGAAGGAAGGCTCCTGGGAGCAAAACAACACGTCAAGTGTTCGAAAATAATGGCACACCCAAATACAGGGGCGCCGCACACCCCCTATGTTTCACCGACGAGGTACTGGATCATGAATTTCCAGCGGGATTCAAGCCCGTAAACATAGAGGCATACGACAGAACAACAGACCCCGGAGTCTGGATTGAGGATTACATCCTACACATACATATGGCTAGAGGAGATGATCTCCATGCCATAAAATACCTACCCCTCAAGCTCAAAGAGCCTGCCCGGCATTGGCTCAAAAGCCTCCCAGAAAATACCATTGGAAGTTGGGAAGAGCTCGAGGATGCGTTTAGGGCAAATTTCCAGGGGACTTATGTTCGCCCTCCGGATGCAGACGATTTAAGTCACATAACTCAACAGCCCGGAGAGTCAGCCCGCAAATTCTGGAACAGGTTCCTTACCAAAAAGAACCAAATAGTCGACTGTCCGGACGCCAAAGCCTTAGCAGCCTTCAAACATAACGTCCGAGACGAACGGCTCGCCAGGCACCTCGGCCAGGAAAAGCCAAGGACAATGGCCGCACTAACAAGCCTCATGACCCGCTTTTGCGCGGGAGAAGATAGCTGGCTGGCAAGATGCAGCACCAACGACCCGAGTACAACCGAGGTCAGGGATGGAAATGGGAAATCACGACGCAGAAAGGACCAGCGCCGGACTAAGGAAAATAGCACAAAGAGCACGGCAGTCAATGCCGGGTTCAAAAGCTCTCGGCCAAACAACAAAACACTGCCTCTTAAGGACAATAGTGACGAGCTATCCAACCTAAACAAAATCTTGGACAAGATATGTCAAATCCACAGTACCCCCGGGAAGCCTGCAAACCATACCCATAGAGATTGTTGGGTCTTCAAGCAGTCCAGCCGACTTAACGCCGAACACAAGGGGCCCGACGCACCAAGTGAGGACGATGACGAACCCCACAAGCAGAGCGCCATGAAACAAAAGACTTTCCCACAAGAAGTCAAAACAGTGAATTCACTTCAAGTGATAACAAGGAAAAATAGGGCGGCACCTACTAAAGTATGCGCCGCACGGTCCACCCCAGCGGAGTCCTGAAGCTGGATGTGAAACCAATTACTTTCGACCATCAGGATTACTCCAGAGGTATTCGAAACGCAGGATGGACTACTTTGATATTGGATCCTATAATCGACGGGCTACAGTTTACACAAGTCCTAATGGATGGCGGCAGTGATATAAACCTGCTATACCAGGACTCAATCCGCAGAATGGGGATAGACCCTACCAAAATTCGCCATAGAAACACTTCCTTTAAAGGAGTAACGCCAGGCCCTTATGCCAATTGTATGGGCTCCTTATTACTAGAAGTCGTGTTCGGCTCATCCGACAACTTCCGTCGCGAAAAGCTAATCTTCCATATCGCCCCATTTAAAAGTAGCCATCAAGCACTATTGGGACGCGAAGCTTTCGCCCGCTTTAACGCAATACCGCATTACGCGTCTCTTACACTTAAAATGCCCGGTCCACGCGGTATCATCTCATTAAAAGGTAACTTTGAGTGTTCCTCGACCGCGGAAGAACGTGGGACTGCCTTGACAGCCACACACTAATCCGGCTTTGCTGATCAAAGCTCCTAAAACAGGTCACTCAGACCCCGGACACGGTTAGACGAAGTCCGGTATAAATAAACAAGGGGCTTACTAGCTACATAACCATTTACAAGGGGCTGAACGCATGAACAATGAGAGCCAATAAAGCTCAATTTTATTCACTTTTTAAATCATGCTCCGTTTTAAATACATTTTTCGCACACTCTTTTTCCAAACTAAGTTCTTCTCTCTTTACAGATGAACAACGTGCTACACCCGTCCAGGATACAGCACAACGGAGACACAGGCGCAGACGTGCAGCAGGGACCCGTTACAAGGATTCTTTTCAGATTAAGACCCTGCGTAAACCTTTTTTACTGTCTCTTGTTGATACACATCCTCCGGTCTCTTACCATAACCGTGGAGGAGGCTGGCGTTTTGGCATCGGCCGCGTCAGAAGTTTTTCGCGTACCTGGACACTAGGGGCTTAGGGCATTGTTCTGCCCATCATCATAAAGACCGGATACCTTAGGGAGTGTTCGGCGTCTCGAGTTAGGCCTTATATGCATCAGCTCCGAATCATGTCTTTGGTCAAATGTTGGGTTTGCCCGGCTCCTATGTTTTGCTGCCTTACGTTCCGCTCTATCAGCTAACGCGGCACCAGGAGAACTACTGCGATTGTGCCCCAGTTCGGCCGGGTGAGCACCTCAGTAGAGAAAGCCGAAAACTGACTGTCATGATATAGCGAGAGACTGGTCAACCACTCGATCGACCACCGGAATGTTTAGAATTCCTCTACTTTGACGAAGGACCGTTTCCCGGTCAGGCACACACGCGCCCCGAGTTCGGAGAGCGCGGTGCCCCTAGGGGCTATATAGTAGCCCCACCATTGAAATCCTATGGCTAAGTGAAAGTGATAAAGCATTATAGTCCGGTTGCCTAGTTTGCTACGCTATCACCTCCTTCACAGGACCAAGACGTTGGATTAAGTGTGAAAATGCACTTTTTTGCGAACACCCCCGCACCATGTGCGTGGGGGCTGAAGCCGAAGACTGCCATCTTTCAGGTTATATATACATATACGTTAACGGCCGCACAGGAGATGTTTCAATACTTGAACGCACAAGTATAAAAAGCCCTTATATTATAAATATGGTTTTACAAATCATACATGTCATTTGAACATAATGTTTTTCAAGCACTGCGACTCTATTAAGCGAGCGCCCTGCAGGACTTCCTCAAAATAGTGCTCAGCGGGTAGTCGGCTTCTGTCCAAATCCCGGGATGCAACGTCGGTGGCATCCATCTCTGCCAGCATGTTTTGACATGGGCGAGAGCCATCCGTGCACCCTCTATGCATACCGACCGCTTCATCGCCTTGATATGCGGCACCGCATCAAGGACCTGCTGCACCAAGCCAAAATAACTCTTCGGCTTGGGCCTGTCCGGCCACAGATGAGCCATGACATCCTTCATGGCAAGTCCGGACAACCTGTTCAGCTCAGCCCACTCAGCCAATCGATCGGTTAACGGAAGTGGACGCTCCGGACTATGGAATTGAGACCAAAAAAGCTCTTCCATCTCATGATCCTTTTGGCTCCGGAAGTCCATGACTGTGTCCACCGCACTCGCCGCCAAATTCAGATAAGCATCCTCCGCACCCCACAACTGGCCCAACTGAGCATACTTCGGGTCCGTAAGCTTCCTACGCAGCAGAAAGGGCTTTCCAGCCGCAATATCCCCAGCCTGACGCAGCTCCTCCTTTATAGCCCTCATCGCCGAGCGGGCATCTTTGGCTTCGGGAGTGGCCTTCTTCAGGTCCTCTTGCTCCGCTCGGCGTTCTCTTTCAAGAAACCCATAGCGATCGGTAGCATCCTTCAGCTTCACGGCCATTTCGGCCATCTCCTCCCTGCTTCGGCAGTGAGCAGCCTTTTCGGCTTTTAGCTCTTCGGCCGCCTTCAAGGCAGCCGCATCACTCTTTCTGGCTTGCTCCTTGACTCGGGCAAGCTCCGCCCGAAGCTCCTCCATAGCAGTGGCGCCATCTGCATCAAGCATACATATTGTCAGGCGTGGGCATTAGCTCCCTTAACAGGTGACCGCGGAGAAGCCACCTACCTTGTGACTCGTCAAGCCGTTTATTGACCAGCGCGATGTCCGCATCCGCAACATCAAGTTGCCGCTTCAGTTCGGCAACTACATCAGTCCGGCTGGCCACCGAACGCCTCGCCACCTGTACGGGAAGAGCGACACCTTATAACTGAGATTATGATCCTGGCACGCTGTCGTTTTTTCGGCAACATACCGAGTCTCAGGGGCTACTATCTATACAGGGCGCATTCTAAGCGCAAAACTGTCAAAAAGTATGGTCGTTTTTACGTACCTCAAACCCCGTCAGTAAACTTCTGACAGCCTCATGCAACCCGCTCTCAGCGGATGAAATCCTTTCGATCACCGTACCCATTAATGTACGGTGATCTTCTGGGATAGACGCCCTCTTGAGCAGATCCTTCAGCTCCTCCGGCCGTACACCAGTTGGGGCCGAACTCTCCGGCCCCGCCGGACTCGGGGAGACCCTCCGCGACGACACCTCAGGGTCGTCCGCCCCGCCTGACGATGCGGCAGATGGAGGCGTCTCGCTCTCCATCATCTCCGGGCGAAGATCCCCCGAAGATGAGCTCTGCTGAGAAGGGTTGAGATCCGAACTACAAGGTAAGAACTTCGGTTATCCTCAGAAATAAAAACAGGGATGTCCCTTGTTATAAAACTCCTCTTTTCTACTTACGGTTCGCTGGAGGGCCGATTCCCTTGCAGAAATAGTGCGGCCGGGGTTTCTCCCGGCGCAGGACCCTCCGGTGAAGATTTCTTCCCCCGCTTTGAGGCCTTGAGCTCCGGATCTTCGGAAGCGGTCCTGTTCTCCCCCTGGAGGGAAGGATTCTCGATCCCCCCTTTCTTGAAAGCCTCTTTAGCAGAGCCAGTAGTTTCCCTGTTTCCCCCTTCGCCCACTTCTAAAGGCGCAACCTCTAGCATCCTGGCTAGCACGGGATCCGGCGTGGTCTCAGGGAGGGGGCCGGACACCTGATCAGCTTTGCCTCTGCTATCCACTCCTATTCAGGGGAAAACTTTTTAAAAGAGCAAGAATTATGATGAATATACAGATAGGACGTCCGGGCACGGGAACTACTTAGTTGAGTATCCGGGCGATTGCAGCTTAGGCCGGCATCCTCGGTCAAGTCCGGACACATCTCTTGTGATCCGAAGAACAGTTTGTACATCTCCACGGGCGTCGCACCCATGAGGTGGTGGAGAGCTCGCGGTCCCTCCGGATTGAATTCCCATAGCCGAAGAGGGCGACGTTTGCAGGGCAGAAGGCGCCGGATCAGCACAACCTGCGCCACTACGACCAGATTGATCTCCCTCTCTTGGAGGTCTCGCATCAGGCCCTGCAGTATTGGTACGTCCTTGGACGGCCCCCAGTCAAGCCCTTTGTTGACCCACGATGCCAGCCGCTGTGGAGGACCCGGACGAAAGGCAGGTGGCGCCGCTTGCCTGGTGCCCTTGGGAGCGGTGATGTAGAACCACTCCTGTTGCCACAAACCAAGCTCCTCTTGAAAAGAGCCCTCGGGCCATGGAGCATCGACCCTCTTGCTTATAACAGCTCCTCCGCACTCTGCCTGCCGCCCTTCGATCATCCTCGGCTCCACGTTGAAAGTCTTGGGCCACAATCCGAAGTGAGGGGTAGTGCGGAGGAAGGCATCGCAGACAACAATGAAAGATGAGATGTGGAGGATGGACTCCGGAGCCAAGTCATGGAACTCCAGCCCATAATAGAACATGAGCCCCCTCACGAAGGGGTCCGTCGGGAAGCCTAAACCCCGACGGAAGTGAGACATGAACACCACGCTCTCACCAGGCTCAGGGGTGGGAATAACTTGCCCTTGGGCGGGCAGCCTACGCGAAATCTCGCAGGTTAGATACCTGGCATCTCTCAGCTTTAGCACGTCCTCTTCCGTGCACCCACCGGCCCTGTAGGTCGGAGCCAGACATTGTCGAAGGTCCAAAGCACTCGAATCTGGAGCCTTGGGTGTTGGAACTCAGGGCGAGGGGCGGATTCGATTAAGGATTGAAGAAAAGGAACATGCCTTGGTCTCATTATAAAGGGGTAGAATACCAAGGGCCGTCCCCATGACCGTTTGGAACTCGCCTCCGATGGAGGGGGCGTGGCAACGGGCGCGGGTGGGTTACCCACGTCCGTATTGATGAGAATCCTGGAATAAGGGGGCACGATCTCTGCTTCAACAAGACGTGCCAAGGAAACCGCTTCGCTAAACGCGCTGAGGTGGAATAATAAAAACGATTCGAGTAAAGGCTTGGCCGTGGTGTGACGTCACACCACGAAATACGTCAGCAGATTGAACTTGTGTGACAATTATTCTCTCTACGGAGATATGTGGAATTTATTTTGCAGAGCCAGACACTATCCTAGCGTTCACAATCCTCTACGAATTATTCGGAGGGGGAACCCGCCTTGCAATTCCGAAGACAATATGCGCGCCGGACTCGTCGTCATTGAAGCCTGATTCAGGGGCTACTGAGGGAGTCCTGGACTAGGGGGTGTCCGGATAGCCGAACTATCATCATTGGCCGGACTCCAAGATTATGAAGATACAAGATTGAAGACCTCGTCCCGTGTCCGGATGGGACTTTCCTTGGCATGGAAGGCAAGCTTGGCAATACGGATATGTAGATCTCCTACCTTTGTAACCGACTCTGTGTAACCCTAGCCCTCTCCGGTGTCTATATAAACCGGAGGGTTTTAGTCCATAGGAGGAACAACAATCATACCATAGGCTAGCTTCTAGGGTTTAGCCTCCTTGATCTCGTGGTAGATCCACTCTTGTACTACCCATATCATCAATATCAATCAAGCAGGAGTAGGGTTTTACCTCCATCAAGAGGGCCCGACACCCACTGAAATCTCTACTTAAACATGGTGCTCAACGCTATATACTATTTCCCAATGATGTATGGCTATCTTATGATGTTTGAGTAGATCCGTTTTGTCCTATGGGTTAATTGATGATCGTGATTGGTTTGAGTTGCATGTTTTATTATTGGTGCTGTCCTATGGTGCTCTCCGTGTCGCGCAAGCATGAGGGATACCCGCTGTAGGGTTTGCAATATGTTTATGATTTGCTTATGGTGGGTGGCGTGAGTGAACAGAAGCACAGACCCGAGTAAGTAGGTTGTTTGCGTATGGAATAAAAGGGGACTTGATACTTTAATGCTATGGTTGGGTTTTACCTTAATGAATCTTTAGTAGTTGCGGACGCTTGCTAGAGTTCCAATCATAAGTGCATAGAATTCCAAGTAAGGAATGATATGTTATCTTATGCCTCTCCCTCAAATAGAATTGCAATAGTGATTGTCGGTCTAGTAACATAGTCAATTGCTTAAGGGGCAATTCCACAACTCCTACCACCACTTTTCCACACTCGCTATATTTACTTTATTGCTTATTTATCTAAACAGCCCCTAGTTTATGTTTACGTGCTATTTATTATCTTGCAAACCTATCCTATCACACCTACAAAGTATTTCTAGTTTCATACTTGTTCTAGTTAAAGCGAACGTCAAGCGTGCGTAGAGTCGTATCGGCCGATAGGACTTGAGAGAGTATTTGTTCTACCTTTAGCTCCTCATTGGGTTCAACACTCTTACTTATCGAAAGAGGCTACAACTATCCCGTATACTTGCGGGTCATCAACTACCTATTGATGATAGCTTTCCTGACAAACAATTAGCTGTCATTAATGCTTCTCGTACTACTCCTTGGTATGCTGATTATGCTAATTACATTGTTGCTAAATTTATACCACCTAGTTTCACATACCAGCAAAAGAAACAGTTCTTTTATGATTTAAGACATTACTTCTGGGATGACCAACACCTTTATAAAGAAGGAGTAGATGGTGTTATTACACGTTGTGTACCTGAGCATGAACAGGAACAGATCCTACACAAGTGTCACTCTGAATCATATGGAGGACACCACGCTGGAGATAGAACTGCACATAAGGTATTGCAATCTGGTGTTTATTGGCCTACTCTCTTCAAAGATGCTCGTAAGTTTGTCTTATCTTGTGATGAATGTCAAAGAATTGGTAACATTAGTAGACGTCAAGAAATGCCTATGAATTATTCTCTTGTTATTGAACCATTTGATGTTTGGGGCTTTGATTATATGGGACCTTTTCCTGCCTCTAATGGTTACACACATATTTTAGCTGCTGTTGATTACGTTACTAAGTGGGTAGAAGCTATTCCAACTAGTAGTGCTGATCATAACACCTCTATTAAGATGCTTAAAGAAGTTATTTTTTCGAGGTTTGGAGTCCCTAGATATCTTATGACTGATGGTGGTTCACATTTTGTTCATGGTGCTTTCCGTAAGATGCTTGCTAAGTGTTAATCATAAAATCGCATCTCCTTATCACCCGCAGTCTAGTGGTCAAGTAGAGTTGAGCAATAGAGAGCTCAAATTAATTTTGCAAAAACTGTGAATAGATCTAGAAAGAATTGGTCCAAGAAACTAGATGATGCATTATGGGCCTATAGAACTGCATACAAAAATCCTATGGGTATGTCTCTGTATAAGAAGGTTTATGGAAAAGCATGTTACTTACCTCTAGAACTTGAACATAAAGCATATTGGGCTATTAAAGAGCTCAACTATGACTTCAAACTTGCCGGTGAGAAGAGGTTATTTGATATTAGCTCACTTGATGAATGGAGAACCCAAGCCTATGAGAATGCCAAGATATTCAAAGAAAAAGTCAAACACTGGCATGACAAAAGGATACAAAAGCGTGAGTTTAACGTAGGTGATTATGTGTTATTATTCAACTCTTGTTTAAGATTCTTTGCAGGAAAACTTCTCTCTAAATGGGAAGGTCCTTACGTTATCGAGGAGGTCTATTGTTCCGGTGCCATAAAAATCAACAACTTCGAAGGCACAACTCCGAGGGTGGTGAATGGTCAAAGAATTAAACATTATATCTTAGTTAATCCTATCAATGTTGAAACTAATATTGTTGAGACCGTAACCCCGGAGGAATACATAAGGGACACTTTCCAGAACGTTCCAGACTCCGAAAAGGAATAGGTAGGTGGTACGATAAGTAAACCGACTCCAAAACAATTCTAATGGCATTTTTTATCCACTTTGGAATATTTAACAATTTTGGAAAGAAAGAAGTAGTCCGGGAAGGACACGAGGCCTCCACGAGGGTGGAGGGCGCGCCCACCCTTCCTGGGCGCGCCCCCCCTCGTGTGCCTCCCGGACTCTGTTTTCTTGCACGTTACGTATTTTGGTCGGTAAAAATTCATTATATAATCTCCCGAAGGTGTTGACCAACGTATCACGCAAATATCCTCTGTTTTCGTTTCGAGCTGTTTCTGTTACAGATCTAGATCACCATGACGTCGCCCTCCTTCAACAATGAAGACAAGGATGCTTGGCTACTAAAGATAGAGCTGAAGAGAGAAGAACCGGAAGAGCTCAACAAGGATGAAGGGATCAAGAAGGCCATGGAGGTTCAAGCTCCGGCGGTGAAAGAAGAAAACATCCCTCAACCTTTACCTAACTGAAATAGCTAGTTGTCGACTAGGGGGGGGTGAATAGGCGATATTTATGAAAGTCTTTAATACATGAGAGTTTCGTAGACAAACAATATAAACACACTATTCGATTGCAGCGGAAGGTAGACTACCCTAGACAAGCCATAGTCAAGTATTCAATGAAGTGAAAGCATGAAGACTAATAGAAGCTAGGTAGTAAGGATTAGGATGGAAGATAGTATGAAGCCAATCAGAACAAGTAGTCACACAGTGAAGTCAAACAGATAATGCAAGCAGGCAATGACTTCACGAAGACAAACTGAAAGTAAAGAGAAGTAAGAGATAGAACTAGTGGCTTCAGAAGGACAGGGATTTGTTCGACCAGTTCCAGTTGCTGTGACAACTGTACGTCTGGTTAAGGAGGCTGAGATTCAACTCAGAAGACCGTGTCTTCACCTTATTCCCCTTGAGCTAAGGACACTTAGGCCCAGTTCTTTTGCCATAATCTGGGGATTCTCCCAGAATTCGACCCCTACCCAGCTTCTCCCAGAATCTTTGAGCCCAATTTGTTTTACAATTCTATCTAGTTAGGGTCTAATTAGACAGGATTGTAAGACAAATGAGGCTCAAAGATTTTGGGAGAAGCTAGGTAGGGGTCGGATTCTGGGAGAATCCCCAGATTCTGGTAAAAGAACTGGGCCTTAGTCCCCGCCCAATCACTCTGTTAAGTCTTCAAGGTAGACTTCCAAACCTTCACCGACTTCGTTCACCGGCAATCCACAATGGCTCTTGGATGCTCAGAACGCGATGCCTAACCGGCTGGAAGATTCACAGTCCTCAAGTGTAACAAGTCTTCAGATCACGCGGACAGAAAGACTTCAGTGATGCTAAACACTCTTTGGGCTCTGGGTGGTTTGGGCTTTATCCTCACAAGGATTCTCTCTCGAAAGCTTCGGCGGTGGGTTGCTCTCAAACGACAAAAGCCGTGTACTAACTCTGAGCAGCCACCAATTTATGGTGTAGGGGGTGGGCTATTTATAGCCACTGGGCAACCCGACTGGATTTGTCCGAAATGACCTGGGTCACTAAGGAACTGACACGTGTCACAACGGTCAGATTTGAAACACACGCGGCAGCTTGACTTGGGCTACAAATAAAGCTGACTTATGCGACTCAGGATAAGATTTGCTCTCATTGTCTTTGCTCGAAGACATAGGATTTGGTTGAGCATCACTTCAGTCACTCTGACTTTGTTCACTTGGACCCCACATAACAGTGCGGTGGTTCCTATGACTCAACAAAGAAGAAAAAGAAACAACAAAACTGTCGGCGTCCTGGGAATGGGGGTCCCCAGACTTGCCTGCCTGCGGCCCGCGGCGTGGCTCAAAGGAGGCCCAGCACATCCCATCTTCATCAACACAGACTCAAGACCCTCGCGAGGGGCCAAGCCTCGCGGGGAGGACGACAAGAAGCTTCCTCAGGCACAGCCTCGTCAGGCTGGCTCGCGAGGAGGCGGAGAGTTCAAGGCGGGGTACCTCGCGAGGTGCCCATGACGCAAGCCATGACGACCAAGGGCGCCAGTCGGGCGCCAGCCCGCGCAGTGCCCTCCTTTCCTCTTCGGTGCAAAGGGAGCAAGCGCAGGCGAGAGCATCAAGCAAAGGCGTCCATTTCGGTGCAACAAGACCAAGACCAGCCCAACGGCCAGAAGGAAGTCATTGTGGAGCCCAAGCCGGCGTCACCACCAGAGCCTTTGACAGGCGAGGACCAATTTAGTCAGGATAAGTGTACCCGCTGTTCCCCTTCAAAATGGCCAATTGTTGGCGCCCTTCCCGCTCAATATTTGGGAAGAGGCCCGGGGCCTTTGCCTATAAATAGGGCTAGCCACCCACAGGGTAGAGGCATCGAGATAACAAGGATAGAAAGACGCAGAGAGAGAGAGAGAGGCGACTGAACTCCCCCTAGCAGTTCATCGCGCCAGCCAAGAACAGACCCTCGCGAGGCTGTTCTTCCATTGTACTGTTCCTCATCTGCCCAAGAGGCAATCCACCACACCACACACTGGAGTAGGGTATTATACCACAATGGTGGCCTGAACCAGTATAAATCTTGTGTCTCTTGTGCTGTTTAGTTTGGTAGTTTAGGTCCTAGCGATTCGGTGAGGAGCGAGCTAGTAGAGGGTTGAATCTTTGCGCGCACCCCAGTGTTCGAACCTCAATGGTCTGCCGGAACCCGAAATCCGACATTTGGCGCGCCAGGTAGGGGTGCGCCGGAATTTGCCTTCCGTCGTCTCGTTCTTCTCCGACCATCGCATCCATGTCTGACGCTCGACGGGCTCGCGCCGAGCGCCGAGCCGCCCTCGCTTCCCATGTCGCCCAGACGGCTCCCGTCGGCGGGCGCCCTCGCCATTCCCCGTCACCTGCCGTCAACGCCGCCACCGGCCCGGCGGGGAACGGGCAGCAAGCATCGTCCCAGCATTCCCAGTGACCTCTAGGGAGGAGCCGCGCAGCTTCTTCCTCACCCACCCCGTCGCGCCGGCTCCCTCGGTTGTCGCGGCCCTCCTGGGCGGCTCGCAGGCGCCGCCCTCCAGCCGCCACGTCAAGCCATTCGTCCGCCGGGTCGGCGCCGCCTCCGTGAGGCAGGGGGCTCCCTCGGGCCGGACGGAGCCGTCGGCCGGGCTGACCTTCGACTCTGAGGACCACCCCACCAACTCGGCCTGCTTGGGCGCGCTCCCCATGCTCTGCACGCCCACCATCTGCCAGGTGGCCGTCACCAGGACCCTCATCGATGGTGGCGCGGGCCTCAACGTGCTCTCAGTTGAGGCCTTCAACCTCCTCTGCATACCCCGGGAGCGGCTGCAACCCAGCCAGCCTTTCTCGGGCGTCGGAGGCGGGTCGTCCAGCTCCTTGGGGCAGATCCGACTTCCGGTAACTTTCGGCACCTACGACAATTTCCACATGGAGCAGGTCGATTTCGACATCGCCCCCATCGGCCTCCCCTACAATGCCATCCTCGGCTATCCAGCATTGGCCAAATTCATGGCCGCGACTCACCCCGGGTACAACCTCATGAAGATGCCCGGGAGCAACGGCGTCCTCACCGTGCCCGGAGACACCGAAGGTGCGCTACGAGTACTCAATCTCGCCCTCAAGACGGCGCGGCCCGCCGACGCCGAAACCCCCAAGCCCAAGGGGGCTGCGCCGACCAAGAAGAAGCAGTTGTTCACCCAAGACAAGGCGGAGACCAAGCAGATACCTGTCGGCGAGGACGGGTCCACTAACGCCACTTTCACCATAGGCGCCAACCTCGAGCCCGAGCAGGAGGAGGCCCTGGTCAAGTTCCTGCATGCAAACAAGAAGGTGTTCGCCTGGGAGCCCGATCAGCTGGCAGGGATCCCACGGGGCGTAATCGAGCACCACCTCAACGTGTGTCCCAACGTACGTCCCGTGAAGCAGAAGGCGAGGAGGCAGTCCACTGAAAAGCAGGCCTTCATCGTCCAAGAGACCCGCAAGCTAGAAGCCGCGGGGGTTATTCGCGAGGTCCGATACCCGGATTGGTTGGCCAACCCCGTGGTTGTGCCAAAGAAGGGAGGAAAGGAACGCATGTGTGTCGACTTCACCAACCTCAACAAAGCATGCCCGCAAGATCCGTTCCCGCTCCCTCGCATCGACCAGATCATCGATTCCACCTCTGAGTGTGACCTGTTATGCTTCTTGGATGCCTTCTCCAGGTATCACCAGATCAAGATGGCGGTGGAAGATGTGGAGAAGATGGCCTTCCTAACCCCGTGTGGGGTGTACTGCTATACGTGCATGCCGGTCGGACTGCGCAACGCGGGGGCAACCTTTCAGCGGCTCATGCACATCACCTTGGGCCCATAGCTAGGGAAGAATTTGGAGGCTTACGTTGATGACATCGTAGTGAAGTCTCGCGAGGCCAAGACCCTGATACAAGACCTGGAGGAAACCTTCGCGAGCCTCAACGCGGTGAGCCTGCGACTCAACACGGAGAAGTGTGTGTTTGGAGTCCCCTCGGGCAAGCTCTTGGGTTTCCTCGTGTCCCACCGAGGCATCGAGGCCAACCCAGAAAAGGTCAAGGCAGTTGAGGACATGAGCCCACCAAAGACCCTCTGGGAAATGCAGAAGCTCACGGGGCGCGTGACGGAGCTGGGGCGCTTCATCTCCCGATTGGGGGAGCGGGCGCTGCCTTTCTTCCAGCTGATGAAGAAAAAGGGGCCCTTTGAATGGACTGACGAGGCCGACAAGGTGTTCCAAGATCTCAAGAGATACCTAACCAGCCCTCCAGTGATGGTGGCCCCGCGCCCTCAGGAGCCCTTGGTACTCTACCTCGCCGCCACTCCCTACTCCGCTAGCGCAGCCCTGGTGGCGGTTAGAGAGGAGCGTCGGGCCAAGACCACGGCAGCCACCCGAGCCAAGGCAAAGCTGGATAAAAAGGGACTTGCGGAAGTCACCACCATGACTGAGGAAGACCAGCCGCCGCAGTGGAGTGCACCAGGGGCGGGAGTGGCCCTTCCTCCAGGCAACCAGCTTCGGGAGGATCCACCACCTTAGGAGGCACCACGGCTTCCGGAGGATGCCACCAGCACCGACGCCCCAAGCCACGTCGAGCACCCGGTGTACTTCGTCGGCACGGTGTTACGGGATGCGAGGGCACGGTACCCCATGCCGCAGAAGCTCCTCCTCGCGCTGCTGGTGGCTTCGTGCAAGCTGCGTCACTACTTCCAGGGTCATCCAATCAAGGTTGTCTCAGCATACCCCTTGGAAAGGTGCTCAGGAGCCCTAACTCAGCCGGAAGGGTCGCCGAGTGGAACATTGAACTGCAAGCATTCCAGCTCGAGTTTAGCACGACCAGAGTCATCAAGGGGGCCGCGCTAGCAGATTTTGTGGCCGAATGGACGGAGGCACCAGCCCTCAGGGCCGGCGAGGATCGATCCCTTTCCCCAGGAAGCGAGGCGCCAGAAGGCTGGGTCATGTACTTTGACGGAGCGTTCTCCAGGCAGGGCGCTGGTGCTGGGGCGGTGCTCATATCTCCCACTCAGGACAAACTCTACTACGCCGTGCAGCTCTGTTTCCAGCAAGGCGAGAAGGTCGCCAACAATATAGCAGAGTACGAGGGACTGATAGCGGGCCTGAAGGCCGCCGCTGCCCTGGGAGTGAAGCGTCTTACTATCAAGGGCGATTCACAGCTCCTTGTCAATTTCTCCAACAAGGTATACGAGCCAAGAGATGAGCACATGGAGGCCTACCTTGCGGAGGTCCGCAGGATGGAGAAGCAGTTCTGGGGGTTGGAGCTACAGCATGTGCCCCGCGGCACTAATCAAGAGGCCGACGACATCGCCAAACGAGCCTCCAGGAGGCTGCCCCAGGAGCCGGGCATCTTTGAGGAATGGCTCTTCAAGCCTTCGGCCCTACCACCATTGTCGAGCATAGCACAGCCTCGGGTGGAGCTTCCTCAGCCACCTGCCTCGGGAGCCCCGGCCTGTGGCCCGGCCTCAGGAGCACGCCTGCTGCTGACGATGGAGCCTCAGGAGGGGTGCTGGATCATAGAGCTCAGGAGTTACTTAATGCAAGGGACCTTGCCGGAGAAGGAGGAGGAGGCAGAGCGTGTGGCGCGGCAAGCCACAGCGTACTGCATCATGGATGGAGAGCTCTACTAGAAATGACCGAACGATGTGTCCCTGCGTTGCATCACCAGGGAACAAGGGAAGGAACTACTGGCAGATATACACTGTGGAGACTGTGGGCATCATTCATCATCACGGACCCTCGTCTGCAAGGCGTTCCGCAACGGTTTCTATTGGCCCACTGCGCTCAATGACGCTGTCGAACTTGTGAAGGCTTGCGAGGCCTGCCAATTCCATGCCAAGCAGATCCATCAGCCGGTAGGAGGTCTGCAAACCATACCCCTCACATGGCCATTCGCGGTCTGGGGGCTGGATATCCTGGGCCCTTTTCCTCGGGCGGCAGGGGGCTATAGCTACCTCTACATCGCCGTGGACAAGTTCACCAAGTGGGCCGAAGTCGAGGCCGTCCGCTCCATCCCTGCTGGTTCTGCGGTCAAGTTCATAAAGGGCATCGTGAGCCGGTTCGGAGTGCCGAACTGCATCATCACTGACAACGGTTCGCAGCTCACCAGTAACCTTTTCAAAACATATTGCGCTAACCTTGGAACGCAGATATACTACGCTTCGGTGGCGCACCCCCGAAGCAACGGCCAGGCCGAGCGGGCCAATGCAGAAGTCCTGAGAGGCCTCAAGACCAGGACATTCAAGAAGAAACTGGAGGCCTGCGGCAGAGGCTGGTATGACGAGCTTCAGTTCGTGTTGTGGTCCATCCGCACAACCGCGACCAAGCCGACTGGGGAGACCCCCTTCTTCCTGGTCTACGGAGCCGAAGCGGTCCTCCCTCACGAGGTCAGGCGTCGATCCGCGCGGGTCCTGGCGTTCGATGAGACGCTGCAGGACGCCATGCGGGGGATGGACCTCGTGCTGGGGGAGGAGCATCGTCGAGAAGCTGCGCTGCGAGCGGCAAGGTACCAGCAGGCACTCCGGCGATACCACTACCGCAACATCCGCCCTAGAACTCTCGAGGTAGGGGACCTCGTGCTTCAGCGGATCCTCTCCAGGGAGGGACTGCATAAGCTCTCTCCTATGTGGGAGGGCCCATTCAAGGTTGTTCATGTTTCCAGGCCCGGCTCCGTGCACTTGGAGACTCAGGAGGGAGTACCTGTACAGAACGCGTGGAACATCCAGCACCTCCGGAGGTTTTACCCCTGAAAAGGCCCAGAGCCTGTGAAGAAGGCGAATGCCTGCGAAGCTCATCTTTTTGGAAAAGGCCCAGAGCCTGTGAAGAAGGCGAATGCCTGTGAAGCTCATCTTTTTGGAAAAGGCCCAGAGCCTGTGAAGAAGGCGAATGCCTGCGAAGCTCATCTTTTTGGAAAAGGTCCAGAGCCTGTGAAGAAGGCGAATGCCTGTGAAGCTCATCTTTTTGGAAAAGGCCCAGAGCCTATGAAGAAGGCGAATGCCTGTGAAGCTCATCTTTTTGGAAAAGGCCCAGAGCCTGTGAAGAAGGCGAATGCCTATGAAGCTCATCTTTTGAGAAAAGGCCCGGAGCTTGTGAGGAAGGCGAATGCCTGTGAAGCTGTCGCGTTTTGGAAAGGGCCCGGAGCCCGTGAAGAGGGCCAACGCCCGTGAAGAGGGCCAACGCCCGTGAAGCTTGCTTCCCCGAAGAAAGGCCCGGAGCCTGTGAAGAAGGCCAATGCCTGTGAAGCTCGCCACCCGTGACACTCTCACGTAATAATGAGTTGGGGCTGTACACACCCCGGAGTCTCAGGGGTGCCGGCCTTAGGCCCTGGGGCTCCTTCCCACGCCCAGTGGCAGCACTTAGCTTCGCGCTGGTGAGAAGACGTCGAAGACTAGACTAGGTGCCGGACACGGCTTTTTCATTTGCTTTCTGCAGTTGGCTAGTTCATTCCCATTTGGAGTTTTTATCGAAATTGTCGCCGCCTTTTGACCTGTGGTTCTTCGACTTTTTCCACTCTCCAGCCTCGATTTCTCTTGCACGGGGGCTCACGAGGCGGAAGCCCCGGGAGCCCTCGAGAGCGTTCCTGCCCCTATCGCTCAAGTTTCACGGCCCGGGTCCACTACCGGAGCACCCCTCCGGACCATGCCTCACGGGCACCACGACGCGAATACAGGGCCTGGGTCGGTCGCCCCTGCGGCCGAGGCTAGGGATTACTTGTGAATGGGCATACAGCAGAAAGGAACGATACTCGGATAACAAAAACAGTAATATGATTGACGACGTTAACCCAAACGCGCCCCCACGGGGCCACACATTGCTGTCTTTTTGTGCAGGAGAAGAGAAAGGAAATAACAAAAGTAGGCGAAGCACGTCCCGCGCTAGCCCTCTTGGAAGACTCGAGCTGCCTCCGGAGCTCAGGCAGACTCCCTCTCGCGCTTCACCGGGGCGCGACGGCGAGCAGACCCGCTGCCACCCTCCAAGCAGGCGCGACGGCGTGGAGGCTGGCCGTGGCCGCTGCTAGAAGGGTCGCTACCCGAAGAAGAGCTGGTGAAGCTTGAGGAGTCACGGGCGTCGCCAACCGCCCGCGCGCTGCCCTCTCCGTCCTCGCCGGGGCTGAGTCCCTGGCCGCGGTCGTCGTCTTCGGGGCAGCACCCCGCACGGCGACCATCTTCCCCAAACACTCTCACGTAGAGGGTGTCGTCGCTGTCAAACTTGAAGTGCAGAGAGCACCGGCGGCGGAGACCGCGCGCGCGAGCAAACGTCTGCCAGCCGCGGGTCAGGGCCAGGTTCCCTGCGGCAGAGACCTCCAGCAAAGCCCACGAGGCCCGGCTTTAGCAGCCATCCGCCTTGAGCCAGAGGCCACCCAAGGCGCCAGCTGGGAGCTCACCCAGAAGGAAGCGAGGGAGCTGAAGCCGGGCGCCGGTCGGCTCCACCGCCCACACAATGAACTCCGGCAGCACCTCCGCAGTATGGAGGCGCGGCCTCGGGGGACGCACGGCCGGAGCACGCCCGCCGACCATGGCCAGCCGCTCGTCGCCGTGCAGAGAGCCACCTCCGCGGCCACGGGGGACCTCTGTGGAGGCCACGGGATGCTTGCGAGGGCGACCTCGACCGCACTTGGGCGGGGGAGAGGAAGACTCGACCTGGCGGGCCTTTCCTTTCTCTGTGGCCGAAAACTTCCTTGGTGGAGCCATGGAGAAGAAGGAGAAGCAAGAGGGGATAGGCTAGAAGGGCGCATGCCGTTCCATACTTATAGCCGGCGAAGGCCAACCGTCGACCTCCACGATCGCAGGTAATCATGACCCGCTTGGCATGCAGGGACTTGTTGAATCCATGCGATTACCAAGGCGTCGTGGGGAAGCGGAGTCGCCCCCGACCAATCGACTGCCACACGGCGCCCAAGGCCACATGCTATTAGGGCCCGCGACGCTTTGCACTTGCCCTTTCGCCTCTCTGCTCGGCCAAGTTCGGGCGCGCCGTGGGCCCGGGGGCTACTGTCGGCGTCCTGGGAACGTGGGTCCCCAGACTTGCCTGCCTGCGGCCCGCGGCGTGGCTGAAAGGAGGCCCAGCACAACCCATCTTCATCAACACAGGCTCAAGACCCTCGCGAGGGGCCAAGCCTCGTGGGGAGGACGACAAGGAGCTTCCTCAGGCACAGCCTCGTCAGGCTGGCTCGCGAGGAGGCAGAGAGTTCAAGGCGGGGTACCTCGCGAGGTGCCCATGACGCAAGCCATGATGACCAAGGGCGCCAGTCGGGCGCCAGCCCGTGCAGTGCCCTCCTTTCCTCTTTGGTGCAAAGGGAGCAAGCGCAGGCGAGAGCATCAAGCAAAGGCGTCCATTTCTGTGCAAGAAGACCAAGACCAGCCCAACGGCCGGAAGGAAGTCATTGTGGAGCCCAAGCCGGCGTCACCACCAAAGCCTTTGACAGGCGAGGACCAACTTTAGTCAGGATAAGTGTACCCGCTGTTCCCCTTCAAAATGGCCAATTGTTGGCGCCCTTCCCGCTCAATATTTGGGAAGAGGCCCGGGGCCTTTGCCTATAAATAGGGCTAGCCACCCACAGGGTAGAGGCATCGAGATAACAAGGATAGAAAGATGCAGAGAGAGAGAGAGGCGACTGAACTCCCCCTAGCAGTTCATCGCGCCAGCCAAGAATAGACCCTCGCGAGGCTGTTCTTCCATTGTACTGTTCCTCATCCGCCCAAGAGGCAATCCACCACACCACACACTAGAGTAGGGTATTACACCACAATGGTGGCCTGAACCAGTATAAATCTTGTGTCTCTTGTGCTATTCAGTTTGGTAGTTTAGGTCCTAGCGATTCGGTGAGGAGCGAGCCGGTAGAGGGTTGAATCTTCGCACACACCCCAGTGTTCGAACCTCAAGGGTCTGCTGGAACCCGAAATCCGACAAAAACAACTAAGTATTCGCGCTCCATAGTCTTCACTCAATGTCTTCTCGTGTCATAGTCTTCAATGTGAATATCTTCACAGACCACCATTGTCTTCAATGTCTTCACACATTTTTAGGAGTCATCTCCAGTAGGTAAACCGAATCAATGAGGGACTACTACGTGTGTTATCCTGCAATTCTCACAAATACATTAGTCCCTCAACCAGGTTTGTTGTCAATATTCCAAAACCAACTAGGGGTGGCACTAGATGCACTTACAATCTCCCCCTTTTTGGTGATTGATGACAAACTGGTTGAAGTTTTCAACGGGGATAAAAGTATGTGAAATTGTAAGGATTAAGATATTGTCTTCATAGATGGCAAAAAGGCTCCCCCTGAAGATGTGCATATGAATGTTTTGCGTTGGAATGCAAATACACATGGCAGGTTGTACTTGTGGAGATCCTCTTCACCATATGAAGACAATACATCATGCATGAACAGATATACAGGAATAATGACATGCATAATGAAAAATGGATGTCTGTGGAATGAGTTTATGCGGGATTTATCATCGCATATGCGGAATTTTATCGTCGCATCACACAGAATAGCAGAAAAAGTAGCATATGACCATCAAGTTTAAGTGTTACAACTCAAATACCCAAATGTATCAAAACCAGAGTTGTAAGCACTAGGCAAAAATATCAGCCACCCATCAGGACCTGCTTGAAGACTATCAACATATGCTTCTCCCCCTTTTGTCAGTAAGGACCAAAAAGGTTTGAAGACATAGTCTCTACTCGTTCCCATGAGGAGTAGGTGAAGTAGCAGGGTCGGCGTTGAGGTTTGGTGGTGCAGAAGAACTTGGTGCAGTGTCGACACGCGCTGAGGTTGGAGGTGGTGAGATAGCATCATCTGCGTCATCGAAGACTCTGGCATTCACAGTTGCTGCGGAGGAGGAGTACTCTGAATCTTCAAGAGACGGGGTTCTGCGTAAGACAACATTCCTGGGAGGAGTGGAGTCGAACTTGAATCTCTCACTGAAGCCATTTTCTTGAAGATCAGCTTCAGCACTTAGCAATGTCAGACTCTTCCAGGACCTTTGATAGGTTTCATGGGTGACAAAGGCATTCTTGGTGGCAAGATTGCGAATGCGATTGACATCCACCAAGAGGCTTTGCATTTGTCACTTCATCCAGTAGTGATGCTTGTCATGTTTTTGATGCAAGGCCACGAGAAGATCTCGGTCATTGAGCACACGAGATCGCTTCCAAGGCCTTGGAGCAATGGTGCTTTCAGTGGCTTCAGTGCGTGCATAGCGAGTGGTGCCGGCCAGTGGATAAACACAAGAAGCAACCTGAACACCTTCAACATGCTGGGAAAAGCTCTAACGATCTGCATTGTGAAGGTATAGTGCGTCCTTGGCAGGCTCTGGGTTAATGGCTTCAATGGACATATCAACCTCTGGTAGAAATATGAGATGGTTATGAGCAGAGGGCTGATAGTCAATGGCAGAGTGAAGTTTGATCAGATGGATAATCCAAGGAGCATAGAATTTCAGACCAAAGATGTCAGACCCAGATGCAGCAAACTGGCGAATGAAGAAATCTTGAGTATTGAAGCTTTTGCCATTGAGAATATAGAAGACCAATGTCTTCATTGCACCTTCAAGCTTTGCGGAGGAGGAATGCCCTTTGATGGGCCACAGAGTTCGCCTAATGATGTGATAGATGGTGCGGGGCAGATACTCTAGGTCTTCAACAAGAAATTCCTTGGGATATTCAGCATCATGGGGCAGTGGCTTCATCATACTTAGCATCTGGCTCATGTTTGGCTCTGGCTTCTGAAAGATGCTCTCCAATGCATCACGGTGAAGCTGACAACCAGGTTCATACAGTTTGCCTGGAGTGGAGAGGCCAGTAAGCTCAATGAGATCAAAGGCTTTGGCTTCATGATGAACATTGCCTGTCATCCACTCAAGGACCCATGTTGTTGTATCCCTGTTGTAGCCGCGAATGTGGAGGGTTGCATAGAATTGCAGTAGAAGCTCTTCATTCCTATGTTCCTTGTCAGTGAAAAACTGCAGAAGGCCAGCATCGCCAAAGCAGTCAAGGGCTTCTTCTAGGCAGGGCAGACCAGCAATGGCTTCAGTGTCCATACGCATATGAGGAAATATGCGCTCCTGATTGTATAGAATACATGAGTAGTAGCTGCGCTGCTGATAGCTCCAGAACCGATCTGATGATATTCTTGGCTTGGAATATGGGTTCTTGGCAGTATCGAAGAAGGTGTTGTGTGCAATGAAGCCGTTGACATTGAATGAGCCTGGTGCCGATGCAGTACCTGGGAACCTTGGCAGCCTTGGTTTTGGCTTCTGAACCTGAGGCCTGTGCTCCACATGATAGTCAAACTAAGGTCCAGGAGCAGGCGGAGGAACGAGAATTGGCCATCTGACAGGAACAAGCTCGCCTTGGTAGAATGCATGCTCAATGGTGTGGGGCCTTGGAGGCGGAACAGGAGCAGTGGCATCAGCAGAAGCGTCAGGCTGCACATTCGTTGCAGGAGCATCAGTGGCTTCAAGCACAGTGTTCATCGTAGGCGCCACATTGTCTTCAGCCATGACAACGTCATTGGCTTCAGTAGTGTTGATGGTGGCTGCCTCAGGATTCTCAACCTCCACTTGAGTAACTGGAGGGTCGGACACAGACACGTTCTCTTCAAGAACAACTTCTTGGGTGGTAGGGGGAGTAGCAACATGCTCTTCTTCTTGTCTTTCTTCGGCTGATGCAGCCGGATTGTCTTTATCAACATTGGCTTCAGACAAGGGAACCGTCACAGAGGATTATCTTCAGGGAACACTTGACGTGCCACTGAGCTAGACAGGTTTGAGTCTTCTTCTGTGATGGTAGTCATGGAGACAGATGGCTTGAGACCTTTGTGAAGCCGTTGAAACACGGGCGACGCCTTTGGCGAGGGTGTGGTCTCCATGTAATTATCATCATTCACAAACGGACTGGTGACTTGCGCTGGTGGAGGACAGGGTGTACTTGGTGAATCTTGACTTGGAGTTGCTGGTTGGGGGCGATCAGCCCACGAGGCATCTTGAGAGATTGGCGTCAAAGGACGACCAATAGTGATGAGCTTGTTGTTCATGAGAACAGGCGATGATACCATTGGGCGCTCAATCTGAGGAAGGACTTCATCATCTTCTACATTGTTGTGAGGACAAATGTCTTCAGTCGTGATGGGTGAGGGAGTCCTGGATTAGGGGGTATCCGGATAGCCGGACTATATACTTCGTCCGGACTATTGGAGCATGAAGATACAAGACTCAAGACTCCGTCCCGTGTCCGGATGGAACTCTCCTTTGCATGGAAGGCAAGCTTGGTGATCCGGATATTGTATTTCCTTCCTTGTAACCGACTCCATGTAAACCCTAGCCCTCTCCGGTGTCTATATAAACCAGAGAGGTTGGTCCATAGAAGGCCGATCACAATTACAATCATAATCATCATAGGCTACCTTCTAGGGTTTAACCTCTACGATCTCGTGGTAGATCTACTCTTGCACTACTCATATCGTCAATATTAATCAAGCAGGAAGTAGGGTTTTACCTCCATCGAGAGGGCCCGAACCTGGGTAAACATTGTGTCCCTTGCTTCCTATTACCATCAGCCTAAGACGCACAGATCGGGACCCCCTACTCGAGATCCGCCGGTTTTGACACCGACATTGGTGCTTTCATTGAGAGTTCCTCTGTGTCGCCGCTGCGAGGCTCGATGGCTCGTCTCGTTGTCAAGGACAACGTTACCTCTGGGGGAGCGCTGGCTGTAGGCCAAACTCTCTGACTTGGCGGCTTCATCATGGCTGCCCCATCGGCGGTTGCGCCGACGATGGCCTCTCGGGTCATCACGCATAACCTCCGCGTCAATTCGGAATTCGCCGAACAGATGGATCCGATAGAGGTCTCCTCCCTTAATGAGCTCTTGGATCGCATCGCCACTTTGGGAATCGTTACGGACTATGACCGGATCGGGCTTAAGCCCGACCAAAGGGACATTAAATCCTCGCCGGCCACCCATGAGATAGCGGTAGTGGAGGAACCGCACACGGATTACCCCTCAATTTTGAGGACGAATTATGTCCGGATCACCGAGCTCCCTAAGCCGGACACCCGCCCAAGGGAAGACATGACCCGGATCCCGGACTTAGAATCGGGCATTGGGCCGGAGAAATTGGGCAGCACCCCGGATCCCGAGCTGTCAGGCTCGGAAGCTCCCATGCCCCTGGGTTCTAGATCGGATCAGAATCCGGATTCAGCTATACCCACCGACATGGACTTAAACCGTCTCTCCCATATCAGGCACGAGCCCCAGGAGACATTACATCATTACTAGGCCAGATTCCTCCTTGTGCTAAACAAGGTCAAGGACTGCCGCGAGGAAGACGTAGTCTCACTTTTCTGCAAAAACTGCACGAACAAAGGAATCCTTAATGCTATAAGTCGCCGTGACATAGTACACTTTGCGGACTTGGCAACCATAGTACAGAAGTACTGTGCGATGGAAAGCGCCTGGAAAACCCAAATAGAATTTTGGGATAGTCTGGCTCTCACCAAAACCTTTGTCCGAACTAAACGGGTGAGTTCTCATAAGTCGGCCGATCCAATCCCCAAGAAACCAAAGCCCGCCCCAGGGCGGGGAACCGTATTGGAAGAATGGCTCAATGGGCCATGTAGACTCCACAGTACTCCGGACACAACACCAACTCATAGCCTTAGGGCATGTTGGATACTCCGGCATGTTGCGAAAAGTGGCAAGGATCTTCTTGCAAGCCATAAAGCAGAACAACATCCCGCCAACAAACACAATATGGTACTAACAGTCTTCGAGACTTTTGCCTCAAACAATAGGCGCAAGCGAGCTCATTGAAGCTCCACTGAAATTTGCCATGTGGCAAAAATAAACCCCTGGAACGAGACTGCTATAACTTTCAATGCCAGTGATGAACCTCGATTCCAGACTGTCTGGGCACCAGCCGCTCTGGTCCTTAGCCCAATCGTGGACGGCTTTTGGCTCACCAAAGTACTCATGGACGGTGGAAGCGGATTAAACTTGATCTATGAAGAAACACTCGACAAGATGGAAATTGATAAAAGCCGCATTGAACAAAGCGGCACAACCTTTAGGGGAATTATCCCTAGTCGGGAAGCGCGGTGTGCGGGAAAAATCACACTCGATGTGGTATTCGGCACCCAGGAGAATTATAGGTCCGAAGAGATCACATTCCAAGTGGCTCCTTTTAGCAGCGGTTACCACGCCCTTCTAGGGCGGGACGCATTTACAAGCTTTCAAGCTATACCCCATCACGGGTACATGAAGCTTAAAATGCCCGGACCCAATGGAATCATCACTCTAGCCAGTGATCCGGACATCGCACTTCGCGCCGAAAACAAAACCGCAACACTAGCCCTAGAAGCATTATCCAAAGCCCTAGCAGCCGAAGAATTAACAACACTACAGGCCACCGTGGACAGGGACGACGTGATACTCGACAAGCGACCCAAGTCCACCTCATTTAAACCCGCAGACGAGATAGTCAAATTCCAAGTCCATCCAACGGACCCCACGAAGACAGCTTCCATCGGGACACAGTTGAGCCCCACAATGGATGCCGCACTGCGAGACGTCTTACGAGAGAATTGGGACATTTTCGCGTGGCACCCATCGAACATGCCGGGCATCCCACGCAGATTGGCCGAACACAGCCTCAATATACTAAAAGGATACAAACCGGTCAAACAGACTCTAAGGCGGTTTTCAGAGCCCAAACGGCAAGCCATGGGGGAAGAGCTAGCCAAACTACTCGAGGCCGGATTCATCAGAGATATCAAGCATCCGGATTGGCTGGCAAATCTGGTAATGGTACCAAAGAAGGACAAATCCTGGCGCCTATGTGTCGACTTTAAAGACCTCAACAAGGCTTGCCCCAAGGATCCCTTTCCCCTCCCTTGCATCGATCATATCATTGATGCCACAGCAGGACACGACTCGCTGTGTTTCCTCGACGCATACTCTGGATACCATCAAATAAAGATGGCAGAGTCTGACCAAGCTGCAACAGCTTTCATAACACCATATGGCCCTTTTTGCTTCAACACTATGCCTTTCAGGCTTAAGAATGCCGGCGCAACCTATCAACGCATGATTCAAACATGCCTGGAAAAGCAAATCGGCAAAACAGTGGAGGCATACGTGGACGACGTGGTCATAAAAACAAGACACATCGAAACCCTAATAGATGACTTGAGGCTTACATTCGATAACCTCCGGACATATGACATCAAGCTAAACCCGGAAAAATGCGTTTTCGTCGTCCCCTCGGGGAAACTACTAGGCTTCATTGTTTCCAATAGAGGAATTGAAGTGAATCCGGCAAAAATCCGAGCTCTGTCGCAGTTGGCTATACCAACAGACCTCAAGTACATCCAGAAACTGGCTGGATGCGTGGCTGCTTTGAGCCGCTTTATCTCCAGGTTAGGAGAAAAGGCATTACCTCTTTACCGCCTTCTCCGGCGCACCGAACACTTCGTGTGGACGGATGTAGCCGCGTCCGGGATGGATGAAATAAAGACCTTATTGGCCAGTAATCCAGTCCTAACAGCGCCAAATATCGGCGAACCTATGCCGCTGTACATAGCTGCAACACATCAAGTTGTAAGCGCAGTGCTCGTCATCGAACGAGAGGTTGACGGATACAAATTCCCGCTCCAGAAGCCGGTTTATTACGTATCCACGGTCCTCACCCCATGCAAATCCCGATACCCACACTATCAAAAAATAGCATATGCGGTCTACATGGCATCCCAGAAGCTACGGCACTACTTTCAAGAGTGTTCGATTACGGTGGCCTCCGAAGTACCACTCAATGACATAATAAATAACCGCGACGCTATGGGCCGGATTGCTAAATGGGCCATCGAGCTCCTTCCGTTCGATATAACATACAAACCACGGTGGGCCATCAAGTCGCAAGTGCTGGCTGACTTTGTCGCTGAATGGACAGAAGCTGAACTCCCTAAAGAGTACGGCGCATACTCTAGCTAGATCATGCACTTCAACGGCTCTAAAATGTTGGCCGGATTGGGAGCAGGTGTAGTTCTGACGTCTCCCACCGGAGACACGGTCCAGTACGTCCTCCAAATATTATACACAGACTCCAACAATGCGGCCGAATATGAGGCTCTGTTGCACGGTCTTCGGATGGCAGTCTCTATGGGCATTCAACGCCTGGAAGTGCGCAGGGATTCAAACCTCGCAATATCACAAATAAACGGAGAATTAGATGCCAAGGATCCGAAAATGGCGGCCTATCATAATGCCGTCCTCAAAATGTCAGCTCGGTTCGAGGGGCTCGAATTCCACCATGTGTCTCGAGAAAACAATCAAGCGGTGGACGTCCTCGCCCGCATCGGCGCTAAACGCGACCCTGTCCCACCTAACATATTCCTGGAAAGGCTGTTCAAGCCATCCGTAGTATGGGAACGGGAGTCCAGCAATACTAGCACGGATCCGAACACACCCCCAGATTCCGACCTATCATACATAATTGGAGGCTCCACCACCGAAATAACATCTTTGGCCCATGAAATCATGGCTGTAATCGCCCCGTGGACTGAGCGTTTCTTGGCCTACCTCAATAGGCAGGAGCTCTCCGAAGATCAAAATGAAGCACGTTTCATCGTTCGACGTTCTAAATCCTACAAAGTCCATGAAGGGGAACTCGACAAGAAAAGTGCGACCGGAGTGCTCCAAAGATGCAACTCCGAAGAGGAAGGGCGGCAGCTCTTGGCTGAAATCCATGCCGGATTGGGCGGACACCACGCCGCGGCTCGAGCACTAGTCAGCAAGGCCTTCCGTACAGGCTTCTATTGGCCGACGGCCCGAGCAACGCACAGGACCTTGTCCAACACTGCGTCGGTTGCCAGCTCTTTGCCAATCAGAGTCATATGCCCCCTACCGCTCTCCAAACAATCCCCATAACTTGGCCCTTTGCGGTCTGGGAGCTAGACATGGTCGGACCCCGTAAAGGGGGAAGCCATAAGAAAAAATACTTGTTGGTCATGGTGGACAAGTTCACCAAATGGATAGAAGCCAAACCAGTCAAAACGGCCGAATCCGGACCAGTAATAGACTTCATATCCGGGGTCGTACACCGATACGGCGTCCCCCACAGCATCACCACTGATAATGGCTCCAATTTCACAGCCGATGAAGTGAAAACTTGGTGCGGAAAAATGGGCATTAAGCTCGACTACGCTTCCATCTACCATCCCAAACAAACGGCCAGGTCGAACGGGCAAACGGTCTCATCATGAGCGGCATCAAACCCAGACTAGTGTGATCCTTGATAGAGTCGGATACGCACTGGGTCGAGGAGCTCGACTCCGTACTCTGGGGGCTGCGGACCACGCCGAATCGCACCACCGGATATAGACCATTTTTTATGGTGCACGGCACGGAAGCAGTACTACCCTGCGACATAATACATGATTCGCCATGTGTACGCATGTACGAAGAGAAGGAAGCCGAGTTAGATCGGCAGGATAACCTGGATGCCCTGGAGGAGGAGCGCAACGTTGCAAAAGCCCGCTCCACATTCTATCAGCAGCAGGCTCGACGATACCAAAGTAGAGAAGTGCGGTCCAAAACTTATAATATTGGCGAGCTTGTTCTACGCCTACCGGAGAAGAAGAAGGACAAGCTCAAACCCAAGTGGGAAGGTCCCTTCGTAATTGACAAAGTTCTCACCGGAGGAGCGTACCGCTTACGTAATGCATCCGATAACAGACTTGAGCCGAACCCATGGAACGCGGCCAGACTCCGGAGATTCTATGCCTAATGCCGAACTCAGTGTTCATCTCCTTACCCCCTCCTTTTTAATTATGCTCCCTCCCTTTTTCCTCTCTCGACCCTTTTTCCTCTTCACACAACGTACTTAATACAGTACGGATGCCCGGATCACTCGCCGTACCATGTGTGCAAGCAATACCTGGGGGCTTCCTATTCAGAAGCTAAATATGATTACTTTAGTGGCTTTTTGCCCATCACATATGCGTTCTTTTTCCATATGTGCCTTTTCTTCACCATTATATGCATCGATATGACTTAATATGTGGCCAAGCTGGGTTGCCTGGCTCTTGTGTTTATGCCCTACGTTCCCGTTAATTCGGCTAGGGCATAAGGGGAGCACCTCTGCGATTGTTACTGTCGGTTGCCGGATGTGTACCTCAGACTGGGTGAAGCCGAAAGCTAGCGTCCTTAAGAGAATATTCGGTCGATGAACAAAATATGTATTTGTTTATTACAACGTAAATCCCTAGAAGTTTTGTATCCTGCGCCCTTGTTGGCAGTTCGGACATGTGCATAGTCGCATGCGTACCCAGGGAAAGGAACCCCTAACGGAACTATTCTCCCTGGAAGATGTTTCTTACTATCCATGTAATATAACATAACTGGTTGGGTACTTGTCTGTTCAAGCACTCATGACCCTTACGCCTGGTGTCCACGCATACCCCGATTCTGTATAACAGAGTGGGTATTCGGACACACCCCGGACTATAGGATCCAGGGGCTGAAGCTAAAAGGTCCGCCATGACAAATGATTTTAATCCGGCTAGGGACTACTTATGTCCGTTGAATTACACAGTCACTTGGACTGACTATATTCCTCCTCTATACCATCCAATAGGCTATCTAGCTTACAATCCGGTTGAGAATACTTTGCGGCTAACGCTACATGGTCATATACCAGACTCACGGGAATTTCTTTCCCATCTGGCCCCGCCGGTCCGGCTGCGGCCATATGGTTCGTGTCTAGCTTGGTGTAGCGCGTCTTCACCATAGCCCAGGCTTCTCTTTCACCTTGCCGGCAGGCTGACATCTTCCACAATCGGAAGCACCGCCGTGTTCCTTGAAGCATATCCACAAGCTCCCCCATGCCATTCGGCAGGAAGCTTGATGGCCACAAGGCCTGAGCAATGCCCTGCATCACCTGCCGAGCTCGCTCGTGCAGTTGTGAGAGGTCTTGTAGTAAATCGCCTGCAGATGAGGGCATCTCCTCCTCAGGGCGACCCGTTAACATTCCTACAAGCAAAATCCTTGCAATATACTTCTGCGCCGAACTATACTATAGCTCGTCTAGGCATTTACCATAAATGCCGCGTCGAAGCCTTTTGTTCTCCTTCACGGAGTCCGCCAGCTGAGCGCGGATGTCTTTTAACTCCACGTCCAGCTGGACTTTGGCATCTTGAAGATTGTTCTTCTCTTGCCTAACTTGCGTAAGAATGCGCTCGCCAGCCTTCAGCTACCTTTTGAGATGTGATTCGTCATCTCTTACGCCCTCTGGATTCACCCCGGGATTGTGTGCAGAATTTTCTGTTAGACTTGTCATATCAGCCATTTATTAACTGGTGCATCTTCGTACAATTGAGACAAATGTTACCAGATGAGGGCTTTTGGGATTCCTCTAACTTGGAAACTGTGGCCCTCAGCTCGGCCTTGCACTCCTCCAGCTCCCGAGACAATTGCTCATTCTTATCTACAAGGACTTGTGCATAAATTGATCCTTAAAACAGTTGTTTCAACTGTTTCAAGTCTCGGGGGCTACTGCTACACATGCATATGAAATTTTCTTACCCGTATATCTTTGGTATACTGATCCGTCGCTTGGGCAAGCCCGCATTGAGCAGCTCGGATGTATGCGTCTCCAGAATTGAAGGCGTTAAATGCCTCTTCGGAAAAGATGTTGTTCCGAAGTACGGCCCATCGGCGCCAATGATTCATGGCGCTCTCTACTTCGGAATTCGTGGCCGAGAGCATATCCGCATCCTCTGTGGCAGAACTATGCGGCATCGGCCCCGCTCCCGCCTCCGCTCTCGAAGCCGGTTCTGGAATCCAGCTGGTGGAGGCGTGGTTGGCAGGATCCCTGGATATAGTCCGGCTGCTCCTCTTCCTGCCAGGATACAAAGGGCGCTGTTATACTTCAAAATACCATAATCGCAGCACAGGTTTTTGCCTTACCTCTATAGCGACGAGTTGACCCTTACCGCCTTCCTCTTGAGCCTACCCGATCCGGGCGCCCTTGGCCGACGAGTACCTAGGGGCTCGGCCCCACGCTCTGACCGTCGTTGCTGCAAAAATACGACACTTCAAGGGAAAGGTTTGACATCTGAAGGGAGTCCTCTTCGGAGGATAGGGTTTTTTTGGCTTGGCTTACGCGCGACATAGGCTGCAGTCCGGGTTAGTCGGCAATAATGGCCACTGGGGTGCCATCACAGCTTGCTTGATAAAATATCCCGTTGACAAGCTCCATGGTAATATCCGGATCTTCTTCGAGTCCTGGATCTAGGGCCCTTCCGGGATCCTCTGGCCGCGGGGAGGGGCTGGAGATTCCTTTTACGGCCCTCCTCAGTTCCTGCTTGGGAATATCGAGGCAGATAATCTTAGCGAAGAACGCCACAATAAGTGAAGCGGGGAAAGGAATGACGACTTACCCAGTTTGGGGGGTTGTGCATGGAGAATCCATCTTGCGGTTTGATGTGAAGGAACTCTTCCTCTTCCCCTTTGTATAAATCAGACAATATCCTTGCCAGAGCAGTGGCGGAGTCCGGACCCTTACGGCCGCAGCGGGTGGCATCATCTTCCCCGTTGAAGTGCCACATGGGCTTCCCCCGATATTGAAGCGGTTGCACTCCCCGTATTATGCATATTGCCATAACCTCGACTATCGTCAGTCCGGATTTGGCCAGTAACTTTATCCTGCTCATCAGGTAATGTATTTCCCTGGTATCCTCCTCTTGGGGGCCTCAGGGGCGCCAGCTTAGACGTGCCCTCGGCGGGGCGTTACTGAACTTGGGGAGACCTGTCCGGACTGGATCCGAAAGGGGAACGTCGTCAATGTAAAACTACTTTGAAGGCCAGTTCTCTGGTGCCTTCTTGGGAGTGCGGGATAGGTATCCAGTCTCGGCAATGCGCCATACTTCGGCCCTGCCCACTTGACATAGGGATTCTCCCTGGTTGCGGGGGATAAGGCAGAATAACTTCTTCCATAACCCGAAGTGAGCCTCGCAGCCTAGGAATAGCTCACAAAGGGCAACATACCCTGCTATATGTAGTATGGACGCAGGGGTAAAGTTGTGCAACTAGAGGCCATAGAACTCCAGGAGCCTACGAAGGAACGGGTGGATGGGAAACCCGACGCCCCTTAGCAGATGCGGGATGAGGCATATTCGCTCCTCTGGAGATGGATTAGGAGATCCCTCCGCCTGTTCCCCGCCGTTATAGGTGGCTATTCCGGCTCGGACGGGGACCATGAACGCCGGTGGGAGAAACCCTTGGTTTGTAACTCAATCAAACGGCTATGGGGAACAGAACACTCTTCCCAGTCCCCCGGCTTGGAGCGAGGAGAGCGAGCAGAGGAGCTGCGACGGCCGGCCATGTTGGAATGGTTTTTCCGGAGCGCTCTGTTGGATGCTTGCTCGAGGGGGGAGAGTGAGGTTTGGATCTGAGAATCCCCGTCTCTTCAAATAGACGGTCAGCCCGAAGGATTTGGGTGTGGCAAATGCAAAAATGCCTCGGCTCCTCGCATTCGCTTGACACGTGGAGATGGTCATTATTGAGGCACTGAAGCCGAGGAGTACAACATTGATGGAATGTCGGACACTATTCGTCGTAAAAGGTACTTTGGAGTATTCGGAGATGGAATCCGCCCTGCAATGTCGAAGACAAGTCTGCGCGTCGGACTCATCGTCATTGAAGCCTGGTTCAGGGGCTACTGAGGGAGTCCTGGATTAGGGGGTATCCGAACAGCCGGACTATATACTTCGTCCGGACTATTGGAGCATGAAGATACAAGACTCAAGACTCCGTCCCGTGTCCAGATGGAACTCTCCTTTGCGTGGAAGGCAAGCTTGGTGATCTGGATATTGTATTTCCTTCCTTGTAACCGACTCCATGTAAACCCTAGCCCTCTCCGTTGTCTATATAAACCGGAGAGGTTGGTCCTTAGAAGGCCGATCACAATTACAATCATAATCATCACAGGCTAGCTTCTAGGGTTTAGCCTCTACGATCTCGTGGTAGATCTACTCTTGTACTACTCATATCGTCAATATTAATCAAGCAGGAAGTAGGGTTTTACCTCCATCGAGAGGGCCCGAACCTGGGTAAACATTGTGTCCCTTGCTTCCTGTTACCATCAGCCTAAGACGCACAGATCGGGACCCCCTACCCGAGATCTGCCGGTTTTGACACCGACAATGGGGTCAACGACTGGAACTTCTTGAGCTTCAGGAGCCTCTGTGGAAGCAGACTCATGGACTATCAGCTGAGGCTCTTGATTGTCAGGGTCAGGGTGAGCAAAAACAATGGGTTCAACTATAAGGGGCTCTGTGGGAGCAGCCCGATCTCTCTTCTTGGTTTTTCTCTTCTTGGGGGGTGGTGCATCATCAGTGGTGCGCTTGATTTTTCGCTTTCTGTCTTCGGCTTCAGCTGCCTTGGTTTTCTGCTAATCTGAAGCCACTGAGGGGACCTTAGGCTTCGAGCCTATCATGCTAGCAGGGAAGACAATGTGAGGTTCTTCCCGCCGTGGAGCTTCAGTTTGGGCCACAATATGCTTCTTCTTCTTCTTGGCAGCCATCTTGGGGTCAATGCCAGGACGCCCAAGAGCCTTTCGCTTTTCAGCTTCGTTGTAAGCCTGAACATACTTGGCAGCAAGATTTTTCATGCACTCTCTTGAGCCTTTGGCTTCCTCATGTTTCTTGCAAAACGCCTCCTTGAGGTCATTCAGCATCAGCTTGAATTTTTGGACATCAGCCACACTAAGCTTGGCCACATGCTTCTTGAACTGCTCTTTCTTAAAGTCAATTTTGTGCTTCAATTCAACAATTCGCTGAGCCAGAGCCAGCTCAGGAGCAATTGCGCCTTGAAAGGAGATGCTGATGCCAATGGGGAGTTCAAGATAATCAGAACTGAGATCTTGATTGTCGAACCACTCATCAATGAAATTGTGCAAGATATTCACATCGAAGAGGGGCAGATCATTGAAGATCTCAGCCTCTTGCTTGCTCTTGATTAGCTGCTCAAGAGCATCATTGCCAAATTCTTCATCTGAATACAGATCAATGGCTTTAGATTCGCTCCTCAGAACGGCAGCTGGTGTCAGTGCTTGACTGGATCTCTGAAAAGATTTCTTCTGTGGCTTCTCATGCTTCTTTGAGATGTGAGAGAGATCTTCAGAGGTGTTGCTGGGAGCAGGAGGGGCAGTCGCCAATGGCTTCACTCGAGAAGCTTTTGGAGCAGCAGATGATTTTGAAGCTTTAGCCTTCTTTTGCTTCTGCGGCTTTGGAGTGGGAGCTGGAGCCTCATCAGTGTCAGCACCATCATCAGAATGATCCACTTTTGCACCTTGGACAGCAATGTGTGTGATGAGGCCTGCAAGGTTGTAGAAGGGGCCGATCCTGTTCTCATTGGCTTCACGGGTGCCATCATCCAGAGGTGAAGAAGGACTAGGGTTGAAGTCAAGTCCTAGAGCCTTCTTGTTCTTCACAGCTGAGTCTTTGGCGAACGGGTAGTTGCGCTTGAATAGATGGTCTTCACGGCACCACAGCAGAGAAGAAGGGTCAGCGTTCTCTGGCTGCGTCCGCAAATCATGCATGGATAGAATTCTCGTTGAATGGCTTCAGGAAGGGATTGGGGTTGAAGATTTTTTGTACACTATCTCCCCAGGGTCCTTTGATGGCATTCTTCTCTGCATATTCTTCAGTGACGAAGCGGTACTTGAACCATTCCTCAGCCCAATATCTTCAAATCCACTGGATTCGATTCTTGCGGCTGGTATAGGTTTCCTCAGGGTCTGTTTTGTACAGCTCATGCAAATCTGGAGGCAAATCCTTGGAAGTGTTACCATGGCGCTGTCTTCTCCCTTTCATGCTGACTTCTCAGTTGCCATGAAGCTTAAACTGAAAGGCTTCAGTACTTGCAATGGCTTCAGACGGCTGGTCAGACAAGAACTGGCTTCAGGTGAATTGATGTGACTCTGTAAGAATTCTGCAAACGAATGCAGACTATGAGAACCAAGGGATTCTCCCACGGACATGTACCTGTGACAGCATTAGAGGTGCGAGGGAAGGGGAAGAGGTCATATGCATTCTCAGAAGATTTTGAAGATAAATCAATTTGAAGACATTGACCTCATAACGCAAAGACATTCACTTATTTGATGAGAGTTGGTTCCAGAGTTGTACAAATCCAAGAATAAGTACAAGTGAGGAATCTAACTTGTAAAGAAGCATAAGTGAATAGACTAGGCAGAATATGAGATGCAGAATGAGATAGATTCAAGTTTGGAGATCTAGAAACCACTTTTGTAAAGACGGACGAATCTATCAGATTGAAAAGACGGTAAAAAGTGAAATTTAATTACCACACGAAGAACTGCTAGACGGAGCGAAGGTGGAGGCCGAGCAGTTCGATCTCCCGTGCCCTAACTTGGCGACGGAAGACACCTACGGCGACGACGGAGAGGACGAGGTCCGCGGCCAGCGTGAGGACAGCGTCAAAGAAGTCGTGGCAGCTAAGCGCTTCGTCGTCGGCGTCGGCGAGAGCTAGCGGAGGCGCTAGGGTTTGCGAGAGGTGGCGAGGAGGAAGAAGAATTTTTGACCGAGACGTGACGGGTATTTATAAGGAAGGAGACGGCACAACGCAATTATGCAGGTGCCCCTGGCGGTTCACATCTGATGGACACGTGGCAAGCATGCAACACCTTGGGAGTTGTTCCATGTTCCCACGCACGCCTGGATTGTCGGGGTGGTTGTTTCAAATTCTCCAGTTTCAGGAAAATATGATATAGCATTAAAAACCGATATAGATGTTTGTCAGATTGACTTCAGCTGGCAAGGTCTCAGTGAAGACAATCGACAGTTTTCAATAGAATGCATATGATTTGGACAGATAGAGTTGAGGTAGAAGCATAGATAGGTTAGGGTCCGATCACATTCACTTAGTTCAAAAGATTCAACACGAAGCCATAGCTATAAGTGAATGCTGTAGAGGACAGAACACAAATAAATATATATATATATATATATATATATATATAGCTAGTATAAGGCCAAATCAATCAATTGAAGATAAACTTGAATATAAGCCAAGGATTAATATAAATCCAATATGAGAACTGTGCAAACATAACGCCAAGAGAAACACTTCAAACAAAAGTTTGGTGGTGGCGTTACCCACCGTATAGGAAGTATTAGACCCAGACACGACACACAATTATCGTGGTGCTTCGAAGTCAAATTCCGCATTAATGTATTCACACTTAGAGTGTATGTCTTCATTGGTTGAAGATATACATTACTTCGTGTGTTGCATATCTAAGTCATCAAAATGCATAAGTGTTAGGATGTGTGCCTAATCACAGGACATTTGAGGATTCCAAGATATTTAGCTCACACCGCAACTTGCAAAACCTTTTCTCATCCAAGGGCTTTGTGAAGATATCAGCCAACTACTCTTTTGTCTTGACGTGAATGATATCAATATCTTCCTTTATAACATGATCTTTGAGAAAGTGATGACGAATTTCAATGTGCTTTGTCTTCGAGTGCTGAACTGGGTTGTTGGCAATCTTGATGGCACTCTCATTATCGCAGTAGAGAGGCACATTCTTCAGATGGATACCTTAGTCCTTGAGAGTTTGCTTCATCCAGAGAAGCTGCGCACAGCAAGATCTAGCGGCAATGTATTCAGGTTCAGTAGTGGAGAGAGATACACAGTTCTGCTTCTTTGAAGACCAACAGACTAGGGATCGTCCTAGAAAATGACATGTGCCTGATGTGGACTTGCGATCAACCTTGTCACCAGCATAATCTCCATCTGAGAATCCAACTAGATCAAACTCCGAGCCCTTTGGATACCATAATCCAAGTGTTGGGGTGTAAGCCAAATATCAAAGAATTCGTTTCACAGCTAAGTGATATGATTCCTTTAGTGCCGCTTGGAACCGGGCACACATGCAAACACTAAGCATTATATCAGGCCTAGATGCACATAAGTAAAGCAAAGAACCAATCATGGAGCGGTATACCTTTTGATCGAACTCTTTACCATTGTCGTCGGGACCCAGATGACTTTTGGTAGGCATTGGCGTCGTGTATCCTTTGCAGTCTTGCATTCCAAACTTCTTCATGCAATCTTTGAGAGATTTTTCTTGAGATATGAAGATGTCGTTGTGTTGTTGACGGATTGGAGACCCAGAAAGAACTTCAGCTTGCCCATCATGGACATTTGATATTGCTCTTGCATCATGTGACCAAATTCATCACTGTATTTCTTGTTGGTGCAGCCGAAGATAATGTCATCCACATAGTTTTGGCACACAAACAGTTCACCATCATATGTCTTCGTGAAGAGTGTAGGATCTAGTGAACCAGGTTTGAAGCCTTTGCTCTTCAGGAAGTCTTTGAGTGTGTCATACCAAGCACGAGGGGCTTGTTTGAGGCCATACAGTGCCTTGTTGAGCTTGTGTACCATATCAGGATGTTTTGGATCTTCAAAGCCAGGAGGTTGTGCGACATATACTTCTTCTTCTATCTTTCCATTGAGAAAGGCGCTCTTCACATCCATTTGATACAGAAGGATATTTTGATGGTTTGCATAGGCTAGCAGTATGCGAATGGCTTCAAGTCTTGCCACGGGAGCAAATGTTTCATCAAAGTCAATTCCTTCCACTTGAGTGTAACCTTGCGCGACCAGACGAGCCTTGTTTCTGACCACTTGACCATGCTCATCTTGCTTGTTGTGATATATCCATTTGGTGCCAATGATATTGTGCTTCTAATCAGGACGCTTGACCAATTCCCACACAATATTCAGCTCAAACTGTTGAAGCTCTTCTTGCATAGCTTGAATCCATTCAGGTTCCATGAAGGCTTCATCAACTTTCTTGGGTTCAGAGATTGAGACAAATGCAAAATGCCCACAGAAGTTGGTTAGCTGTGTTGCTCTTTGAGTTGCTTTTGAACGAGTGAGTGGACCAGGTGCATCCAAGCTGTCAATTATCTTCTCAATTTGAACTTCATTTGCAACACGAGGATGAGCAGGACGAAGATTTTGCTCTTGCCGAGCAATGTCATCATTTGGGGGATTGTCTTTAGGCTGAGCATTGTCTTCAGGTTGATTAGGTGCAGAAATGACAAGTTCCTCTTCAGATTGATTCTCACAGGCTATGATATCTCCAATTCCCATCTGCTTGATAGATTCACTTGGAGGTGCTTCATCTAGAACATTTGGCAGGTGCTCTCTTTGCGAGCCGTTAGTCTCATCGAACCGCACATCCACAGTTTCAACCACTTTATAGTGAAAGAGGTTAAAGACTCTGTAGGAGTGCGAATCCTTTCCATAACCAAGCATAAAACCTTCATGTGCTTTCGGTGCAAATTTTGAAGTGTGGTGTGGATCCTTGATCCAGCACCTAGCACCAAATACTCTGAAGTAGCTTACATTTGGCTTATTACCAGTTAGGAGCTCATAGGATGTTTTCTTCAGAAGCTTGTGAAGATAAACACGGTTGATGATGTGGCAAGTAGTGTCAATAGCTTTAGGCCAGAACTTCCGTGGAGTCTTGTACACATCAAGCATCGTTCGGGCCATCTCAATGAGAGTTCTGTTCTTGCGCTCGGCGATGCCATTCTGCTGAGGTGTATAAGGAGGAGAGAACTCATGTGTGATACCAAGTGTATCCAGATAGAGGTCGAGGCCGGTGTTCTTGAACTCAGTGTCGTTGTCGCTTCTGATGTGCTTGATCTTGATGCCATAGTTCGTCATCGCACGATTGGCAAACCGTCTGAAGACATCCTGCAATTTCAATCTTGCAGAGGATTATATGCACCCAAGTATATCTAGAGTAATCATCAACAATTACGAAGCCATAGAGGCAAGCAGTAGCAGTGAGAGTAGAGTAGTGAGTAGGCCGAATAGATCCATGTGAAGTAGCTCGAAGGGTTGTAAGTGCATCTAGTGCCACCCCTAGTTGGTTTTGGAGTATTGACGACAAATTTGGTTGAGGGACTAATGCATTTGTGAGAATTGCAGGATAACGCAGGTAGTGTCCCTCATTGATTCGATTTACCTACCGGAGATGACCCCTAAAAATGTATGAACACATTGACGACAATGGTGGTATGTGAAGATATTCATATTGAAGACTATGACAGGAGAAGACATTGAGTGAAGACTATGGAGCACGAAGACTCTGTCGTTTCACCGTTTCCTTTTTCTTCTTTGTTGAGTCATAGGAACCACCGTACTGTTAAGTGGGGTCCAAGTGAACTAAGTCAGGATGACTGAAGTGATGCTCAACCCAAATCCTATGTCTTCGAGTGAAGACAATGAGAGCAAATCTTATCCAGAGCTGGATGACTCAGCTTTGCTTGTAGCCCAAGTAAAGTTGCCGTGTGTGTTTGAAATCTGACCGTTGGAACACGTGTCAGTTCCTTAGTGACCCAGGGTCATTTCGGACATATCAGGTCGGGTTGCCCAGTGGCTATAAATAGCCCACCCCCTACACCATAAATTGGTGGCTGCTCAGAGTTAGTGCATGACTTTTGTCATTTGAGAGCAACCCACCTCGAAGCTTTTGAGAGAGAGAAATCCTTGCGAGGACAAAGCCCAAACACCCAGAGCCAAAGAGTGTTAGGCATCACTGAAGTCTTTCTGTCTGTGTGACCTGAAGACTTATTACACTTGAGGACTGTGAATCCTCCAGCCGGTTAGGCGTCACGTTCTGAGCATCCAAGAGTCATTGTGGATTGCCGGTGAACGAAGTCTATGAAGGTTCGGAAGTCTACCTTGAAGACTTACCAGAGTGATTGGGCGAGGACTGTGTGTCCTTAGCTCAAGGGGAATAAGGTGAAGACGCGGTCTTCTGAGTTGAATCTCAGCCTCCCTAACCAGATGTACAGTTGTCACAGCAACTGGAATTGGTCCAACAAATCATGTGTCTTCAACAAGTGACTGGTTCTATCTCTTACTCTCCTTACTTACCGTTAGTCTTCGTGAAGTCATTGACTGATTGCCATGCCTGTTTGACTTCACTGTGTGACTACTTGTTCTGATTGGCTTCATACTATCTTCCATCCTGGTCCTTACTACTAAGCTGCTATTAGTCTTTGTACTTTCACAGTATTGCATACTTGACTATGGTTTGCTTGTTGTAGTTTATCTTCCGTTGCATATCAATTAGGTCATTTCTATTGTTTGTCTTCGAAACTTCCACGTTTTGAAGACTTTCATAAAAATCGCATATTCACCCCCCTCTAGTCGATAACTAGCACTTTCAAATGGTATCAGAGCAAGGTACTCCCTTGTTCTGTGTGATTCGGTTTAACCACCTGGAGTTTTAGCTATGTCGACTGCAGGGATAATCAAAGTCTCCGTTGCTTGCCCCGTGTTCGATGGAACTGAATATCCCTACTGGAAGAATAAGATGCGCATGCATCTTGAAGCCATTGATGTCGACCTCTGGTATGTCGTCAAGAACGGCGTTCCCAAAACTGGTGAAGGTGTCACCCCTGCTGATGTCAAGAAGTTCATTCAACTGGACTCTACTGCCAAGAACATCATCTGTGGTCATCTGACCAAAGGACAGTATGGCCGTGTGAGTGCTCTGGAAACGTCGAAGCTAGTCTGGGACTGGCTATCCAAGGTCAACGAAGGCGTCTCAACCCAGAGAGATCAAAGGATCAGTGTTCTTCGCAACCTCTTCAACCGCTTCAAGAGAAACGACAATGAAAATGTCCAGCTCACGTTTGATGGCCTCACCGACATCACAAATGAGCTTCGTGCTCTCGGCGCCACTGAGATTACCAAGAATGAAATCGTCAAGACACTACTGAGATCACTTGACAGCTCCTTTGACACCCTTTCCCTCATGATACAAGAACGCCCTGACTTCAAGACACTCGATCCGTCTGATATACTTGAGAGGCTCAACACACATGAGTTCCAGCTTTCTGAGAAAAGAGATATCTATGGTCCCAACTATGGTCGAACTCGCGCTTTGAAGGCAAAGGTTGTTTCCTCATCTGAAGAAGAATCTGACTGCAGTTCTGATGATCCTGAAGACATTGGAAAGGAACTTGCTATGCTTGTAAAGAAGTTCCAGAAGTTCACTAAGAAGAAGGGCTTCAGAAAGTCTTCACGATCTAGCTCAAAAAATGATGAAGCTTCCACTCATGACTACAAGAAGAGAACATGTCACAAGTGCAAGAAATCTGGACACTATATCTCTGAGTGTCCACAGTGGGACAATAAGAAGAAGAAGAAGAAGAAGAGCAAGGAATATGATTCTGATGACAAGAAGAAGAAGAAGAAATCTTCAAAGTCTTCTTCCAAGTCCTCATTAAGGTCTTCATCTCATAAGAAGAGCTCATCTGGCAAGCTCGTGCTTTTGTTGGCAAGGAGATGGATTCAGAGGAGGAGTTTGTTTCTGAGGAGGCGGAGGTGGAATCTGAAGAGGAGTCCGACCCTGGCGTTGCAAGTCTGGCTCTAGCCACAGCCTAAGTTGCCAAGTCCATCTTCAACACTGAAGACAATGACTTCCACACCAACGCTGAAGCTGAAGCTGATGATAAGGACGACCCTGCTCCCACCTACTGCTTCATGGCACGTGGTGCCAAGGTAAAATCACGTGATGCTTACTTTCAAACATCAAGTGAAGATGACTCTGATTGTGAATCCAAACCCAGCTACAAAACACTTGCTAAAATTGCAACTGAGCAACAAAAAGCTATGGAACATACTCAAAAACTGTTAGACAAAAGCGGTGACCTGTTGGACGCGGAAATGACACATTCACAGTCCTTAGTTGAAGACATAAAAAATCTTCATGCTAAGTACCAAGAACTTGAAAGTCGTCATGAAACGCTCTCAACCACTTATGAAAAGCTCTCCTATGATTATCTTCAAAATAAGCAAGAGCTTGAGAAATTGAGAGCGGCTCATGAAGATCTTCAAAAAGAGAATGAGTCACTCCGCGCTCAACAGATCAGTCCCGCTCAGGATGGATTCAAACCACCATGTCTAAAATGCATTGAGTGTGATAACGCTACCTCTGTTGCTGAATGTTCCATTGCTGCTACTGTTGCATTGTCTTCAACTACTGATGTGGTAACTAACCCCTCTGCGGAGGATACCACTACTATTGCTGATGAAAATGCTAGGTTGAAGACATTTCTTGAAACAGGGATGTATATAAGTCTGAAAGGACATCAAACACTTTGCGATGTCCTCAAAAAGCAGATTCTGAACCGAAACCCTAGGAAAGAGGGTGTTGGGTTCGAGAGGAAAATGAATGCTGATGGTTCATACTGGAAGCCTGAGCAGTACCCCAAAACCACATGGGTTGCCGCAAAGGAACCTTCAGTAGATCCATCCACCTTATCTGGTTTCACTTGCACTAACCCTATCATCATTGATGAATCCTTTGATGCAAACTATAAACTGTTTAAGAATCAGAATGGTGAAGTGTTTGCCAGGTATATTGGTACTAACTGCAAGAATGGACCACCTATGAAGAAGATCTGGGTACCTAAACAGCGTATTGAGAATCTTCCTGTGAATGTCATCATGACACCACCAAGGAAGAAGACGAACCCCAGACCTATGGCTTCATATGACCCAAAGGCTTGATACAGATATAGGACTCACCTGAGTCACCCTAACGCCAATGTTTTGCAGGGAAACCATACTCAGACTTATGAATATGAGCGTGTGTCTTCAAACCGCTATGTTCATAGAACTAAGAACTTTTCTGCTTATTCATATGAGTATCATTCATCTCCTGCAAGGCTATTTGCTAGGGCTCCAAAGCCAAAATTCTCAGATGCTGCACTTAGACTCCTTGCTTCTAAGCCACCCCTGAAGATGTGGGTGGTGAAGAAGAACTAACTTTCTTTTGCAAGGAAAGGTCTCCAGCCAGTAATCAAAGGCGTCCGATGCTATTGCTGGGGACCTAAAACACATTAAGGGACGCATGATAAAATGGTCTTGCTATGTATTTCACATATGAATCGCTTACCAGTCATATTATGAGTCCTAACCTTGATCTAAGCTGTGATAATCCTCATGTGTGTCAAATGCTTATGCTTCACAACACTCTTTGTGAAGCCTATCCTCCTAACTGCACTGTAGGGTATGACACCTCATGCTTCAGAATGGATTATGGACAGCGGATGCACTAATCATATGACTGGTGATCGAAGTCTTCTCATGGACTCAACCTTACGTCCATCAGACAAGAGTCACATCACATTTGCTGACACTGGTGAAGCAAGGTATTGGGTCTAGGTAGAGTTGCAATCTCAAAGGATCAACACATGGATAAAGTTATGCTTGTTGAATCCCTTGGTTTCAACTTAATGTCTGTCTTGATGCTTTGTGACTTGAACATGATTGTGCTATTCAGAAAATACCGTTGCCTTGTACTAATGGAATCTGACAAGTCTCTAGTCTTTGAAGGGTATCAGAAAGATGATCTATACATGGTAGATTTCTCAACAGGTCCACAGCTTGCCGTATGTCTTCTTGCAAAAGCTTCAGAATGCTGGCTCTGGCATCGGAGGCTGGGGCATGCTGGCATTTAGAACTTACACACACTCGCCAAGAAGAAGCATGTCATTGGCATCGAGGGTGTCAAGTTCAAGAAGGATCATTTGTGTGGTGCCTGTGAAGCTGGAAAGATGACTAGGGCAAAGCACCCCTCGAAGACAATCATGACGACATCTCAACCCTTCGAGCTGTTCCACATGGACTTATTTGGCCCTACTCACTACTCTACCCTCACAACAACTGCTTGTCTCTATGGCTTCGTCATTGTTGATGACTACTCAAGATATACATGGGTGCACATAATTCTCCACAAGACTGAAGTGCAAGATATCTTCAGACGCTTCACCAATCGAGCCATGAACAATTATGGCGTCAAGATCAAGCATATCAGAAGTGACAACGGCACTGAGTTTAAGAACACTGGACTTGATCTTTATCTGGATACAATGGGAATCACCCATGAGTTCTCTGCTCCATACACACCTCAGCAAAATGGCATCATAGAGCGCAAGAACAGAACCCTCATTGAGATGGCTCGAACAATGCTCGACGAGTACAAGACACCAAGAAAGTTCTGGCCTGAAGCTATTGATACAGCATGTCACATCATCAACTGTTTTTACATCCATAAGCTTCTGAACAAAACATCATATAAGCTCCTTACTGGCAAGAAGCCAAATGTCAGCTACTTCAGAGTATTTGGAGCTAGCTGCTGGATCAAGGATCCCCATCACAAGTCAAAATTTGCACCTAAAGCTCATGAAGGCTTCATGCTCGGTTACGGAAAGGACTCACAGAGTCTTCAACCTCTATCTCTACAAAATTGTTGAAACTGTGGACGTGTGATTTGATGAAACAAATGGTTCACAAAGAGAGCTCCTGCCAAGTACACTAGACGAAGTTCCGCCCAGCGAATCTATCAAGCTAATGCGAACTGGTGAAATCATGCCTTCTGAGGCACAGCCTGAAGAGTAACTTATCATTTCCGCACCTAACCAACCTGAAGACAATGCTCAGACTGAAGACAATCCTCCCAATGATGACAATGATCAGCAAGAGCAAGGTCTTCGTCCAGTTCATCCTCGAGTTGCAAATGAAGTACAAATTGAGAAGATAATTGATAGCATCAATGCACCTGGTCCACTCACTCGCTCAAGAGCAACACAATTAGCAAATTTCTGTGGGCACTTTTCTTTTGTGTCAATATCAGAACCCAAGAAAGTTGTTGAAGCCTTTATGGAACCTGAATGGATACAAGCTATGCAAGAAGAACTTCAACAGTTCAAGCTGAACAATGTTTGGGAACTTGTCAAGCGTCCTGACCCTCGCAAGCATAACATTATTGGCACAAAATGGATATATCGAAACAAGCAAGATGAGCATGGTCAAGTCGTCAGAAACAAAGCACGTCTTGTGGCTCAAGGATATACTCAAGTTGAAGGAATTGACTTCGATGAAACATTTGCTCCTGTGGCTAGGCTTGAAGCTATTCGCATATTGCTAGCCTATGCTAACCACCACAACATCTTGCTATATCAAATGGATGTGAAGAGTGCATTTCTCAATGGCAAGATTGAAGAAGAAGTATACGTAGCTCAACCACCTGGCTTTGAAGATCCAAAACATCCTGATATGGTATACAAGCTAAACAAAGCACTGTATGGCCTCAAACAAGCTCCTCGCGCTTGGTATGATACGATCAAAGACTTCCTGAAGAGCAAAGGCTTCAAACCTGGATCCCTCGATCCCACACTCTTCACGAAGACATATGATGGTGAACTGTTTGTGTGCCAAATATATGTGGATGACATTATCTACGGCTGCACCAACCAGAAGTATAGTGATGAGTTTGGATACATGATGCAAGAGCAATATCAGATGTCCATGATGGGTGAGCTGAAGTTCTTCCTTGGTCTTCAAATTCGTCAGCAAAGGAATGGCATCTTCATATCTCAAGAAAAATACCTCAAAGATTGTCTGAAGAAGTTTGGAATGGAAGATTGCAAAGGTTACACGACGCCAATGCCAGCCAAACACCATCTGGGTCCCGACGACAATGGTAAAGAGTTCGATCAAAAGGTATAACGCTCCATGATTGGTTCCTTGCTTTACCTATGTGCATCTAGGCCAGATATTATGCTTAGTTTTTGCATGTGTGCTCGATTCCAAGCGGCACCAAAGGAATCGCATCACTTAGCTGTGAAGCAAATTCTTCGATATTTGGCTTACACCCCAACACTAGGATTATGGTATCCAAAGGGCTCAAAATTTGATCTGGTTGGATTCTCGGATGCTGATTATGCTGGTGACAAGGTGGATCGCAAGTCTACATCAGGCACATGTCACTTTCTGGGTCGATCACTTGTTTGTTGGTCTTCAAAGAAGCAGAACTATGTATCACTCTCAACTGCTGAATCTGAATACATTGCTGCTGGATCTTGCTGCGCTCAGCTTCTATGGATGAAGCAAACTCTCAAGGACTATGGCATCAATATGCAACAAGTACCTCTCTTCTGCGACAATGAGAGCGCCATCAAGATTGCCAACAATCCATTCCAGCACTCGAAGACAAAGCACATTGAAATTCGTCATCACTTTCTCAGAGATCATGTCATGAAGAAAGATATTGACATCATTCACGTCAACACTGAAGAGCAACTGGCAGATATCTTCACAAAGCCCTTGGATGAGAAAAGGTTTTGCAAGTTACGGTGTGAGCTAAATATCTTGGAATCCTCAAATGTCCTGTGATCAAGCACACATCGTAACACTTTTGCATGTTGATGACTTAGATGTGCAACACACGAAGTAAAGTATATCTTCAATCAATGAAGACTTACATTCTGAGTGTGAATACATTAACGTGGAATTTGACTTTGGAGCGCCACGATAATTGTGCGCCGTGTCTGGGTCTAATACTTCCTATACGGTGGGTAACGCCACCACCAAATTTCTCGGTTTGAAGTGTTTCACTCATGACGTTATTTTTGCAATGTCTTCGCATTTGGTTTGGCTTCAATTTTAAATTATCTTCATGATTTTATTCACTATGTTGATTTGATTGCTTTCTAATATATATACTAGTGTTCTGTCCTCTACAGCATTCACTTATAGCTATGTCTTCCTAGTTGAATCTTTTGAACTAAGTGAATGTGATCGGACCCTAATCTCTCTATGCTTTCTATCTCAAACTCTATCTGTCCAAATCGTATGCATTCTATTGAAACTGTTGAATGTCTTCTCTGCGTCCTTGTCAGATAAAGACACAGAGACAAACATTAAGCCTGTTTTAAATGATTCATCCTTATTGTTTGAAATCCGGAGAAGTGGAACAACCATCCGACAAACCTGGCGGGCGTGGGAACGTGGGACAACTCTGAGTATGTTGCATGCTTGCCACGTGCCCGTCAGATGTGAACCGCCAGGGGCACCTGCGTAATTGCGCCGTGCCGCACACTTCCCTATAAATACATGTCCCCTGGGGTAAAGAAAACCTTCTTCCACCTCTCCACCTCGTCAAAACCCTAGCGCCACCTCTAGCTCTTGACGACACCGGCGACGAAGCGCTTAGCTGCCGCGACTTCTCCGACGCCGTCCTCACGCCGGCCGCGGACATCGTCCTCTCCGCCGCCGCCGTAGGTGTCCTCCATCGCCAAGTTAGGGCACGGTGGATTGAACTGCTCGGTCTCCTGTTCATCCCATCTAGCAGTTCTTCGTGTGGTAAATACAACTCTATTTTTACCATCTTTTTGATCCTCAAAGATTCATCCTATTTACCAAAATTGGTTACTGCCTATACAATGTTAGATCTATTCTGTCTGCATCTCATACTGCCTAGTATATTCACTTAAGCTTCATATCTAGTTAGATTCCTCACTTGTACTTATTCACGGATTCGTACAAATCTGGAACCAACTCTCAACATATAAGTGAATGTCTTTGCACCATGAGGTCAATGTCTTCAAACTGATTTATCTTCAAAATCTTCTGTGAATGCATATGACCTCTTCCCCTTCCCTCGCATCTCTAATGCTGTCACAGGTACATGTCCGTGGGAGAATCCCTTGGTTCTCATAGTCTGCATTCGTTTGCAGAATTCTTACAGCTTCACATTAACTCTCCTGAAGCTAGTTCCTGTTTGTCCAGCAAGCGAAAACCTTTGAAACCTTTGAACGTGTTTAAGCCATTCAGTTTGAAGTTCATGGCTGCAGAGAAATCAGTAAGGAAGGGTGGCAGACAGCGTTGTGGGGGAACATCAAAAGATTTGCCTGATGACCTCGCAGAGCTTTACAAGACAGATCCTAAAGAGAATTATCATCAGCGCAAGACACGAATCCAATGGATTCGACGATATTGGGCTGAAAAATGGTTCAAATACAAGTTTGTGACCCAGGAATACGCTGAGAAGAATGCTATCAAGAGTCCTTGGGGTGATATTCTCTATCGAGGCCTTCAACCCAAGAACAGAGTTGAAGCTATTGCACAGAGTTTCTATCCTTGTATGGTCCGTGGACCTCAGCCTGAAAATGTCGACCCATCATCATTGCTCTAGTGTTGTGACGAAAGTCTCTTCAAGCGCAACTTCCAGCATGCAAAGGCATCGGCCAAGGAAAACAAGAAGTCATTGGTATTAGACTTCAACCCTGGTCCCTCTGCTCCCCGTGCTGATGGCTCACGTGATGCAGAACCCAATGTCATCGGTCCTTTCTGCAACCTTGATGGCCTCATCACTCACATCTTGGTCCAAGGTGCCAAAGTGGATCATTCTGATGATGATGCTGACACTGATGAAGCCCCAGCTCCTCCTCCAAAGCGGCAGAAGCCAAAGAAAGCTAAGGCTTCAAGATCAGCTGCTCCTCCAAAAGCTTCACGTGCGAAGCCACTGGCCACTGCACCTCCTGAAGACAGTGTGCAGTCTGAAGATCTATCACGTATCTCCAAGAAGAAAAAGAAAATCGTCAAGCATACTGATCAGACATTGACTCCTGCTGCCATTCTGTGAGAAGAGCACATTGATCTGTCCAGCAATGAAGATCTTGCAGATGATGCTCTTGAGCAACTGATCAAGAGCAAGGAAGAAGCAGAGATCTTCAATAATTTGCCTCTCTTCGATGTGGCAATCATCCATAACTTCATTGATGAGTGGTTTGACACCCCAAATCTCAGCTTTGAAGATCTGCAACTTCCCATTGGCCTCAGCATCTCCTTGAATGGCGCCATTGCTTCTGAGCTAGCTCTTGCTCAGTGCATCGTTGAACTGAAGCACAAGATCGACTATGAGAAAGCCCAGTTCAAGAAGCATGTGGCAAGGCTCAGCGTGCAAGATGTCAAAAACTTCAAGATCATGCTGCACGAGCTCAAAGAAGCCTTTCTCAAGAAGCGCTAAGAAGCTCAAGGCTCTCGTGAGCGCATGAAGAGTCTGGCTGACAAGTGTGTGCTAGCCTACAATGAGGCTGAGAAGCGCAAGGCTCTCGGTCGTCCTGGTATTGACCCCAGAATGGCTGCAAAGAAGAAGCTATCAACTGTCCAATCTGCACCTTCAAGGCAGGAAGAACCTCGCATAGTCTTCCCAAGCAGCATGACTGGCTCGAAGCCAAAGGTCATGTCAACCGCTTCAGAACTGAAGAAGACAAGGACTGCCGAGGCTGAAGCCAGAAAGAGGAAAAATACTGAAGCCTCTGATGTTGCTCCCTCCAAGAAGAAGAGCAAAACCAAGAAGAATCGGGCTGCTCCCACAGAGCCCTTAGTTGTTGAACCTATCTCAATGGTTCGCCCTACATCTTAACACCAAGAACGACGGATGATAGTTCATGAGCCTGCTCCCACAGAGGCTCATGAAGCTGAAGACATTCCAGCAGTTGATCCCACCGCTGTTGAAGACATTGGTCACCATGACAATGTTGAAGATGATGAAGTTCTTCCTCAGATCGAACACAACTTGGTATCATCGCCTGTTCTCACGAACAGCGAACTCATCAGCATTGGTCGTCCTCTGACGCCAATTGCTCAGGATGCATCATGGGCTGATCACCCACAACCACAAGACTCCCCAAGTACTCCCCAACCACAAGTCACACCACCTGTGCAAGCAGAAGAAGATGACTTTGAGGCCCAACAAACTCCAACTCCAAAGGTGTCGCCAGCATTACGCAGGCTTCGCAAAGGACCAAGGCCTCAAGTCCCTCTTTCGAGCGTTCCAAAAGGAGAAGTGCATCACCAATCTGTTGCACGTCAAGTGTTTCCAGAAGCCACTCCGACTATGAATGTCTCCGTGTCTGAAGCCAAAGCTACTGAAGACAATCCGGCTGCATCAGCCGATGACAAACAAGAAGACGAACGTGTCCCTACTCCCCCCATTACTGAAGAAGATGTTCCTGATGTGAACGTGCCAGTGTCCGACCCTCCAGCTCGTCAAGTGTAGGTTGAAAATCTTGAGGCTGCCACCACCAACACAAATGACGCCAATGACGTAGTCATGGCTGAAGTAAATGTGGAGCCTGCACCAACCAATGTGCCAGAAGCCAATGATGCAATAGCTCCTGAATCATTTGTTGTGCAGCCTGACGCCTCTTTTGTTGCCACTGCTCCTGTTCCGCCACCAAGGCCCCATACAATTGAGCAAGCATACAACCATGGTCAGCTAATCACTGTCAAATGGCCCGTTCTGGTCCCTCCGCCTAATGCCTCTGGTCCTCAGTTTGATTATCATGTTGAGCATAGGCCTCTAGTCCAGAAACCAAAGCCAAGACTGCCAAGGTTCCCAGGTACTGCCACGTCTATAGGGTCCTTCAATGCAAATGGCTTCAAAGCCCACAACACCTTCTTTGACAGCGCAAAGAACCCCTACTCAAAGCCAAGAATATCATCTGATCGTTTCTGGAGCTATCAGCAGCGAAGCTATTACTCCTGCGTTCTGTATGATCAAGGGTGCATTTTCCCTCATATGCGCCTCGACACTGAAGCCATTGCTGGACTACCATGCTTAGAAGAAGCACTTGACTGCTTTTGTGATGCAGGTCTGCTCAGCTTTGTGACAGACAAAAAACATTGGAATGAGGAACTTTTGCTTCAATTCTATGCTACCCTCCACATTCGCGGCTACAACAGGGATATAAAGACATGGGTTCTCGAGTGGATGACAGGAAATGTTCATCATGAAGCCAAAGCTCTTGACGTCATTGAGCTTACAGGCCTACCCACTCCCGGAGAGCTGTACGAACCTGATTGTCAACTCCACCGCAATGCACTGGAGAGCATCTTCCATAAGCCAGAGCCCAACATGAGCCAGATGTTGAGCATGATGAAGCCTCTGCCACCTGACGCTGAATACCCAAAGGAGTTCTTTGTTGATGACTTTGAGTATCTGCCTCGCACAATATATCACATCATCAGGCGAAATGTATGGCCTATCAAAGGGCATTCATCAACTGCAAAACTTGAAGGAGCCATGAAGACATTCATCTTTTACATCCTCAATGGCATCAGCTTCAATACACAAGAATTCTTCATCCGGCAACTGGTTGCGTCTGGATCTGACCTTTTTGGCCTAAAATTCTATGCTCCATGGGTCATGCGCCTCATCAAGCTACACTCTACTATCAACTATCAGCCCTCTGCTCGCAATCATCTGATCTTTCTACCAGAGGTTGATATGTCAGTTGAAGCCATATACCCTGAGCCTGCCAAGAAGCCTCTTTGTCTTCAAAATGCTGATCACCAAAGCTTCACTCAACCCATAGAAGGAGTCCAAGCAGTAACTCGTGTCTATCCAATGGCTGGGAACACTCGTCTGCCTCATCGTGCGCAAACTGAAGCTACTGAGAGCACAATTGCCCAAAGGCCTAAGAAGCGCTCTCGCGTCCTAAATGACCGAGAACTTCTTGTGGCACTGCATCAGAAACAAGACAAGCATCACTTTTGGCTCAAGCGACAGATGCAAAGCCTCTTGGTGGACGTCAATCGCATTCGAAATCTTGCCACCAAGAATGCTTTTGTCACTCATGAGACCTGTCGACGATCATGGAAGAGTTTGACGCTGCTTAGTGCTGAAGCAGATCTTCAAGACGATGGCTTCACTGAAAGATTCAAATTTGACTCCACTCCTCCACAGAATGCTCTCCTACGTCGAAACCCATCCCTTGAAGACTCTGACTATTCTTCCTCCGCGGCAACTGTGAATGCCAAAGTGATCGATGATGAAGACGATGCTACTTCACTGCCCCCTACTTCTGCACGCATCGACACTGCACCAAGTTCGTCTGCGCCGCCAAACGACAACGACAACCCTGCTGCTTCACCTACTCCTCATGGGGACGAGTAGATGCTCTATGTCTTCAAACTTTTTTGGTCCTTACTGACAAAAGGGGGAGAAGCATATGAGTTTGATAGTCTTCAAGCGGGTTCATATGGGCGGTTGCTTTATATTTTGCCTAGTGTTTACAACTCTTGCTTTTGATACATTTGGTTCTTTGAGTTGTAACACTTAAACTCGATGGTCGTCTGCTACTTATTTTCTTTTTTGTGATGCGATGATAAATTCCGCATGTGCGATGATAACTTCCGCACTTAGATCATTCTGCAGACGTCCATTTTTCATTATGCATGTCATTCTCCTTGTTATATCATTTCATGCATGATGAATTATCTTCATAAGTTGAAGAGGATCTCCACAAGTACAACCTGCTGTAAGTGCATCTAGTGCCACCCCTAGTTGGTTTTGAAGTATTGATGACAGAGTTGGTTGAGGGACTAATGCGTTTGTGAGAATTGCAGGATAACGCAGGTAGTGTCCCTCATTGATTCGGTTTACCTACCGGAGAAGACCGCTAAAAATGTATGAAGACATTGAAGACAATGGTGGTATGAGAAGATATTCATATTGAAGACTATGACAGGAGAAGACATTGAGTGAAGATTATGGAGCGCGAAGACTGTGTGATTTCGTCGTTTCCTTTTCTTCTTTGTTGAGTCATAGGAACCACCGTACTGTTAAGTGGGGTCCAAGTGAACTAAGTCAGAGTGACTGAAGTGATGCTCAACCCAAATCCTATGTCTTCGAGCGAAGACAATGAGAGCAAATCTTATCCAGAGCTGGATGAGTCAGCTTTGCTTGTAGCCCAAGTAAAGTTGCCGTGTGTGTTTGAAACCTAACCGTTGGAACACGTGTCAGTTCCTTAGTGACCCAGGGTCATTTTGGAGAAATCAGGTCGGGTTGCCTAGTGGCTATAAATAGCCCACCCCCTACACCATAAATTGGTGGCTGCTCAGAGTTAGTGCACGGCTTTTGTCGTTTGAGAGCAACCCACCTCGAAGCCTTTGAGAGAGAGAAATCCTTGCGAGGACAAAGCCAAAACACCAAGAGCCAAAGAGTGTTAGGCATCATTGAAGTCTTTCTGTCTGTGTGACCTGAAGACTTATTACACTTGAGGACTGTGAATCCTCCAGCCGGTTAGGCGTCGCGTTCTGAGCATCCAAGAGTCATTGTGGATTGCCGGTGAATGAAGTCTGTGAAGGTTTGGAAGTCTACCTTGAAGACTTACCAGAGTGATTGGGCGAGGACTGGGTGTCCTTAGCTCAAGGGGAATAAGGTGAAGACACGGTCTTCTAAGTTAAATCTCAGCCTCCCTAACCAGACGTACAGTTGTCACAGCAACTAGAACTGGTCCAACAAATCCTGTGTCTTCAACAAGTGACTGGTTCTATCCTCTTCCATCCTTTACTTAAGTTTGTCTTCGTGAAGTCATTGCCTATCTGTCTTACCTGTTTGACTTCATTGCTTGACTACTTTCGTTGATTGGCTTCATACTATCTTCCATCCTGATCCTTACTACTTAGCTGCTATTAGTTCTGTACTTTCATATCATTGCATACTTGACTATGGCTTGCTTATGGTAGTTTATCTTCCGCTGCATCTCAATTAGGGCATTTCTCTTGTTTGTCTTTGAAACTTCCAAGTTTTGAAGACTTTTATAAAATCGCCTATTCACCCCCCCTCTAGTCGATACTAGCACTTTCAATTGATATCAGAGCAAGGTACTCCCTTGTTCTGTGTGATTCGGTTTAATCACCTGGAGTTTTAGCTATGTCGACTACAGGGATAATCAATGTCTCCGCTGCTTGCCCCGTGTTCGATGGAACAGAATATCCCTACTGGAAGAATAAGATGCGTATGCATCTTGAAGCCATTGATGTCGACCTATGGTATGTCGTCAAGAACGGCATTCCCAAAACTGGTGAAGGTGTCACCCCTACTGATGTCAAGAAGTTCAGTCAACTGGACTCTACTGCAAAGAACATCATCTATGGTCATCTGACCAAAGGACAGTATGGCCGTGTGAGTGCTCTGGAAACGTCGAAGCTAGTCTGGGACTGGCTATCCAAGGTCAACGAAGGTGTCTCAACCCAGAGAGATCAAAGGATCAGTATTCTTCGCAACCTCTTCAACCACTTCAAGAGAAACGACAATGAGAATGTCCAGCTCACATTCGATCGCCTCACTGACATCACAAATGAGCTTCAAGCTCTTGGCGCAACTAAGATTACCAAGCATGAAATCATCAAGACACTGCTGAGATCACTTGACAACTCCTTTGACACCCTTGCCCTCATGATACAAGAACGTCCTGACTTCAAGACACTCGATCCGTCTGATATACTTGAGAGGCTCAACACACATGAGTTCCAGCTATCTGAGAAAAGAGATATCTATGGCCTAAACTATGGCCGAACCCGCGCTTTGAAGGCAAAAGTTGTTTCCTCATCTGAAGAAGAATCTGACTGCAGTTCTGAAGATCCTGAAGACATTGGAAAGGAACTTGCTATGCTTGTGAAGAAGTTCCAGAAATTCACTAAGAAGAAAGGCTTCAGAAAGTCGTCATGATCCAGCTCAAGGAATGATGAAGCTTCCACCCATGATCACAAGAAGAGAACCTGCCACAAGTGCAAGAAACCTGGTCACTACATTCTGAGTGTCCACAGTGGGACAATGAGAAGAAGAAGAAGAGCAAGGAATATGATTCTGATGACAACAAGAAGAAGAAATCCTCAAAGTCTTCTTCTAAGTCTTCTTCCAAATCTTCATCATACAAGAAGAGCCCGTCTGGAAAGGCTCGTGCTTTTGTTGGCAAGGAAATGGATTCAGAGGAGGAGTCTGCTTCTGAGGAGGCGGAGGTGGAGTCTGGAGAGGAGTCTGACCCTGGCGTTGCAAGTCTGGCTCTAGCCACAGCCTACGTTGCCAAGTCCATCTTCAACACTGAAGACAATGACTTCCACACCAACGCTGAAGCTGATAACGAAGACGATCCTACTCCCACCTACTGCTTCATGGCACGTGGTGCCAAGGTAAAATCACGTGATGCTTACTTTCAAACATCAAGTGAAGATGACTCTGATTGTGAATCCAAACCCAGCTACAAAACACTTGCTAAAATTGCAACTGAACAACAAAAAGCTATGGAACATACTCAAAAACTGTTAGACAAAAGCGATGACCTGTTGGACGCTGAAATGACCCGTTCACAGTCCTTAGTTGAAGATATAAAAAATCTTCATGCTAAGTACCAAGAACTTGAAAGTCGTCATGAAACGCTCTCAACTACTTATGAAAGGCTCTCCTATGATTATCTTCAAAGGAAGCAAGAGCTTGAGAAATTGAGAGCGGCTCATGAAGATCTTCAAAAAGTGAATGAGTCACTTCGCGCTCAACAGATCAGTCCCGCTCAGGATGGATTTGAACCACCATGTCTAAAATGCATTAAGTGTGATAACGCTACATCTGTTGCTGAATGTTCCACTGCTGCTACTGTTTCATTGTCTTCACCTACTGATGTGGTTACTAACCCCTCTGCGGAGGATACCACGGCTATTGCTGATGAAAATGCTATGTTGAAGACATTGCTTGAAACAGGGATGTATAAGAGTCTGAAAGGGCATCAGACACTTTGTGATGTCCTCAAAAAGCAGATTCTGAACCGAAGCCCTAGGAAAGAGGGTGTTGGGTTCGAGAGGAAAATGAATGTTGATGGCTCGTACTGGAAGCCTGAGCAGTACCCCAAAACCACATGGGTTGCTGCAAAGGAACCTTCAGGAGATCCATCCACTCTATCTGGCTTTACCTGTGCTAATCCTATTATCATTGATGAATCCTTTGATGCAAACTATAAGCTGTTCAAGAATCAGAATGGTGAAGTGTTTGCCAGGTACATTGGTACTAACTGCAGGAATGGACCACCTATGAAGAAGATCTGGGTACCTAAGCAGTACATCGAGAATCTTCCTGTGAATGTCGTCATGACACCACCAAGGAAGAAGACAAGCCCCAGACCTATAGCTTCATATGGCCCAAAGGCTTCATACAGATACAGGACTCACTTGAGTCACCCTAACGCCAATGTTTTGCGGGGAAATCATACTCAGACTTATGAATATGAGCGTGTGTCTTCGAACCGCTATGTTCATAGGACTAAGAACTTTTCTGCTTATTCATATGAGTATCATTCTTCTCCTGCAAGGCTATTTGCTAGGACTCCAAAACTGAAATTCTTAGATGCTGCACTTAGACTCATTGCTTCTAAGCCACCCCTGAAAATGTGGGTGGCGAAGAAGAATTAACTCTCTTTTGCAGAAAAGGGTCTCCAGCCTGAAATCAAAGGCGTCCAATGCTAATGCTGGGGACCTAAAACACATTAAGGACGCATGATAAAATGTCATTCTATATACTTCACATCTGAATCACTTACCTGTCATACTATATATCCTAATCTTGATATAAGCTGTGACAATCCCTACATGTGTCAAATGCTTATGCTTCACAACACTCTTGTGAAGCCTATCCTCCTAAATGCACTGTAGGGTACATCACCAAAAGCTTCAGAATGGATTATGGACAGTGGATGCACAAATCATATGACTGGTGATCGAAGTCTTCTCATGGACTCAACCTTACGTCCATCCGACAAGAGTCACATCACGTTTGCTGACACTGGTAAAAGCAAGGTATTGGGTCTAGGTAGAGTTGCAATCTCAAAGGATCAACACATGGATAAAGAGATGCTTGTTGAATCCCTTGGTTTCAACTTAACGTCTGTCTCAATGCTTTGTGACTTGAACATGATTGTGCTATTTGGAAAATACCGCTGCCTCGTACTAATGGAATCTGACAAGTCTCTAGTCTGAAGGGTATCGAAAAGATGATCTATACATGGTAGATTTCTCAGCAGGTCCACAGCTTGCCGTTTGTCTTCTCACAAAAGCTTCAGAATGCTGGCTCTAGCATCGAAGGCTAGGGCATGCTGGCATGAGGAACTTACACTCACTCGTCAAGAAGAAGCATGTCATTGGCATTGAGGATGTCAAGTTCAAGAAGGATCATTTGTGTGGTGCCTGCGAAGCTGGGAAGATGACAAGGGCAAAACACCCCTCGAAGACAATCATGACAACATCTCAACCCTTCGAGCTGTTACACATGGACTTATTCGGACCAACTCACTACTCCACCCTCACAACAACTGCTTGTCTGTATGGCTTCGTAATTGTTGATGACTACTCAAGATACACATGGGTTCACATAATTCTCTGGAAGACTGAAGTGCAAGATGTCTTCAGACGCTTCGCCAATCGAGCAATGAACAATTATGGCGTGAAGATCAAGCATATCAGAAGTGACAATGGCACTGAATTCAAGAACATCGGACTTGATCTGTATCTGGATACAATGGGAATCACTCATGAGTTCTCGGCTCCATACACACCTCAGCAAAATGGCATCGTTGAACGCCAGAACAGAACTCTCATTGAGATGGCTCGAACAATGCTAGATGAATACAAGACACCAAGAAAGTTCTGGCCTGAAGCTATTGATACAGCATGTCACATCATCAACCGTGTGTACATCCATAAGCTTCTGAACAAAACATCCTATGAGCTCCTTACTGGCAAGAAGCCAAATGTCAGTTACTTCAGAGTATTTGGAGCTAAGTGCTGGATTAAGGATCTCCATCACAAGTCAAAATTTGCTCCTAAAGCTCACGAAGGCTTCATGCTTGGCTGTGGAAAGGACTCACACTCCTACAGAGTCTTCAACCTCTATCTCTACAAAATCGTCGAAACTGTGGATGTGAAATTTGATGAAACAATGGTTCACAAAGAGAACTCCTGCCAAGTACACTAGATGAAGCTCCTCCAAGCGAATCTATCAAGCTGATGGGAACTGGTGAAATCATGCCTTCTGAAGCACAGCTTGAAGAGGAACTTATCATCTCTGCACCAAATCAACCTGAAGACAATGCTCAGACCGAAGACAATCCTTCCAATGATGACAATGATCAGCAAGAGCAAACTCTTCGTCCTGTTCATCCTTGTGTTGCAAATGAAGTACAAATTGAGAAGATAATTGACAACATCAATGCACCTGGTCCACTGACTCGCTCAAGAGCAACACAGTTAGCAAATTTCTGTGGGCACTTTTCATTTGTGTCAATATCAGAACCCAAGAAAGTTGATGTAGCTTTTATGGAGCCTGAATGGATTCAAGCTATGCAAGAAGAACTTCAATAGTTCAAGCTGAATAATGTTTGGGAACTTGTCAAGCAACCTGACCCTCGCAAGCATAACATTATTGGAACAAAATGGATATATCGAAACAAGCAAGATGAGCATGGCCAAGTCGTTAGAAATAAAACACGTCTTGTGGCTCAAGGATACACTCAAGTGGAAGGAATTGACTTCGATGAAACATTTTCTCCTGTTGCTAGGCTTGAAGCTATTCGCATACTGCTAGCCTACGCCAATCATCAAAACATCTTGCTATATCAAATGGATGTGAAGAGTGCATTTCTCAATGACAAGATTGAACAAGAAGTGTATGTCGCACAACCACCTGGCTTTGAAGATCCAAAACATCCCGATATGGTGTACAAGCTAAACAAAGCACTGTATGGCCTCAAACAAGCTCCTCGTGCATGGTATGATACAATCAAAGACTTCCTGAAGAGCAAAGGCTTCAAACCTGGATCCCTCGATCCTACACTCTTCACGAAGACATATGATGGCGAACTGTTTGTGTGCCAAATATATGTGGATGACATTATCTTCGGCTGCACCAACCAGAAGTATAGTGATGAGTTTGGATACATGATGTAAGAGCAATATCAGATGTCCATGATGGGAGAGCTGAAGTTCTTCCTTGGTCTTCAAATTCATCAGCAAAGAAATGGCATCTTCATATCTCAAGAAAAATACCTCAAAGATTGTCTGAAGAAGTTTGGAATGGAAGACTGCAAAGGCTACACGACGCCAATGCCAGCTAAACACCATCTTGGTCCCGACGACAATGGTAAAGAGTTTGATCAAAAGGTATACCACTCCATGATTGGTTCTTTACTTTATCTATGTGCATCTAGGCCAGATATTATGCTTAGTGTTTGCATGTGTGGTCGATTCCAAGCGGCACCAAAGGAATCGCATCACTTAGCTGTGAAGCGAATTCTTCGATATGTGGCTTACACCCCAACACTCGGATTATGGTATCCCAAGGGCTCAAAATTTGATTTGGTTGGATTCTCGGATGCTGATTATGCTGGTGACAAGGTGGATCGCAAGTCTACATCAGGCACATGTCACTTTCTAGGTCAATCACTTGTCTGTTGGTCTTCAAAGAAGCAGAATTGTGTATCACTCTCAACTGCTGAATCTGAATACATTGCTGCTGGATCCTGTTGTGCTCAGCTTCTATGGATGAAGCAAACTCTCAAGGACTATGGCATCAACCTGAAACAAGTACCTCTCTTCTGTGACAACGAAAGTGCCATCAACATAGCCAACAATCCAGTCCAGCACTCGAAGACAAAGCACATTGAAATTCGTCATCACTTTCTCAAAGATCATGTCATGAAGAAAGATATCGACATCATTCATGTCAACACTGAAGAGCAACTGGCAGATATCTTCACAAAGCCCTTGGATGAGAAAAGGTTTTGCAAGTTACGGTGTGAGCTAAATATCTTGGAATCCTCTAATGTCCCATGAACAGGCACACATCCTAACACTTATGCATGTTGATGACTTAGATGTGCAACACACGAAGTAATGTATATCTTCAATCAATGAAGACTTACACTCTGAGTGTGAATACATTAACATGGAATTTGACTTCGGAGCGCCACGATAATTGTGCGCCGTGTCTGGGTCTAATACTTCCTATACGATGGGTAACGCCACCACCAAATTTCTTTGTTTGAAGTGTTTCACTCATGGCGTTATTCTTGCAATGACTTCGCATTTGGTTTGTCTTCAGTTTCAATTTATCTTCATGATTTTCTTCACTATGATGATTTGATTGCTTTCTGATATATATACTAGTGTTCTGTCCTCTACAGCATTCACTTATAGCTATGTCTTCATTTTGAATCTTTGAACTAAGTGAATGTGATCGGACCCTAACCTCTCTATGCTTTCTATCTCAAACTCTATCTGTCCAAATCATATGCATTTTATTGAAACTGTCAAATGTCTTTTCTGCGTCCTAGTCAGCAGAAGGCAAAGAGACAAACATTAAATCTGTTTGAAATGACTTATCTTTATTATTGAAATCCGGAGAAGCCGGAACAAGTCTCCGACATGCCTGGCGGGCGTGGGAATGTGGGACAACTCTGAGTATGTTGCATGCTTGCCACGTGCCCCTCAGATGTGAACCGCCAGGAGCACCAGCGTAATTGCGCTGTGCCGCACACCTACTTATAAATACTTGTCCCCCGCGGTAAAGAAATCCTTCTTCCACCTCTCCACCTCTGTCAAAACCCTAGCGCCACCGCTAGCTCTCGACGACACCGGCGACGAAGCGCTTAGCTGCCGCGACTTCTCCGACGCCGTCCTCACGCCGGCCGCGGACATCGTCCTCTCCGCCGTCGTCGTAGGTGTCCTCCGTCGCCAAGTTAGGGCACGGTGGGCTGAACTGCTCGGTCTCCTATTCATCTCATCTAGCAGTTCTTCATGCGGTAATTATAACTCTATTTTTACCACCTTTTTGATCTTCAAGATTTCATCCTATTTACCGAAAGTGGTTTCTGCCTACACATGTTAGATCTATCCTGTCTGCATCTCATACTGCCTAGTCTATTCACTTGAATTTCATGTCTAGTTTGATTCCTCACTTGTACTTATTCACGGATTCGTACAAATCTGGAACCAACTCACATCACCTAAGTGAATGTCTTCGCATCATGAGGTCAATGTCTTCAAACTGATTTATCTTCAAAATCTTCTGAGAATGCATATGACCTCTTCCCCTTCCCTCGCATCTCTAATGCTGTCACAGGTACATGTCCGTGGGAGAATCCCTTGGTTCTCATAGTCTGCATTCGTTTGCAGAATACTTACAGCATCACATTGATTCTCCTGAAGCCAGTTCCTGCTTGACCAGCAAGCGTAAGTCTTTGAAGCCATTGAACATCTTGAAGCCATTCAGTTTGAAGTTCATGGCTGCAGAAAAATCAGCAAGGATGGGTGGCAGACAGCGCCGAGAAGGAACATCCAAAGATCTGCCTGATGACCTAGCAGACCTCTACAAGACAGATCCTGAAGAAACTTATCATCAGCGCAAGACACGAATCCAATGGATTCGATGTTATTGGGCTGAAGAATGGTTCAAGTACAAGTTTGTGACCAAGGAATATGCAGAGAAGAATGCTATCAAGAGACCTTGGGGTGATATTCTCTATCGAGGCCTTCAACCCAAGAACAGAGCTGAAGCTATTGCGCAAGGCTTCTATCCTTGCATGGTCCATGGACCTCAGCCTGAGAACGCCGATCCCACTTCATTACTCTGGTGTCGTGACGATGCTCTCTTCAAGCGCAACTTTCAGTTCGCCCAGGCTTCGGCCAAGAAAAACAAGAAGTCATTGGGATTAGACTTCAACCCTGGTCCCTCTGCTCCCCGTGCTGACGGATCCCGTGATGCAGAACCTAATGTCATCGGCCCCTTCTCCAACCTCGATGGCCTCATCACCTACATCTTGGTCCAGGGTGCCAGAGTAGATCATTCTGACAATGATGCTGACACTGATGAAGCCCCAGCTCCTCCTCCTAAGCCGCGGAAGCAAAAGAAGCAAAAGGCTTCTAAATCAGCACCTCCAAAAGCTTCACGTGCGAAGCCACTGGCCACTGCACCTCCTGAAGACAGTGTGCAGTCTGAAGATCAATCCCATATCTCCAAGAAGACAGAGAAGAAGAAGCAAATTGTCAGGCATACTAATCAAACCTTGACTCCTGCTGCCATTCTGCATGAAGAACCCATTGATCTGTCCACCGATGAAGATCTTGCTGATGATGCCCTTGAGCAACTGATCAAGAGCAAGGAAGAAGTAGAAATCTTCAACAACTTGCCTCTCTTTGATGTGGCAATCATCCATAACTTCATTGATGAGTGGTTTGACACGCCAAATCTCAGCTTTGAAGATCTGCAGCTTCCCATTGGCCTCAGCGTCGCCTTCAATGGCGCCATTGCTTCTGAGCTAGCTCTCGCTCAGCGCATCGTTGAGCTGAAGAACAAGATTGATTATGAGAAGGCTCAATTCAAGAAGCATGTGGCCAAGCTAAGTGTTCAAGACGTCAGAAACTTCAAGGTCATGTTGCATGAGCCTAAAGAAGCTTTTCTTAAGAAGCGTGAAGAAGCTCAGGGCTCTCGTGAGTGCATGAAGAGTTTGGCTGATAAGTGTGTGCTTGCCTACAATGAGGCAGAGAAGCGCAAATCTCTTGGCCGTCCTGGCATTGACCCCAGGATGGCTGCAAAGAAGAAGAAGCCATCTGCAGCTCCACCTGCACCTTCAAGTCAAGAAGCCCCTCGCATTATCTTCCCAAGCAGCATGACTGGCTCGAAGCCAAAGGTCACGACAACCGCTTCAGAACAAAAGAAGACGAGCGCTGCCGAGGCTGAAGCCAGAAAGAGGAAGAATCCTGAAGCCTCTGATGCTGGTCCCTCCAAGAAGAAGCGCAAGACCAAGAAGACTAGGGCTGCTCCCACAGAGCCCTTAGTTGTTGAACCCATTTCAGTGGTTCGCCCTGCGTCAGAACATCAAGAAAGAAGGATGATAGTTCATGAGCCTGCTTCCACAGAGGCTCATGAAGCTGAAGATATTCCAGCAGCTGAACCCACCGCTGCTGAAGACATTGGTCAAGATGACAATGTTGAAGATGATGAAGTTCTTCCTCAGATTGAACACAATGTGGTATCATCGCCTATTCTTACGAACAGCGAACTCATCAGCATTGGCCGTCCTCTGACGCCAACTGCTCAGGATGCATCGTGGGCTGATCACCCACAGCAACAAAACTCCCACTATACTCCCCAACAACAACAACAAGCTACACCTCCCGTACAAGAAGAAGATGAAGACTTTGAGGCCCAGCCAACTCCATCTCCAAAGGCGTTACCAGCATTTCGCAAGCTTCGCAAAGGACAAAGGCCTCAAGTCCCTCTGTCGAGCGTTCCAAAAGGAGAAGTGCAACGCCAACCTGTTGCACGTCAAGTATTTTCTGAACCCACTCCAACTGTGAATGTCTCCGTGTCTGAAGCCCAAGCTGCTGAAGACATTCCGACTGCATCAGCCAATGAGAATCAAGAAGACGTACGTGTCCCGACTCCCCCAGTTATTGAAGAAGTTGTTCCTGATGTGAATGTGCCAGTGCCCGACCCTCCTGTTCATCAAGTGGAGGTTGAAAATGTTGAAGCTGCCACCACCAACGCCAATGAAGCCAATGACGTTGTCATGGCTGAAGCTAATGTGGAGCTTGAACCAACCAGTGTGCCTGAAGCTAATGAGGCCACTGTTCTTGAAGCCTCAGCTGTTGCCACTGCTCCTGTTCCGCCACCAAGGCCCCATACAATCGAGCAAGCATACAGTCATGGTCAGCTAACCACTGTCCGATGGCCCATTCTGGTACCTCCACCTACTGACTCTGGACCTCAGTTTGATTATCATGTTGAGCATAGGCCTCAGGTCCAGAAGCCAAAACCAAGACTGCCAAGGTTTCTAGGCACTGCAAACTCTCCAGGGTCCTTCAATGCCAATGGCTTCAAGAGCCACAATACCTTCTTTGACAGCGCCAAGAACCCCTACTCAAAGCCAGGGATATCATCAGATCGTTTCTGGAGCTATCAACAGCTAAGCTATTACTCCTGCATTCTGTATGATCAAGGGCGCATTTTCCCGCATATGCACCTCGACACTGAAGCTATTGCTGGACTGCCGTGCTTAGAAGAAGCACTTGATTGCTTTCGTGATGCTGGTCTGCTCAACTTTGTGACAGACAAAGAACACTGGAATGAAGAGTTATTGCTTCAATTCTATGCTACTCTACACATTCGCGGCTACAACAGAGACATCAAGACATGGGTTCTCGAGTGGATGACTGGAAATGTTCATCATGAAGCCAAAGCTCTTGACATCATCGAGCTTACAGGGCTAGCCACTCTTGGAGAGTTATATGAACCTGATTGTCAACTACACCGCAATGCATTGGAGAGCATCTTCCATAAGCCCGAACCCAACATGAGCCAGATGTTGAGCATGATGAAGCCTTTGCCATCTGACGCTGAATATCCAATAGAGTTCTTTGTTAAAGACCTTGAGTGAGGGAGTCCTGGACTAGGGGGTGTCCGGATAGCCGAACTATCATCATCGGCCGGACTCCAAGACCATGAAGATACAAAATTGAAGACTTCGTCCCGTGTCCGGATGGGACTTTCCTTGGCGTGGAAGGCAAGCTTGGCAATACGGATATGTAGATCTCCTACCATTGTAACCGACTCTATGTAACCCTAGCCCTCTCCGATGTCTATATAAACCGGAGGGTTTTAGTCCGTAGGACAACAATTACAACAATCATACCATAGGCTAGCTTCTAGGGTTTAGCCTCCTTGATCTCGTGGTAGATCCACTCTTGTACTACCCATATCATCAATATCAATCAAGCAGGAGTAGGGTTTTACCTCCATCGAGAGGGCCCGAACCTGGGTAAAAACATCGTGTCCCTTGTCTCCTGTTACCATCCGCCTAGACGCACAGTTCGGGACCCCCTACCAGAGATCCGACGGTTTTGACACCGACATTTGTGCTTTCATTGAGAGTTCCTCTGTGTCGTCACCGATAGGCTTGATGGCTCCTTCGATCATCAACAACGACGCAGTCCAGGGTGAGAATTTTCTCCCCGGACAGATCTTCGTATTCGGCGGCTTTGCACTGCGGGCCAATTCGCTTGGCCATCTGGAGCAGATCGAAAGCTACGCCCCTGACCATCAGGTCAGATTTGGAAGTCTAAACTTCACGGCTGACATCCGCGGAGACTTGATCTTCGATGGATTCGAGCCACAGCCGAGCGTGCCGCACTGTCACGATGGGCATGATTTAGCTCTGCCGCCGGACAGTGCCCTGGAGGCCGCACACGAGTCCGCTCCGATCCTCAATTCGGAGCCGGCTGCCCAGATCGAGGACGGGTGGCTAGACACCGCCTCGGGGGCTGCTACCCCTATGTCTATGGAGCCGAATACTGACCTTGTCCCTTGTGACGCTCGTGACTCCGAGGTGCCGGACTCCTCGCCGGACTCCGAACCTCCTGCGCCCCCTCCAATCGAATCCGATTGGGCGCCGATCATGGAGTTCACTGCCGCGGACATCTTTCAACACTCACCTTTTGGTGACATCCTGAATTCACTAAAGTATCTCTCGCTATCAGGAGAGCCCTGGCCGAATTGCGGTCAGGATGGTTGGGATGCGGACGACGAAGAAATTCAAAACCCACCCACCACCCACTTTGTAGCCACTGTCGATGATTTAACCGACATGCTAGACTGCGACTCTGAAGACATCGACGGTATGGACGACGATGCCGGAGACGACCAAGAACCAGCGCCTACGGGGCACTGGAAGACCACCTCGTCATACGACATATATATGGTGGACATCCCAAAGGATGGGAATGGCGAGGAAGCAGCGGAGGAGGACTCCTCCAAGAAACAGCCCAAGCGTCGGCGTCAGCGGCGCCGCTCTAAATCCCGCCACAACAAGAATGGAGATTCCGGTACCAGAGATAATAACACCCCGGAGAGTGCCGAAGACAACCCCCTCCAGCAAGATTCAGCACAGGAGGACGGAGAAGCCAGCCTTCATGAGAGAGCGGCAGACGAAGAGGTAGAGGATGATAATTACATGCCTCCCTCCGGAGACAAGGCAAGCCTCGACGATGACGAATTCGTCGTGCCCGAGGATCCCGTCGAACAAGATCGTTTCAAACGCAGGCTTTATGGCCACGGTGAACAGCCTAAAGAAAAAGCAGAAACAGCTTAGAGCTGATCAAGACCTGTTAGCCGACAGATGGACTGAAGTCCTTGCGGCCGAAGAGTATGAACTCGAACGCCCCTCCAAAAGCTACCCCAAACACAAGTTGCTCCCCCGATTAGAGGGGGAGGCATACAAACCTGCATCACCAGAGCACAATACGGCTGACCGACCACCTCGTGGCCGCGACAGAGAGGCCTTTAGGCCCTCCATTAGAACCGTACCCCGGCATCGCTCGAAAAGCACAAGGCCACAGGGGAACGCTCCGGACTTGCGAGATATATTGGAGGATAAGGCAAGACAATCAAGATTGATCTACGGAACGCGTGGGCGCCCCATGGCATGCAACGACAACCGTCGCGCCGGACACAGCAAGTCCGGCCGGGCCGAATACAGTAGACAAAGCTCGTTTGAGCTACGTCGTGATATAGCCCAATATAGAGGCGCCGCACACCCACTATGCTTCACAGATGAAGTAATGGATCATCAAATCCCCGAAGGGTTTAAACCCGTGAACATTGAATCCTACGATGGCAAAAACAGACCCCGCGGTTTGGATCAAAGACTACCTCCGTTATATCCACATGGCCCGCGGTGACGATCTTCACGCCATCAAATATCTCCCACTCAAGCTTAAAGGACCAGCTCGGCATTGGCTTAACAGCTTGCCATCAGAATCAATTGGGTGTTGGGAAGACCTGGAAGCCACATTCCTTGACAACTTCTAGGGCACATATGTGCGACCACCAGACGCCGATGACCTAAGCCACATAATTCAGCAGCCAGACGAATCGGCCAGACAGTTCTGGACACGGTTCTTAACAAAGAAAAATCAAATCGTCGACTGTCCGGATGCAGAGGCCCTCGCAGCCTTCAAACATAACATCCGCGATGAGTGGCTTGCCCGGCACCTAGGACAGGAAAAGCCGAAATCCATGGCAGCCCTCACATCACTTATGACCCGCTTCTGCGCGGGAGAGGACAGCTGGCTAGCCCGCAGTAACAACCTCAGCAAAAATTCTGGCAGTCCGGATACCAAGGACCGCAATGGCAGGTCGCGTCGCAACAAAAACAAATGCCGCGTTAACGGTGATAACACTAAGGATACGGCAGTCAACGCCGGATTCAGAGGCTCTAAACCCGGTCAGCGGAAAAAGCCATTCAAAAGAACTACTCCGGGTCCGTCCAATTTGGACCGAATACTCGACCGCTCTTGCCAGATACATGGCACCCCCGAAAAGCCAGCTAATCACACCAACAAGGATTGTTGGGTATTCAAGCAGGCAGGCAAGTTAATTGCCGAAAACAATGACAAGGGGCTGCAGAGCGATGACGAGGAGGAGACCCGGCCGCCGAACAATAGAGGACAGAAGGGTTTCCCCCCACAAGTGCGGACGGTAAACATGATATACGCAACCTACATACCCAAGAGGGAGCGGAAGCGTGCACTCAGGGACGTATACGCGATGGAGCCAGTCGCCCCGAAGTTCAACCCATGGTCCTCCTGCCCGATCACTTTTGATCGAAGGGACCACCCCACTAGTATCCGCCACAGTGGATTCGCCGCATTGGTTTTAGACCCAATCATCGATGGATTTCATCTCACTAGAGTCCTGATGGACGGCGGCAGCAGCCTGAACCTGCTTTATCAGGATACAGTGTGCAAGATGGGCATAGACCCCTCAAGGATTAAACCCACAAAGACGACCTTCAAAGGCGTCATACCAGGTGTAGAAGCCAATTGTATAGGCTCAGTTACACTGGAAGTGGTCTTCGGATCCCCGGATAACTTCTGAAGCAAGGAGTTAATCTTCGATATAGTCCCGTTCCGCAGCGGCTATCATGCTCTGCTCGGACGAACCGCGTTCGCAAAGTTCAACGCGGTGCCGCACTACGCATACCTCAAGCTCAAGATGCCAGGCCCTCGAGGAGTCATTACGTTCAACGGAAACACTGAACGCTCCCTTCGAACGGAGGAACACATAGCGGCTCTCGCGGCAGAAGTACAGAGCAGCCTCTTAAGGCAATTTTTGAGTCCGGCCATTAAGCGACCGGACACGGCCAAACGCGCCCGGGGTAACCTACAACAAGACCACCTGGCACGTTCCGAGCACGTGTAGCAATGCGGCCCCAACCCCAGCCCTTGCAAAATTGCAAGACTGGTCCTTCGTGTACATCATTATGCTTTGGAGATACCATGGGCATAGGGAGAGGGGCACGACCACAACAGGCCCAGAGTGCGGCTCAACCACACCAGGGGCTCCCAAGTGTGTCATCTTTTTTCTCTTTTTTATCTTATCCACAGGACTCCATTTACTAGAGGGCCTGTCCGACAGTAGACCTGCTGAACTCACGATGCAACAGCCAGGGAGGGAGAAAGGCTACGACGAACACTCAGGTGGTCTCCATTACGAGCATTAAATCTGTTTTACACACCATTCCGCAGCCTACCCCTGGAGGGGGACATGTTTAATAGTCCCATCCCCTGCTTACAACACTATTTGTATCATTCTGCATTCATGGTAGTATTTCTGGAATAAAAAATGCATCGCTTTTTTGCTTATAACTGCATTTCTTTCTTATATATATGTTCATTTATGACATGTTGCATCCGTACACTTTGGTACGGCTAAATACACCAGGGGCTTGAGTTCCCCACATTATGGTGTGATAAGTCCGAACACTTTCACAAGTGCGGTACCCCGAACTTATAGCATTATATGCATCAGCTCCGAATCATGTCTTGGGTCAATAGTTGGGTTTGCCCGGCTCCCATGTTTTGGTACCTTACGTTCCGTTGTATCGGCTAAGGTAGCACTGGGAGAACCACTGCAATTGCGACCCGGTTGAGCTGGGCGAGCGCCTCAGTGGAGAAAGCTAAAACTGACCGTCATGATAAGGCGAGAGTTGGTCGCTGTTCGAGAGGTTTCTTCGAGTCCCTAAAGACTTATGCCGCTTAGAGAGAGGAACCGGCTTTGTCCGGCCCAGGCATGGATAGTGCCCCGAACTCAGTCTTCCGAACACTAGGGGCTTCGCCGAAATTTAAAATTATAGAATTCTATGGCTAAGTGAGAGTGTTCAAGCATTATAAGTCCGGTTGCCTCGTTCGTTGTGTTGAGCGCCTCCCTAGATGGACCCAAAAATGGGAACAAGAGCGCTCAAGTTTATCCCGAACACCCCAGCACTTGTGGCATGGGGGCTGAAGCCGATGACTTGCCATCTCTCAGATTTGATAAACGGCCGCACAGAAGGTAATATTTTAAATTAACAAGCGTTGCTTAGCGCATATGAACAAAGTTTTCAGCGCACAGGATAACAAAATGCGAGTCTACTCAAATATTACATCATTGGAGCACTCACCCGCAATCATGCGGGCACCCTTCAGGACACTCTTATAATACATTTCGGGCATGCGATACTCCTTGCCCGTCGGTGGCGTGTCCGTCACAAGCTTCTCAGCGTCCATCCTGCCCCAGTGCACCTTTGCACGGGCAAGGGCCCGACGGGCACCTTCAATACAGGCGGAGTGCTTGACGACTTCAACCTAGGGACACGCATCCACCAGCCGCCGCACCAGGCCGGAGTAGCTCCCAGGCATGGCCTCCTTGGGCCACAGCCGAACTATGAGGCCCTTCATGGCCTGTTCGGCCACCTTGTGGAGCTCGACCAGCTGCTTCAGCTAGTCACTAAGGAGCACCGGATGTCCGGCCTCAGCATACTGAGACCAGAAGACCTTCTCCGTCGAGCTCCCCTCCTCGGCCCGGTAGAAAGCGGCAGCATCGGACATGCTGCGGGGCAGATCTGCGAACACTCCTGGAGAGCTCCGAATTCGGGTAAGTAATAGGTAATTCACATTCACATGCTTGCTTTGCATGAAAAATACCTTACCCTCCGCTATCTTCTTCAACGCCTCGATTTCCTGGAGGGCCTTGTGGGCTTCGGCCTTAGCGGCTTTGGCACTCTCAAGAGCCGATGCAAGATCGGACTCTCGAGTCTTTGAGTCGCGCTCCAAACTCTCATGTTTTTCCATGAGAGCCTGGAGCTCTTGCTGCACCTCCGCCACCCACGCTTCCTGCTTCTCTCGCTCGGCTCGCTCCGCGGCCGCATTGCATTCGTCCGCGGACACCGCCTCCTTCAGGGTTGCCACCTCGTTCATGGCCCCTGGAGTACCCACATTATCCTTGTTATTTCTCTTGCAACCAAATCTTTTTCTGTAAGGTACAAATTTAATACGGTGTTACTCACCTTCCTTGTCCTCGAGCTGCTTCTTGGCACGGCCGAGCTCACTCTCAGACCGCTCGAGGCCCTGCTTCAAAGCATTAACCTCCGCAGTCAGTGCGGCAGAGGTCAGCGGCGCAGCCTGCAATCCCATATTGACATATTTTTTAGAACTCCTGCGTATATCTTTTTAGATCCTCAGTCCGGATTTTCTTTCCGAACACCGAACCGAGCATCAGGGGCTACTGTCTATGCGGTATTATATTACATATCTTAAAATTCTTACCTCAAAGCCTGTTAGAAGGCTGCTGCAGGCTTCTGTCAGCCCGCTCTTGGCGAGCTGAACCTTCTGAATGACCGCACTCATGACAGTGCGGTGTTCTTCTTCGATGGAGGCACCGTTGAGCGCCTCCAGCAAGTTATCCAGCGCCTCTGGTTGGACAGAGGCCGCCGGTGTCACAGTCTTGCCCTTCTTACGAAGGGGCCGCTCACCGGACTCTGGAACCACTGCAGGTTTCGGTGCGGAGTCCGGTGCAGAATCCGGGAGGTTGCCTTGCGGCACCTCCGGGGCCTCCTCCTCCTGGTGGGTCCCCTCCCAGGATCCCACCTTGGCATCGTCAGCGTCACGGGGGGTTGAGGCGGTCGGAAGAGAATCCATATCCGACGTACCCAAGGACCCGCTCGACGAAGCGGGAAGATCGTCCTCGGTCGGACTACAGGTTGTATGCGGCATTAGAAAGACACCGTGTGGCAAAAAGAAAAATTATAAATTATCTAGGAGTTCGGATACTTACGATCTCGCCAGGGGCTTGGCCCTTGAGGGCCACTCCTCGTTGCCGTCGCCAACGTTGGCGGAGCAGTCCGGGGGAAGGGTCCTTCCCTTCTTGGACCATTCGGCCTCCCTCGTTGGGGAGGCCTTCCTCTTCTTCTCTCCCCCCGTTGGGGGAGAGGCCTCTTTCTTCTCCTCTCGTCCTCAGGGGACGAGTCCGCCTCGGAGTCATCGGACGATGAGTCCGATACCACCTGACGCCGGGAACTCCTTCGAGTTCCCATGGCCTTCTTCTTGGCTTTCTTCTCCGGCACCACGTAAAGTGCCGGGACCAGCAGCCCCGTCAAAGGGTGTCCGCTGGGTCTTCTAGAAGGGGAGTCGGACAGTTAACCTGTCCGGACGTCTTCTGCTAGTCCTGTTAAAGGCATTGGGAGTTTAGATCCCGCATAGAGTCAAACTATGAAAAGCAAATGTCCCATAAAGGATAACATAGCTTACCTCGCCAGCCGGACGCTGCGTGCTGAATCCGCGATCTTCGGTAGCGGATGTGGGAGCTTCGGCGCCCTTGAACAGCACCCTCTAGGCAGCTTCGTACGTAGTGTCGAAGAGCCTGCTCAAGGTCCAGTGCTGCGCCGGATCAAACTCCCACAAATTAAAGTCCCGTTGCTGGCAGGGGAGAATCCGGCGGACGATCATGACCTGGATCACATTGACAAGCTTGAGCTTCTTGTTCACCAGGGTCTGGAGACAGGACTGGAGTCCGGTCAGCTCCTCCGAACTACCCCAAAGCAAGCCCTTCTCTTTCCAGGAGGTGAGCTGCATGGGGATGCCAGATCTGAACTCAGGGGCCGCTGCCCATTTAGGGTCACGCGGCTCGATGATATAGAACCACCCCGATTGCCTCCCTTTGATGGATTCCACGAAGGCACCCTCAAGCCAAGTGGCGTTGGGCATTTTGCCCACCATGGTGCCTTCGCACTCCGCTTGGCTGCCCTTCACAACCTTCGGCTTGACATTGAAGGTCTTTAGCCACAAGCCGAAGTGGGGCTGGATGCAGAGGAAGGCCTCGCACACGACGATAAACACCGAGATATTGAGGATGAAATTTGGGGCCAGATCGTGGAAATCCAGGCCGTAGTAGTACATGAGCCCCCGGACGAAGGGGTGGAGTGGGAAGCCCAGTCCATGGAGGAAGTGGGGAAGGAATACGACCCTCTCATGGGGCCTGGGGGTGGGGATGAGCTGCCCCTCGTCGGGCAGCCGGTGCACGATGTCGCTGGACAGGTATCCGGCGCTGCGCAGCTTCTCGGTGTGCCCCTCCGTAACGGAGGAGGCCATCCATTTGCCTCCCGCTCCGGACATGGCTGGAAAAGGTTGAGGTGAGATGTGCGGACTTGTGCGCTGGAGCTCGAGTGCGCGGAGATGGATAAGCAAAAGAGGAAGAAGGCGTAGGTAAAGGAGGTGGATCCTTATCCCCTTATATATGGGCGGACGAAACTATACGTCCCCACCGGCCTGGTAAAACTCGCTTATCTCCCAAGCGCCACAATCAATGGCGCGGTTGGGTTACCCACGTCCGTATTGATGGGAATCCCGGAATAAGGGGAACACGATCTCCGCTTCGACAAGACGTGCCAAGGAAACCGCTTCGCTAAACGCGCTGAGGTGGTATAATAAAAACGATTCAAGTAAAGGCTTGGTAGTGGTGTGACGTCATGCCACAAAATATGTCAGCAGATTGAACTTGTGTAAATATTATTCTCTCTACGGTGGTACGTGGAATTTATTTTGCAGAGCCGGACACTATCCTGGCGTTCACAATCTTCTATGAATTATTTGGAGGAGGAACCCGCCTTGCAATGCCGAAGACAATATGCGCGCCGGACTCGTCGTCATTGAAGCCTGGTTCAGGGGCTACTGAGGGAGTCCTGGACTAGGGGGTGTCCGGATAGCCGAACTATCATCATCGGCTGGACTCCAAGACCATGAAGATACAAAATTGAAGACTTCGTCCCGTGTCCGGATGGGACTTTCCTTGGCGTGGAAGGCAAGCTTGGCAATACGGATATGTAGATCTCCTACCATTGTAACCGACTCTGTGTAACCCTAGCCCTCTCCGGTGTCTATATAAACCGGAGGGTTTTAGTCTGTAGGACAACAATTACAACAATCATACCATAGGCTAGCTTCTAGGGTTTAGCCTCCTTGATCTCGTGGTAGATCCACTCTTGTACTACCCATATCATCAATATCAATCAAGCAGGAGTAGGGTTTTACCTCCATCGAGAGGGCCCGAACCTGGGTAAAAACATCGTGTCCCTTGTCTCCTGTTACCATCCGCCTAGACGCACAGTTCGGGACCCCCTACCCGAGATCCGCCGGTTTTGACACCGACATTGAGTATCTGCCACGCACAATATATCATATTATCAGGCGAACTCTATGGCCTATCAAAGGACATTCATCAGCGGCCAAGCTTGAAGGAGCCATGAAGACTTTGGTCTTTTACATTCTCAATGGCATCAGCTTCAATACTCAAGAATTCTTCATCAGGCAACTTGCTGCTTCTGGATATGACCTTTTTGGTCTGAAGTTCTATGCTCCATGGGTCATGCGCCTCATCAAGCGACACTCCTCTGTCAACTATCAACCCTCTGCTCGCAATCATCTGATCTTTTTGCCAGAGGTTGATATGTCAGTTGAAGCCATATATTCTGACCCTGCCAAGTAGCCTCTTTGTCTTCAGAATGTCGAGCACCAAAGCTTCACTCAACCCATTGAAGGCGTCCAAGTTGCAACACGTATCTATCCAATGGCTGGAAATACTTGTCTGCCTCATCGTGCTCCTACTGAAGCCACTGAAAGCACCATTGCCCAAAGGCCTCGGAAGCGCTCTCGTGTTCTCAATGACCGAGAACTTCTTGTGGCACTTCATCAGAAATAGGATAAGCATCACTATTGGCTCAGGAGACAGATGCAAAGCCTCTTGGTGGATGTCAATCGCATTCGAAACCTTGCCACCAAGAATGCATTTGTTGCTCATGAAACTTGCCGGAGATCATGGAAGAGTTTGACCCTGCTCAGTGCTGAAGCAGATCTTCAAGACGATGGCTTCAATGAAAGATTCAAGTTTGACTCCACTCCTCCACGGACAGCTGTCCTACGTCGAACTCCGTCCCTTGAAGACTCTGACTATTCTTCCTCAGCAGCAACTGTGAATGCCAAAGTGATCGATGATGAAGATGATGCTACTTCACCGCCTCCTACCTCTGCACGCATCGACACTGCACCAAGTACGTCTGCACCGCCAACCAACGACGACAACCCTGCTGCTTCACCTACTCATGAGGACGAGTAGATGCTCTATGTCTTCAAACCTTTTTGGTCCTTACTGACAAAAGGGGGAGAAGCGTATGAGTTGATAGTCTTCAAGCGGGTTCATATGGGTGGTTGCATTATATTTTGCGTCGTGCTTACAACTCTTGCTTTTGAAACATTTGGTTCTTTGAGTTGTAACACTTAAACTTGATGGTCGTCTGCTACTTATTTGCTTTACTGTGATACGATGATAAATTCCGCATGTGCGATGATAACTTCCGCACTTAGATCATTCTGCAGACGTCCATTTTTCATTATGCATGTCATTCTACTTGCTATATCATTTCATGCATGATGAATTATCTTCATAAATTGAAGAGGATCTCCACAAGTACAACCTACCATGTGCATTTGCATTCCAAAAGCAAATTACTTATATGCACATCTTCAGGGAGAGCCCTTGCTACTTATGAAGACAATACCCTATCCTTTACAATTTCACATACTTTATCCCCATTGAAAACTTCAACCAGTTTATCATCAATCACCAAAAAGGGGGAGCTTGTAAGTGCATCTAGTGCCACCCCTAGTTGGTTTTGGAGTATTGATGACAAAGTTGGTTGAGGGACTAATGCGTTTGTGAGAATTGCAGGATAACGCAGGTAGTGTCCCTCATTGATTCGGTTTACCTACCGGAGATGACCCCTAAAAATGTATGAAGACATTGAAGACAATGGTGGTATGAGAAGATATTCATATTGAAGACTATGACAGGAGAAGACATTGAGTGAAGATTATGGAGCGTGAAGACTGTGTGATTTCGTCGTTTCCTTTTCTTCTTTGTTGAGTCATAGGAACCACCATACTGTTAAGTGGGGTCCAAGTGAACTAAGTCAGAGTGACTGAAGTGATGCTCAACCCAAATCCTATGTCTTCGAGCGAAGACAATGAGAGCAAATCTTATCCAGAGCTGGATGAGTCAGCTTTGCTTGTAGCCCAAGTAAAGTTGTCGTGTGTGTTTGAAATCTGACCGTTGGAACATTTGTCGGTTCCTTAGTGACCCAGGGTCATTTTGGACAAATCAGGTCGGGTTGCCTAGTGGCTATAAATAGCCCACCCCCTACACCATAAATTGGTGGCTGCTCAGAGTTAGTGCACGGCTTTTGTCGTTTGAGAGCAACCCACCTCGAAGCCTTTGAGAGAGAGAAATTCTTGCGAGGACAAATCCCAAACACCCAGAGCCAAAGAGTGTTAGGCATCACTGAAGTCTTTCTGTCTGTGTGACCTGAAGACTTATTACACTTGAGGACTGTGAATCCTCCAGCCGGTTAGGCGTCGCGTTCTGAGCATCCAAGAGTCATTGTGGATTGCCGGTGAACAAAGTCTGTGAAGGTTTGGAAGTCTACCTTGAAGACTTACCAGAGTGATTGGGCGAGGACTGGGTGTCCTTAGCTCAAGGGGAATAAGGTGAAGACACGGTCTTCTGAGTTAAATCTCAGCCTCCCTAACCAGACGTACAGTTGTCATAGAAACTGGAACTGGTCCAACAAATCCTATGTCTTCAACAAGTGACTGGTTCTATCCTCTTCCATCCTTTACTTAAGTTTGTCTTCGTGAAGTCATTGCCTATATGTCTTACCTGTTTGACTTCATTGCTTGACTACTTTCGTTCATTGGCTTCATACTATCTTCCATCCTGATCCTTACTACTTAGCTGCTATTAGTCCTGTACTTTCATATCATTGCATACTTGACTATGGCTTGCTTATGGTAGTTTATCTTCCGCTGCATCTCAATTAGGGCATTTCTCTTGTTTGTCTTCGAAACTTCCAAGTTTTGAAGACTTTCATAAAAATCGCCTATTCACCCCCCCCTCTAGTCGATACTAGCACTTTCACCTGCCATGTGCATTTGCATTCCAAAAGCAAATTACTTATATGCACATCTTTAGGGGGAGCCTGTGTCACTTATGAATACAATACCCTATCCTTTATAATTTCACATACTTTATCCCCGTTGAAAACTTCAACCGGTTTGTCATCAATTACCAAAAAGGGGGAGATTGTAAGTGCATCTAGTGCCACCCCTAGTTGGTTTTGGAGTATTGACGACAAAGAATTGCAGGATAACGCAGGTAGTGTCCCTCATTGATTCGGTTTACCTACCGGAGATGACCCCTAAACGTGTATGAACACATTGACGACAATGGTGGTATGTGAAGATATTCATATTGAAGACTATGACATGAGAAGACATTGAGTGAAGACTATGGAGCGCGAAGACTGTGTCGTTTTGCTGTTTCCTTTTTCTTCTTTGTTGAGTCATAGGAACCACCGTACTGTTAAGTGGGGTCCAAGTGAACTAAGTCAGGATGACTGAAGTGATGCTCAACCCAAATCCTATGTCTTCGAGCGAAGACAATGAGAGCAAATCTTATCTAGAGCTGGATGAGTCAGCTTTGCTTGTAGCCCAAGTAAAGTTGTCGTGTGTGTTTGAAATCTGACCGTTGGAACACGTGTCAGTTCCTTAGTGACCCAGGGTCATTTCGGACATATCAGGTCGGGTTGCCTAGTGGCTATAAATAGCCCACCCCCTGCACCATAAATTGGTGGCTGCTCAGAGTTAGTGCACGGCTTTTTTCGTTTGAGAGCAACCCACCTCGAAGCTTTTAGAGAGAGAAATCCTTGCGAGGACAAAGCCCAAACACCCAGAGCCAAAGAGTGTTAGGCATCACTGAAGTCTTTTTGTCTGTGTGACCTGAAGACTTATTACACTTGAGGACTGTGAATCCTCCAGCCGGTTAGGCGTCGCGTTCTGAGCATCCAAGAGTCATTGTGGATCGCCGGCGAACGAAGTCTGTGAAGGTTCGGAAGTCTACCTTGAAGAGTACCAGAGTGATTGGGCGAGGACTGTGTGTCCTTAGCTCAAGGGGAATAAGGTGAAGATGCGGTCTTCTGAGTTGAATCTCAGCCTCCCTAACCAGATGTACAGTTGTCACAGCAGCTGGAACTGGTCCAACAAATCTTGTGTCTTCAACAAGTGGCTGGTTCTATCTCTTACTCTCCTTACTTGCCATTAGTCTTCGTGAAGTCATTGCCTGATTGCCATGCATGTTTGACTTCACTATGTGACTACTTGTTCTGATTGGCTTCATACTATCTTCCATCCTGATCCTTACTACTAAGCTGCTATTAGTTTTTGTACTTTCACACTATTGCATACTTGACTATGGTTTGCTTGTTGTAGTTTATCTTCCGCTGCATATCAATTAGGTCATTTCTATTGTTTGTCTTCGAAACTTCCATGTTTTGAAGACTTTCATAAAAATCGCCTATTCACCCCCCCTCTAGTCGATAACTAGCACTTTCAAGGGTTGAGATGTAGTCATGATTGTCTTCGAGGGATGCTTGGCCCTAGTCATCTTTCCAGCTTCGCAGGCGCCACACAGATGGTCCTTCTTGAACTTGACGCCTTTGATGCCCACGACATGCTTCTTCTTCGCGAGAGTGTGCAAGTTCTTCATGCCAGCATGTCCTAGCCTTCGATGCCAGAGCCATCATTCTGAAGCCTTTGCTAGAAGACATACGGCCATCTGTGGTCCTGCTGAGAAATCTACCATATATAGATTGTCTTTCCGATACCCTTCAAAGACTAGAGACTTGTCAGATTCCATTAGTACAAGGCATCGATATTTTCCAAATAGCACAATCATGTTTAAGTCACAAAGCATTGAGACAGACATTAAGTTGAAACCAAGGGATTCAACAAGCATCACTTTATCCATGTGTTGATCCCTTGATATTGCAACGCTGCCTAGACCCAATACCTTGCTTTTACCAGTGTCAGCAAATGTGATGTGACTTTTGTCTGATGGACGTAGCGTTGAATCCATCAGAAGACTTCGATCGCATGTCATGTGGTTAGTGCATCCACTGTCCATAATCTAGTCTGAAGTACGAGGTGTCAGAGCCTACAATGCAGTTTGGGGGATAGGCTTCACCAAGCGAGTTGTGAAGCATAAACATTTGACGAACAAGTGGAACATGAAAATTCAGATCTTGGTTAGGATAGATAGGGTGAGTATCAAGGAATCCTGGAACGAAATACATAGTAAGACCATTAGGGAATTTTATCTTGTGCCCTACAAGATGTTTAAGGTCCCCAGCATTAGTTTTGGACGCCTTTGATTTCCGGCTGGAGACCTTTCCCTGCAAAAGAGAGTTAAGTTTTCTTAACCACCCACATTTTCAGGGGTGGCTTAGAAGCAATGAGTCTAAGTGAAGCATCTGAGAACTTCGGCTTTGGGGCCCTAGTAAATAGCATTGCAGGAGGTGAATAATACTCATAGGAATAAGCAGAAAAATTCTTTGTTTTATGAACATAGAGGTTTGAGGAAACACACTCATATTCATGGGTCTGAGTATGATTTCCCTGCAAAACATTGACGTTAGGGTGACTCAGATGAGTCCTAGGTCTGTATGAAGCTTTTGGACCATATGAAGCCTTTGGTATGGGATTTGTCTTCTTCACAAGTGGTGTCATGATGACATTCACTGGAAGATTCCCAAGACAACTTTTGGGAACCCATATCTTCTTCATAGGTGGCCCATTCCTGCAGTTAGTACCAATATACCTGGCAAACACTTCACCATTCTGATTCTTAAACAGTTTCTAGTTTGCATCAAAGGATCCATCAATGATAATGGGGTTAGCACAAGTGAAACCAGATAAAGTGGATGGATCAACTGTAGGTTCCTTTGCAGCAACCCATGTGGTTTTGGGGTACTGCTCAGGCTTCTAGTACGACCCATCAACATTCATTTTCCTCTCAAACCCAACACCCTCTTTCCTAGGGTTTCGGTTCAGAATCTGCTTTTTGAGGACATCACATAATGTCTTATGCCCTTTGAGACTTTTGTACATCCCTGTCTCAAACAGTGTCTTCAACCTGGCATTCTCATCAGCAATAGTAGTGGTATCCTTAGCAGAGGGGTTAGTTACCACATCAGTAGTTGAAGATATTGCAACAGTAGCAGCAGTAGAACATTCAGTAACAGAAGCAGCGTTATCACACTCAATGCATTTTAGGCATGGTGGTTCAAATCTTTCCTGAGCGGGACTGATCTGTTGGGCGCGAAGTGACTCATTTTCCTTTTGAAGATCTTCATGATCCGATCTCAATTTCTCAAGTTCCTGCTTCCTTTGAAGATAATCATAGGAAAGCTTTTCATGAGAAGTTGTGAGCGATTCATGTCGACCTTCAAGTTCCTGGTACTTAATATGAAGATTTTTTATGTCTTCAATTAAGGACTGAGACTTGGTCATTTCCGCGTCCAACAGGTCATCGCTTTTGTCTAACAGTTTTTTAGTATGTTCCATAGCTTTCTGTTGTTCATTTGCAATTTTAGCAAGTGTTTTGTAACTAGGTTTGGATTCACCATCAGAGTCATCTTCACTTGATGTTTGAAAGTAAGCATCGCGTGATTTTACCTTGGCACCATGTGCCATGAAGCAATAGGTGGGAGGCGAGTCGTCCTTGTCATTATCCACAACGTTGGTGACGGAGCCATTGTCTTCGGTGTTGAAGATGGACTTGGCAACGTAGGCTATAGCCGGAGCCACACTCACAACACCAGAGTCCGACTCCTCCTCAGATTCCACCTCCACCTCCTCAGAAGCTGACTCCTCTGAATCCATTTCCTTGCCAACAAAAGCATGGGCTTTGCCAGATGATCTCTTCTTGTGTGACGAAGACTTGGAAGAAGACTTTGAGGATTTCTTCTTATTGTTGTCATCAGAATCATATTCTTTGCTCTTCTTCTTCTTCTTCTCCTCATTGTTCCACTGTGGACACTCTGAGATGTAGTGACCAGGTTTCTTGCACTTGTGACAGGTTCTCTTCTTGTGATCATAGGCAGAAGCTTCATCATTCCTAGAGCTGGATCGTGAAGACTTTCTGAAGCCTTTCTTATTGGTGAATTTCTGGAACTTCTTCACAAGCATAGCAAGCTCCTTTCCAATGTCTTCAGGATCACTAGAACTGCAGTCAGATTCTTCTTCAGATGAGGAAGCAGCAGCCTTTGCCTTCAAAGCTCGAGTTCGGCCATAGTTGGGGCCATAGATATCTCGTTTCTCAGATAGCTGGTACTCATGTGTGTTGAGCCTCTCAAGTATGTCAGACGGATCGAGAGTCTTAAAGTGAGGGCGTTCTTGTATCATCAGGGCTAAGGTGTCAAATGAGCTATCAAGAGATCTCAGTAGTGTCTTCACTATCTCATGCTTCGTGATCTCAGTGGCATCGAGTGCTTGGAGCTCATTTGTGATATCAGTGAGGCGATCAAATGTGAGCTGGACATTCTCGTTGTCATGTCTCTTGAAGCGGTTGAAGAGGTTGCGGAGAGTACTGATACGTTGATCTCGCTGAGTTGAGACGCCTTCATTGACCTTGGAGAGCTAATCCCAGACTAGCTTCGACGTTTCCAGAGCACTCACACAACCATACTGTCCTTTGGTAAGGTGACCTTAGATGATGTTCTTGGCAGTAGAGTCCAGTTGAATGAACTTCTTGACATCAGCAGGGGTGACACCTTCACCAGTCTTGGGAATGTCGTTCTTGATGACATACCATAGATTGACATCAATGGCTTCGAGATGCATGTGCATCCTATTCTTCCAGTAGGGATATTCAGTGCCATCAAAGATGGGGCACGCATCGGAGACTTTGATTATCCCTGCAGTCGATATAGCTAAACTCCAGGTGGTTAAACCGAATCACATAGAACAAGGGAGTACCTTGCTCTGATACCAATTGAAAGGGCTAGTTATCGACTAGAGGGGGGGTGAATAGGCGATTTTTATGAAAGTATTCAATACATGAGAGTTTCGTAGACAAACAATATAAACACACTATTCGATTGCAGCGGAAGGTAGACTACCCTAGACAAGCCATAGTCAAGTATTCAATGAAGTGAAAGCATGAAGACTAATAGCAGCTAGGTAGTAAGGATCAGGATGGAAGATAGTATGAAGCCAATCAGAACAAGTAGTCACACAGTGAAGTCAAACAGATAATGCAAGCGGGCAATGACTTCACGAAGACAAACTGAAAGTAAAGAGAAGTAAGAGATAGAACCAGTGGCTTCAGAAGGACAGGGATTTCTTCAACTAGTTCCAGTTGCTGTGACAAATGTACATCTGGTTAGGGAGGCTGAGATTCAACTCCGAAGACCGCGTCTTCACCTTATTCCCCTTGAGCTAAGGACACTCAGTCCCCGCCCAATCACTCTGGTAAGTCTTCAAGGTAGACTTCCAAACATTCACAGACTTCGTTCACCGGCAATCCACAATGGCTCTTGGATGCTCAGAATGCGACGCCTAACCGGCTAGAGGATTCACAGTCCTCAAGTGTAACAAGTCTTCAGATCACGCGGACAAAAAGACTTCAGTGATGCCAAACACTCTTTGGGCTGTGGGTGGTTTGGGCTCTGTCCTCGCAAGGATTCTCTCTCGAAAGCTTCGGCGGTGGGTTGCTCTCAAACGACAAAAGCCATGTACTAACTCTGAGCACCACCAATTTATGGTGTAGGGGGTGGGCTATTTATAGCCACTGGGCAACCCGACCGAATTTTTCCGAAATGACCCTGGGTCACTAAGGAACTGACACGTGTCGCAACAGTCAGATTTCAAACACACGCGGCAACTTGACTTGGGCTATAAGTAAAGCTGACTTATCCGACTCAGGATAAGATTTGCTCTCATTGTCTTCGCTCGAATACATAGGATTTGGTTGAGCATCACTTCAGTCACTCTGACTTTGTTCACTTGGACCTCACTTAACAGTGTGGTGGTTCCTATGACTCAACAAAGAAGAAAAAGAAACAACGAAACAACTAAGTCTTCGCGTTCCATAATCTTCACTCAATGTGTTCTCGTGTCATAGTCTTCAATGTGAATATCTTCACAGACCACCATTGTCTTCAATGTCTTCACACATTTTTAGGGGTCATCTCCGGTAGGTAAACCAAATCAATGAGGGAATACTACTCGTGTTATCCTGCAATTCTCACAACCACATTAGTCCCTCAACCAGGTTTGTCGTTAATACTCCAAAACCAACTAGGGGTGGCACTAGATGCACTTACACTAACCTCTTTACTCCAACTGAGATTGAAGCTTTCAAGATGATTGAGTTAGCTCGCATACAGAATAAGTATCTCACACAGGAGAATATTTTGTTGAAGGATCATATCGTCGGACTCAAGGGCATTATCCGCAAGTTGGAGGAGCTTTTACGCTTGATGTGCGATTATCCACCATCATCATCACCACCTCCATCACCTCCGAGGACATAATCACATGGGTATGGACACTCCCCTTGGCAACTGCGAAGCTTGGGGGAGGTGCCCCGGTATCGTATCACCATCACACTCCTATCTTTACCGTTTTATTTAGTTCGATCCTTTTAGTAGTATCTTGATCTAGTAGATTGAGGTTTTGGTATCCAGTAGTTTTGAGTTTTGCTTTGTGATCTCTTTATGTAATCGAGTCCGTGAGCTATCTATGATAAAGATTAGTGTTGAGTCAAGGGCTTTGCTATCTTGCCATGATCTTGAGAAAGTAGAAAGAAAAAAAAGAATAAAAGAGTTCATATTGATCTTATGGATAGTAATGACTTCACACATAGAAAGTATGAGGCATAAAGGTGGTTGTGAGTTGACAAACGTAGTTTTGGTCATCATTGCAATTAATAGGAAGTAATAAGGAAAGAGAGGTTTTCACATACAAATATACTATCTTGGACATCTTTTATGATTGTGAGCACTCATTAAGTATGACATGCTAAAAGAGTTGACGTTGGACAAGGAAGACAAAGTAATGGTTTATGTTTTCTCACATCTCAGTTAAAGTATATTGTCATTGATCTTCCCAACATGTTGAGCTTGCCTTTCCCCCTCATGCTAGCCAAATTCCTTGCACCTAGTAGAGATACTACTTGTGCTTCCAAATATCCTTAAACCCAGTTTTTGCCATGAGAGTCCACCAGACCTAGCTATGGATTGAGTAAGATCCTTCAAGTAAGTTGTCATGTTGCAAGCAATAAAAATTGCTCTCTAAATATGTATGACTTATTAGTGCAGAGAAAATAAGCTTTATACGGTCTTGTTATGGAAGCAATAAAAGCGACGGACTGCATAATAAAGGTCCATATACAAGTGGCAATATAAAGTAACGTTATTTTGTATTAAGATTTTGTGCATCCAACCCTAAAAGCACATGACAACCTCTGCTTCCCACTGCGAAGGGCCTATCTTTTACTTTATGTTTTTACTTTAATGCTTGAGTCAAGGTGATCCTCACCTTTCCCTTTTTCATTTTATCCTTTGGCAAGCTCCTCGTGTTTGAAAGATCTTGATATATGTATCCAATTGGATGTAAGTTAGCATGAACTATTATTGTTGACATCACCTAAGGTGAATACGTTGGGAGGCAACACAATAAGCCCCTATCTTTCTTAGTGTCCGGTTGAAACTCCATAACCACAAGTACTGCATGAGTGTTAGCAATTGTAGAAGACTACATGATATTTGTGTATGTGGACTTGCTGAAAAGCTCTATTCTTGACTCTTTCTGATGTTATGATAAATTGCAATTACTTCAATGACTGAGATTATAGTTTGTTAGTTCCTAATGAAGTTTCTGAACCATACTTGACATTGTGAATTGATCGTTACTTGAGCATAAGAAATCGTATGATAAAATTTATTTATTTATGTTGTTATAAGAATGATCATGATGCCCTCATGTCCGTATTTTATTTTTATCGACACCTGTATCTCTAAACATGTGGACATATTTTTCGATTTTGGCTTCCGCTTGAGGACAAGCGAGGTCTAAGCTTGGGGGAGTTGATACATCCATTTTGCATCATGCTTTTATATCAATATTTGTTGCATTATGGGTTGTATTACACATTATATCTCAATACTTATGGCTATTCTCTCTTATTTTACAAGGTTTACCATGAAGAGGGGGAATGCCGGCAGCTGGAATTCTGGCTGGAAAAGGAGCAAATATTGGAAACCTATTCTGCACAGCTCCAAAAATCCTGAAACTCCATGAAAGTCAGTTTTGGAATTAATAATAATTATTGAGCGAAGAAACTACCAAAGGGGGCCCACACCCAGGCCAGGAGGGTGGGGGGCGCGCCCACCCCTACTGGGAGCCCCCCTATCTCCTGGGCCCCCTGGTGGCCCTCCGGTGCCCATCTTCTACTATATGAAGGCTTATACCCTGGAAAAAATCATAGGCAAGCTTACGGGACGAAACTCCGCCGCCACGAGGCGGAATCAATCTGGGGCTCCGACGGAGCTGTCCTGCCAAGGAAACTTCCCTCCGGGAGGGGGAAATCATCACCGTCGTCATCACCAACGATCCTCTCATCGGGAGGGGGTCAATCTCCATCAACATCTTCACCAGCACCATCTCCTCTCAAAACCCTAGTTCATATCTTGTATCCAATCTTGTATCAAAACCTCAAATTGGTACCTGTGGGTTGCTAGTAGTGTTGATTACTCCTTGTAGTTGATGCTAATTGGTTTACTTGGTGGAAGATCATATGTTCAGATCCTTAATGCATATTATTACTCCTTTGATTATGAACATGAATATGCTTTGTGAGTAGTTACGTTTGTTCCTGAGGACATGGGTGAAGTCTTGCTATTAGTAGTCATGTGAATTTGGTATTCGTTTGATATTTTGATGAGATGTATGTTGTCTCTCCTCTAGTGGTGTTATGTGAACGTCGACTACATGACACTTCACCATTATTTGGGCCTAGAGGAAGGCATTGGGAAGTAATAAGTAGATGATGGGTTGCTAGAGTGACAGAAGCTTAAACCCTAGTTTATGCGTTGCTTCTTAAGGGGCTGATTTGGATCCATATGTCTAATGCAGTGGTTAGGTTTACCTTAATACTTCTTTTGTAGTTGCGGATGCTTGCAATAGGGGTTAATCATAAGTGGGATGCTTTTCCAAGTAAGGGCAGTACCCAAGCACCGGTCCACATATCAAATTATCAAAGTACCGAACGCGAATCATATGAGCGTGATGAAAACTAGCTTGATGATAATTCCTATGTGTCCTCGGGAGCTCTTTTCTCATTATAAGAAATTGTCCAGGCTTGTCCTTTGCTACAAAAAGGATTGGGCCACCTTGCTGCACTTTATTTACTTTCATTGCTTGTTACTCGTTACAATTTATCTTATCACAAAACTATTTGTTACCTACAATTTCAGTGCTTGCAGAGAAAACCTTACTAAAAACCGCTTGTCATTTCCTTCTGCTCCTCGTTGGGTTCGACACTCTTATTTATTGAAAGGACTATGATAGATCCCCTATACATGTGGGTCATCATCTGGCAAGGGGGTATAAGAGTGATCCAGGAGTGGATCATTGGACATCGGTCAAAATTGTCCTTGGGAATAAGGAAATGTTTCTCGATTATGGAGGTGATAAAGAGTTCGGCGTAAAAGGTTACGTCGATGCAAGCTTTAACACCTATCCGGATGACTCTGAGTAGCAAACCGGATACGTATAGTGGAGCAACCATTTGGATGTGACGCCCGGGTAATTAAGCTACAGTAATCCCATGTTAATGGTGCCGAGTCTTTGCAGTTACTGTTGCTAATCTTACTTTGGTTCAAACATGAATCAAATTCAACTTCCAAAATAAGTCAAACTCTTATTCCTTCAAACGGTAAAACAAAAATGTTTTGAGTTGCAAATATTCACTAACTAGTTATCATGTAGAAATCAACATCATTTGGCTCACCATTTAATCCCTAGCAAAATATAAAGTGGTCCAAAAGCATATTAATTGGCTTATTCAATTTTCAAAAAATGCTTGAACAATTCCATTGGTTCTAAAACTTTTTGTGCAACACCAACTTATTGTGCATGATTTATTTGCCAAGTTTCATACTAACAAAATTCTTTTGGTGGGCCAACTAAATACAAGGGGAGTAGAAATAAAAGATAGATATAGAAAAGAAAAGGAGCAAGAAACTACTGTGCACTTGGGCTCTATGGCTACAGGGAGGCCCAGCCCAACTTCCCCATCTTATCTCCTTCCCCTTGTTCATCCATGGCGCCGTGGCTGTTGCCCGCGCGTCCATGGCCGGATCGGCCACGTGCCGGCCATCCCGACCCTCCCAGCGCCTACTTGAGGCCGCACCCCCTCTTGGTCAAACCGTAGATCCCCCAATCCCCCCTTGTCTCGATCTCTCCTCCCACGCTCGAGGCCGAACCACACATCACCATGGATCCGTCGATCCCGCGGCCGCCGTGCTCCCCGGCGCTTGGGGGGATGTCCGTGAGCTTCACCATCGCTGTCTCCTTCACCTACGTGCATGGAATCGAGCCGGGAGGCCCTATACGCTCGTCACCGCGTCGTCTTCCTCACCTTCAGCCGACGCACTGCATCGCCGTCGTCCCGCACTCCAGCGCCTCCCCCGAGCCTGCTGCCCTCCCCTACAGATTCCTCGTGAGCTCCTCCTTCGAATCCCCCTTGTTCCCGCCTTGATCTGTCGCGGTAGTCGCCGTGTTTCGGCCGTGGCTCTGCTCGCGCTGGTGAGCTCGCGGTGGTCGACCTCGTCCACCCCGGGTCGAATCGGAGCCACTAACAGGCTCCTGGGGCTCCCAGGAGGCCAACGTGCCGTGCCCCACCCGTTTGCGCAGCCCCACACCCGCACATGCCCTCATCGCTGCTCGCCCGTAGTTGTGCGCACCGCTGTCGCCCAGCGCTCGTCGAGCCCGTTGTTGCGCTCGCCGCGCCCCCGCAGCCCTCATGCGCCCTGCTCGACCTGCTGCTGCTGCCGGCCTCTCACGTCCGCAGCCGCCACGCGCCTCCCCGCACCCAACCCCGCTGTTGCGCGCCGCCCGCAGCTGTGGTTGGGCATCGTCGCCGACGTCGACGCGCTCGACGTCGCCGCCGCGCCCGCCTCCTCTGGCCTCTTCGCGCTACCCCCCAGTTGTCGCGCCTGCTGCGCCCTGCCGCTGCGTGGCCTCGCCCTCTGTCCGTCCCGCCTCACAGCCGTGTCGCCCGCTGCCGCCGCCCTTCTACGCCATCCACCGCTGCCCCGCTTGCCTCCCGCCGGCCAGCGCCTTCCTGCTGCAGTCCGTCGCGGCCCGCGCTCCCTGCTGGACGCCCTGCGCGCGCCCCCTCCCGCGCCTGGCCGCCGGAGCCCAGCCGGTGGAGCTCTCTACTCCGACCCGTCGGGTACCCCCGCCGTTAAACGCCCGCTCCAGTGGCCTCCTGGGCCCACAACCCCCCTGTTTTGTTAAAAAAATGTGTTAATAAAAATATTAATTAATTAATTAGTCAAATGATTAATTAACTTAATTAATTAATCTAATGAACTAGATTAGTTAGTGAAATCAGTAATTAGTTAGCTGAGTCAATGACAGGGGGCCCACCCCCTGTTGACCAGTCAAACATTGACTGGTCAACCGGGACCCCCTGGACCCACATGTCACCCTCTGGTACATTTCTGTGTACACAGATCTGGGTGCACCTAGCATTTACTCATTATTTTCGAATTATTAATAATTTCAGAAAATTGTTTAAATCTTTGAAAAATCGTAACAAATAATCCATAATTCGGATGAAAAAGTTTTATACATGAAAGTTGCTCAGAACAACGAGACGAATCCAAATACGCTATCTGTTGATCTGTCACATGCCCCTAGTATAGGTAACATGCAACTGTCCCCCTTCGTTTCACCTGTCCGAAAATGCCTAACACCGGGGATACTTTCCCGGATGTTTTCCCCCTTCACCGATATCGTGTAGCACTGCGTTAGAACACCCCTAGCACCGCGTGTTGTCATGTTATGCACTTGTTTGCTGTGTATTTATTGTTTCCTCCCCCTCTTCTCTCCGGTAGAGCCCCAGACTGATGTTGATGCCGCTGTGATCGACTACGTCATCGACGACCCTTCTTCCCTTTCAGTGGAGCTTCCAGGCAAGCCCCCCCTTTGATCATCCCGTTATCGCCCATTCCATTCTCTCATGCTTGCATTAGATTTTGCTACTGTTATTGTTTGCTCATATTCTGATGCATAGACTGCTTTTGTAACCTGCTCATTGTACCTTACCTGCTTATCCTAAACTGCTTAGTATAGGTTGGTTAGTGATCCATCAGTGGCCCCCACCTTGTCCTTGTTGCCTTGCTTCATCATCAACGACTCGATCAACGTGATCGACGACCAGAGCCCGACACCTCACATCACATCACGCCCCTTTTTGTTGCTCGACTCTGCAGAGTTACCATCGAGTGCCGAGGGTGGAACCTCATACATCACTCCCGATGAGATCTCTGTAGTGTAGCTATTCGGTCGTGGTCATCGAGGGTGGTTCCTCCTTCACCATTCCTGATACGGCTCTATCGTGCAACACCTCAAGTGTGAACCTCGAGGGTGGTTCCTCTTACGTTCACCTTGATGATTACATCGAGTGGAATCCACCGGGGGTGATTCCTCGGTTTTTCCCCTTGATGTATGGACGCATGGTTACCGTGACTTTACTTGAGACCGTTGTGAAAGCCAGGCGAGCCCGGAGAGCACCCGAGGAGTTACGGTGGTGGCTGGCTGTTTAGCGGTATCACCCGGGAGGGGGTGATAGCTCCGGACTTGTCCCGACAGCCGTCACTTCTTTTGATAATGCACTAACAAGTTTGGGTATTTGTTCTGAATTGGCCTTTGGCCTTTACGCACTAACTACCACGCGAGAATAGTTATGGGCCTCGACGTCGTAGTATTAGTCGAAGCTTTTTCAGACATCTAGTTCAGCATTGTGGCCGGGCCGGATCGCGCCATCCACTTCACGGGTGGTGCTGGTATCCCCTTGCGCACAACGACCCGGAGTGCAATGGGCGATGGGCCCAGACCCCAGAGTGCTTAGGATGTAGACCGGCGGGGACCTCTCTGTTGGGCCTAGGTAGGGCTACGACGTGTTGATCTTTCGAGGCCGGGCATTGACCCAGAAAAGTGTGTCCGGCCAGAGTGATCGAGCGTGTTGGGTAACGTGGTGCACCCCTGCAGGGAAGATTATATTAATAGTCGTGTCCACAGTAATGGACGTTCAGACTTGTATCCTGATCTTATACAACTAGAAATGGATACTTGATATGTGATGGATATGTGGCCCCGGGATTGCTTCCTCACAGGGAGTCGAGGAAGGATCTTTGGGCATTAATGTTACAACATGCTTGTTAATTAAACTGCTATTCTTTACTCTTCTACATGCTGCAAGATGCTTGGAGATGCTTGAAGATGCTAGTCTTTGATAGGCTAGGCCTTCCCCTCTTTTCTGGCATTCTGCAGTTCGATCCACAGATACAACCCTTCCATTTGATACCAATGCATACTTAGTTTAGATCTGATGCTTGCGAGTACTTTGGATGAGTACTCACGGTTGCTTTGCTACCCCTTTTCCCCTTCTTCCTTCTTTCCGGTTGTTGCAACCAGATGGTGGATCCCTGGAGCCAGATGCCACCGCCAACGGATACTACTACGTGGAGACCGCCGACGACCAGGAGTAGTTAGGAGTTCCCAGGCAGGAGGCCTTGCCTCTTCGATCGTTGATGTTTGTGCTAGCCTTGTTAAGGCAAAACTTGTTTGACTTATATCTGTACTCAGATATTATTGCTTCCGCTGACTCTTGTGCTTTCGAGCTTCTGTATTCGAGCCCTCGAGGCCCCTGGCTTGTAATATGAAGCTTGTATTATTTTATTTGTGTCTAGAGTTGTGTTGTGATATCTTCCCATGAGTCCCTGATCTTGATCGTACACGTTTGCGTGTATGATTAGTGTACGGTCGAGTCGGGGGCATCACATTGGAATAGCTCCAAGTGGAGCATGGTAGCAACATCTACAATATGAAATAGAGATTTGCGAAGAACACACGGATCTGAATGTTGCAGACACGTTGACTAAAACCTCTCTTGTAAGCATAACATGATCAAACCCTAGAACTCATTGAGTGTTAATCACATGGTGATGTGAACTAGATTAATGACTCTAGTAAACTCTTTGGGTGTTAGTCACATGGCGATGTGAACTATGAGTGTTAATCACATGGCGATGTGAACTAGATTATTGACTCTAGTACAAGTGGGAGACTGTTGGAAATCACCTGGCTTGGCTTGGGGGGCAAGTCTCCCTAGGGTTTTCCTAGGGAGATCCAATCTGCCCTGGCCGCCGCCCCCTAGGGGAAACCCTAGGGCGCCTCCCCCTCTCCCCTTCCCCCTATATATAGTGAGGGGTGGGAGGATAGCCGTGACCCTTCCCCTGGCGCAGCCCTTCCCCCTCTCCAACACCTCCTCCTCCTCCGTAGTGCTTGGCGAAGCCGTGCCGGAGAACCACAAGCTCCACCACCATGTCGTCGTGCTGCCGGAGCTTTCCCTCAACTTCACCTCTCCCCTTGCTAGATCAAAAAGGAGGAGATATCCCTGGGTTGTACGTGTGTTGAACGTGGAGGCGCCGTCCATTCGGCGCTAGATCGGATCTTCTGCGATTTGAATCGCCGCGAGTACGACTCCATCATCCGCGTTCCTTGTAACGCTTCCGCTTAGCAATCTTCAAGGGTATGAAGATGCACTCCCTCTCTATCATTGCTAGTATCTCCTATATTGATCTTGGTGACACGTAGGAAAATTTTGAATTATTACTACATTCCCCAACAGAAGGAAGGAGGAGGTGGCGCCCCCCTTCCTTTCTCTCCTAAGGAAGGAAAGGCAGGAGGGGCCACCCCTCCCCTTTTCCTTCCCCTAGGGCTGACCAGCCAAGGGAAGGGGTGCACCAACCCCCTTGTGGGCTGGTCTGTCCCCTCCTTTGGCCCATAAGGCCCGTACACTTGCCAGGGTGCCCGGAACTCCTTCCGGTGACCTGATGAGTACCCGGTGCACTCCGAAACTATTCCGGTGTCTGAATACCATCGTACTATATATCAATCTTTACCTCTCGACTATTCCGAGACTCCTTGTCATGTTCGTGATCTCATCCGGGACTCGAAACAAGATTCGATCACCAAATCATATAACTCATATAACACTATATCGTCAACGAACGTTAAGCGTGCGGACCCTACGGGTTCGAGAACTATGTAGACATGACCAAGACACCTCTCGGTCAATAATCAATAGTGGAACCTGGATACCCATATCGGCTCCTATATATTCTATGAAGATTTTTATCGGTCGAAACATTATGAGAACATACATAATTCCCTTTGTCCATCGGTATGTTACTTGCCCGAGATTCGATCACCGGTATCTTCATACCTAGTTCAATCTCGTTACCGGCAAGTCTCTTTACTCGTTTCGTAATACATTATCTCGTAACTAACTCCTTAGTCATTTGCTTGCAAGGTTATGATGTGTATTACCGAGACGACCCAGAGATACCTCTTCGATACTCGGAGTGACAAATCCTAATCTCGATCTATGCCAATTCAACAAACACCTTCGAAGATACCTGTACAACATCTTTATGATCACCCAGTTTCGTTGTGATGTTTGATAGCACACAAGGCATTCCTCCAGTATACGGGAGTTGCATAATCTCATAGTCGAAGGAATATGTATTTGACATGAAGAAAGCAATAGCAATAAACTGAACGATCAATATGCTAAGCTAACAGACGGGTCTTGTCCATCACATCATTCTCCTAATGATGTAATCCCGTTATCAAATGACAACACATGTCTATGGTTTAGGAAACTTTAACCATCTTTGATCAAGGAGCTAGTCTAGTAGAGGCATACTATGGACACGGTATTTTTTTATGTATTCACACATGTATTTAAGTTTCCGATCAATACAATTCTAGCATGAATAATAAAACTTTATCATGAATAAGGAAATATAAAATAACAACTTTATTATTGCCTCTAGGGCATATTTCCTTCAGTCTCCCACTTGCACTAGAGTCAATAATCTAGTTCACATCATCATGCGATTAACACCTATAGTTCACATCGCCATGTGACTAACACCCAAAGAGTTTACTAGAGTCAATAATCTAGTTTACATCGCCATGTGATTAACACCCTGAGTACTAAGGTGTGATCATGTTTTGCTTGTGAGAAGTTTAGTCAACGGGTCTGCCACATTCAGATATGTATGCATATTTGTAATTTTTATGTCAACAATGCTCTGCATGGAGCTACTCTACCTAATTGCTCCCACTTTCAATACTTATCCAGGTTGAGACTCAGAGTCATCCGGATCAGTGTCAAAGCTTGCATCGACGTAACTCTTTGCGACAATCTCTTTATCACCTCCATAATTGAGAAACATTTTCTTAGTCCTCTTTAGGTACCTAAGGATAATTTTGACCGTTGTTCGATGATCCACTCCTGGATCACTATTGTACCTTCTTGCCAAACTCATGGCAAGGCACACAACAGGTTTGGTACACATCATGGCATAGTTTATAAAACATATGGCTGAGGCATAGGGAATGACTTCCATTCTTTCTCTATCTTCTACCGTGGTCATGTTTTGAATCTTACTCAACTTCACACCTTGCAACACAGGCAAGCACCCTTTCTTTGTCTGATCTATTTTGAACTTCTTCAAAACTTTGCCAAGGCATGTGCTTTGTGAAAGTCCTATTAAGCGTCTCGATCTATCCCTATAGATCTTGATGCCCAATATATAAGCAGTTTCACCGAAGTCTTTTATTGAAAAATTCTTATTCAAATATCCCTTTATGCTATCGAAAAATTCTATATCATTTCCAATCAATAATATGTCATCCACATATAATATTAGAAATGCTACAGAGCTCCCACTCACTTTCTTGTAAATACAGGCTTCATTGTAAGTCTGTATAAAACCATATGCTTTGATCACCTCATCAAAGCGTATATTCCAACTCTGAGATGCTTGCACCAGTCCATAGATGGATCAGTGGAGCTTGCACACTTTGTCAACACTTTTAGGATCGACAAAACCTTCTGGTTGCATCATATACAACTCTTCTTTAAGATATCCATTAAGGAATGCAATTTTGACGTCCATTTGCCAGATTTCATAATCATAAAATGTGGCAATTGCTAACATGATTCGGATAGACTTAAGCATCGCTACGGGTAAGAAGTCTCATCGCAGTAAAATCCTTGAACTTGTCGAAAACCTTTTGCGGCAAGTCGAGCTTTGTAGACAGTAACATTACCATCAGCGCCACTCTTCTTCTTGAAGATCCATTTATTTTCTATGGCTTGCCGATCATCGGGCAAGTCCACCAAAGTCCACACTTTGTTCTCATACATGGATCCTATCTCAGATTTCATGGCCTCAAGCCATCTGTCGGAATCTGGGCTCATCATAACTTCTTCATAGCTCGTAGGTTCGTCTTGGTCTAGTAACATGACTTCCAGAACAGGATTATCGTACCACTCTAGTGCAGATCATGCTCCAGTCGAACTACAAGGTTCTATAGTAACTTGATCTGAAGTTTCATGATCATTATCATTTGCTTCCTCTCTGGTTGGTGTAGGCATAACGGAACGGTTTTTCTGTGATGTGCTACTCTCCAATTCAAGAGAAGGTACAATCACCTCATCAAGTTCTACTTTCCTCCCACTCACTTCTTTCGAGAGAAACTCCTTCTCTAGAAAGGACCCATACTTAGCAAGAAAGATATTGCCTTTGGATTTGTGGTAGAAGGTGTACCCAATAGTTTCTTTAGGGTATCCTATGAAGATGCACTTCTCCGATTTGGTTTGAGCTTATCTGGCTGAATCCTTTTGACATAAGCATTGCATCCCCAAACTTTAAGAAATGACAGCTTAGCTTTCTTGCCAAACCATATTTCATACAGTGTCGTCTCAACAGATTTAGATGGTGCCCTATTTAACGTGAATGTTGTTGTCTCTAATGCATAACCCCAAAATGATAATGGTAAATCAGTAAGGGACATCATAGATCGCACCATATCTAATAAAGTACGGTTACGACGTTCGGACACACCAATATGCTATGGTGTTCTAGGTGGCGTGAGTTGTGAAACTATTCCACATTGTTTTAAATGAAGACCAAACTCGTAGCTCAAATATTCGGCTCCATTATTAGATCGTAGAAACTTTATTTTCTTGTTACGAAGATTCTCCACTTCACTCTGAAATTCTTTGAACTTTTCAAACGTTTCAGACTTGTGTTTCATCAAGTAGATATACCCATACCTACTCAAATCATCTGTGAAGGTCAAAAAATAATGATACCCACTGCGTGCTTGAACACTCATCGGACCGCATACATCGGTATGTATTATTCCCAATATGTCATTAGCTCACTCCATTGTTCTGGAGAAAGGAGTTTTAGTCATCTTACCCATGAGGCATGGTTCGCAAGTATAAAATGATTCATAATCAAGTGATTCCAAAAGCCTATCTGTATGGAGTTTCTCCATGCGCTTTTGATAACCCACAAGTATAGGGGATCGCAACAATTTTCGAGGGTAGAGTATTCAACTCAAATTTATTGATTCGACACAAGGGGAGCCAAAGAATATTCTCAAGTATTAGCAGTTGAGTTGTCAATTCAACTACACCTGGATAACTTAATATCTGTAGCAAAGTATTTGGTAGCAAAGTAGTATGGAAGTAATGGTAACGGTAGCAAAAGTAACAGTAGCAGTTTTGTAGTAACTGTAACAATGGCAACGGTAAATTAACTAAGCAAAGAGCAATATGTGAAAGCTCGTAGGCATTGGATCGGTGATGGATAATTATGTCGGATGCGATTATTCATGCAACAGTTATAACATGGGGTGACATGGAACTAGCACCAGTACATCAATGTAATGTAGGCATATATTACGAATATAGTCATACGTGCTTATGGAAAAGAACTTGCATGACTTTTTTTTTCCTACCCTCCCGTGGCAGCGGGGTCCTATTGGAAACTAAGGGATATTAAGGCCTCCTTTTAATAGAGTACCAGACCAAAGCATTAACACTTAGTGAATACATGAACTCCTCAAACTACGGTCATCATCGGTAAGTATCCCGATTATTGTCACTTCGGGATTAACGGATCATAACACATAATAGGTGACTATAGACTTGCAAGATAGGATCAAGAACTCACATATATTCATGAAAACATAATAGGTTCAGGTCTGAAATCATGGCACTCGGGCCCTAGTGAGAAGCATTAAGCATAACAAAGTCATAGCAACATCAATCTCAGAACATAGTGGATACTAGGGATCAAACCCTAACAAAACTAACTCGATTACATGATAAATCTCATCCAATCCATCACCGTCCAGCAAGCCTACGATGGAATTACTCACGCACGGCGGTGAGCATCATGAAATTGGTGATGGAGGATGGTTGATGATGACGACGGCGACGGATTCCCCTCTCTAGAGCCCCGAACGGACTTCAGATCAGCCCTCCCGAGAGAGTTTAGGGCTTGGCGGCGGTTCCGTATCGTAAAACGCGATGAATCCTTCTCTCTGATTTTTTCTCCCCGAACGTGAATATATGGAGTTGGAGTTAAGGTAGGTGGAGCACCAGGGGGCCCACGAGGCAGGGGGGCGCGCCCAAGGCGGTAGGCGCGCCCCCACCCTCGTGGACAGGGTGTGGGCCCCTGACCTTAATTCTTTCGCCAGTATTTTTTATTATTTTCAAAAAATATTCTCCGTGAAGTTTCAGGTCATTCCGAGAACTTTTATTTCTGCACAAAAATAACACCATGGGAATTCTGCTGAAAACAACGTTACTCCGGGTTAGTTCCTGTCAAATCATGCAAGTTAGAGTCCAAAACAAGGGCAAAAGTGTTTGGAAAAGTAGATACGATGGAGACGTATCAGCTTTGCGCCAATATGACCTAAACGGCAGTGCCACAAGTATGTTGCACTATCATTATCAACTTTGCATCTTTTGGCATCATTATTACGAATATGTGTATCACTATGATTGAGATTCAATAAACCATTCACAATGGGTGTATGACCACAGAAGGTTTTATTGATGTAAACAGAATAACAATTATTCTTCGACTTAAATGAATAACCATATTGGAAAAGTAGATACGATGGAGACGTATCAACTCCCCCAAGCTTAAACCTTTGCTTGTCCTCAAGCAATTCAGTTGACAAACTGAAAGTGATAAAGAAAAACTTTTACAAACTCTGTTTGCTCTTGTTGTTGTAAATATGTAAAGCCAGCATTCAAGTTTTTAGCAAAGATTATGAACTAACCATATTCACAATAACACTTAGGTCTCATGTTTACTCATATCAATGGCATAATCAACCAGCGAGCAATAATAATAAATCTCGGATGACAACACTTTCTCAAATTAATCATAATATGATATAACAAGATGGTGTCTCGCTAGCCCTTTCTGAGACCGCAAAACATAAATGCAGAGCACCTCTGAAGATCAAGGACTGACTAAACATTGTAATTCATGGTAAAAGAGATCCAGTCATAGTCATACTCAATATAAATTAATAGTAATGAATGCAAATGACAGCGGTGCTCTCCAACTGGTGCTTTTTAATAAGAGGATGATGACTCAACATAAAAGTAAATAGATAGGCCCTTCGCATAGGGAAGCAGGGATTTGTAGAGGTGCCAGAGCTCGATTTTGAAATAGAGATAAATAATATTTTGAGCGGCATACTTTCATTGTCAACATAACAACCGAGAGATCTCGATATCTTCCATGCTACACACATTATAGGCGGTTCCCAAGCAGAAAGGTAAAGTTTATACTCCCCCTCCACCAACAAACATCAATCCATGGCTTGTCCGAAACAACGGGTGCCTCCAACTAACAACAGTCTTGGGGGAGTTTTGCTTGCAACTATTTTGATTTGATTTGCTTAGAGCATGGGACTGGGCATCCCGGTGACCAGCCATTTTCTCGTGAGTGAGGAGCGGAGTCCACTCCTCTTGAGAATAACCCGCCTAGCATGGAAGATACAGACAACCCTAGTTGATACATGAGCTATTCGAGCATACAAAATTGAATTTCATTTGAAGGTTTAGAGTTTGGCACATACAAATTTACTTGGAACGGCAGGTAAATACCGCATATAGGAAGGTATGGTGGACTTATGTGGAATAACTTTGGGGTTATGGAATTGGATGCACAAGCAGTATTCCCGCTTAGTACAAGTGAAGGCTAGAAAAAGACTGGGAAGCGACCAACTAGAGAGTGACAACAGTCATGAACATGCATTAAAATTAATAAACATTGAGTGCAAGCACGAGTAGGATGTAATCCACCATGAACATAAATATCGTGGAGGCTATGTTGATTTTGTTTCAACTACATGCGTGAACATGTGCCAAGTCAAGCCACTCGAATCGTTCAAAGGAGGATACCACCCTATCATACCACATCACAACCATTTTAATAGCATGTTGGCATGCAAGGTAAACCATTATAAATTCCTAGCTAATTAAGCATGGCATAAGCAACTATAATCTCTAATTGTCATTGCAAACATGTTTCATTCATAATAGGCTGAATCAGGAACGATGAACTAATCATATTTATAAAAATAAGAGAGGTCGAGTTCATACCAGCTTCTCTCATCTCAATCAGTCCATCATATATCGTCATTATTGCCTTTCACTTGCACGACCGAACGGTGTGTATAATAATAATAGTGCACGTGCATTGGACTAAGCTAGAATCTGCAGGCATCTGATACAAAGGAGAAGACAAGGTAACATGGGCTCTTTGTTAAATCAACAATAATGCTTATGAGAGCCACTTCAACATTTTCAATATGGTCTTCTCCTCTCGACCCCCAAAGAAAAGAAAAGAAATAAAACTATTTACACGGGAAAACTCCCAACAAGCAAAGAAGAACAAGAAATCTTTTTGGGTTTTCTTTTAATCATTACTACTACAAGCATGGAAAGTAAACTAGCTAGAAGCTACAACTAATTTTTTTTGGTCTTCTTAAGGTGTTTCAAACACACAAGAAGAAAGCGAGAAAAAGGAAAATAAACTAGCATGGATTGTACAATGAAGAAGTATGAGCACCGACAACTAGAATGAGTGTGTGAACATGAATGTAATGTCGGTGAGAAATACGTACTCCCCCAAGCTTAGGCTTTTGGCCTAAGTTGGTCTATGCCCATGGATCAAAGTTGTAGCTGGGGTCGTACTGAGATGGATCCTCGGGGTGCCACTGGTTGGCAATCTCCTCCGGATCCCACTGGTAAACAGACTGACGGTGAGGATCAAGTTGTGGCTCCAGCTCTGGCTCTGGAGCCGGTGTGAGATTCCGATAGGCATGAATGGCCGCCGGCAAAACAAGATACTTGCCTGAAGATAAGTTAAACAAAGAAGGAGCAGGCAAAGTAATAGTCTCAAAGTAATCTTTATCAAATATTAGCCTATAGTTAAGCATCTTTTTCTTATTCTTAACAATAAAATCATGTGCTAGCATACTCTTATAGTCTAGAAAATCTGGAGGCAGCAACTTTTCTTCTTTCTCATAGTGCCTAATAGGTATGTTAAAGTGTGCAGCGAGGCGCGAGTCGAAGATACCTCCCAAGATGGGACCCTTCGTACGGTTCAGACTTAACCGCTTGGCAACAATAGCGCTAGACTAAAAGTGTTATCACGAAACAAGGCATGGCCCAAAATAACAATATTAGGGGCACTAAGGTTTCCACAGTTCCCGCGACCAATTGAACATCTACTAGCAAATATTGCAAAGTAACGCAGAACAGGAAAGTGTGTGCTAGTAATTCTTGCATTGGAAACTTTCCTCGTTTCCCCTACAACAATCATATCAATAAACCCTTCCGCATCATTACGATGTGGTTCCTCTAAGATGCCCGTAAAGGGTATCTTACAGACCCGGCAAAAATCAAATAGTGACATCTCCTTAAACTCATCATATAGATAAAAATCCACCGAAGGTGGTGATCTCCTAGCATGGAAATGCAAATTTTGCACGAAAATATTACTGAGTAGGAGATACTGTTTGCCCTGGTCACGGAGGAAGTCGGTGAGGCCCGCATTTTCAGCCAAATAACAAAAATCATCATGAATCCCAGTTGCCCTCAAGAAATCATCACAAGGCCATTCACTCGGCCGAACCTCCGAGGTGCGAGGGAGATTATATTTGTGCCTTTTATCCTCTTCACTTTGCTTATCCTTCGAGCTTCGGCTCGAAGAGCCCCTAAAAATCTCTTCATCAATTTCTGAAAATTTCTGAAATTTTTAGTAACTCGAAATAAAAGTGAACCAAACTCAACAAAATTGATAGCAAGTACTCCCACAAGTGCCTAGAGACTACATCATGCATTAGAACTACTTGGGACCATATAAATTTGACATGCAAGCTCAAGAACAGGGTCACCAAGGCAGCAAAAATTGCAATGAATAAGGCACTAGAACAAAAACTAATTGGACCATTGGAGGAGTCACATACCGAAGAACAATCCCCCAAAGCAGTTTTGTGAGTGGAGCTTTGAGCAAGGAGATAGAAAATCATAGCAAGATGAGCTAGAACTCGTGCTTGAGCTGGTTGGTGGTTTTTTTGGGAGGAAGGAGTGTGTGGGTGCAGGAATAAGTGGAGGGGGGGCATCAGGGGCCCACGAGGCAGGGGGCGCGCCCAGGGGGGTGGGTGCGCCCTGGACCCTCGTGGCCAGGTGCTTGCTCCCCCTGATATGTTCTCAGTGCCAGATATTCTCAAGAATTCTAGAAAAAAATCATATTTCTGGGTATTTGGAGAACTTTCATTTTTAGGGCATTTGGAGAACTTTTATTTTCGGGGTATTTTTTATTGCATGGATAATTCAGAAAATAGACATAAAATACTATTTTTGCTTTATTTAATCTAAATAACAGAAAGTAAAAGGAGGGTACAGAAGGTTGTGCTTTCTAACTTCATCCATCTCATGCTCATCAAAAGGAATCCACTAACAAGGTTGATCAAGTCTTGTTAAAAAACTCTTTTCGAATAACATGGAACCGAAGAAATTTTGAATAACACTAGGTTACCTCAATGGGGATATGCACGTCCCCAATAATAAGAATATCATATTTCTTCTTGACAGTAGGAAGAGGAAATTCAAAACCTCCAATAATGATAGATGGAATTTTTCCAATAGTATTGATACTGTGGACTTGAGGTTGTTTCCTCGGAAAGTGTACCGTATGCTCATTACCATTAACATGAAAAGTGACATTGCCTTTATTGCAATCAATAACAGCCCCTGCAGTATTCAAAAAGGGTCTACCAAGGATAATCGACATACTATCGTCCTCGGGAATATCAAGGATAACAAAGTCCGTTAAAATAGTAACGTTTGCAACCACAACAGGCATATCCTCACAAATACCAACAGGTATAGCAGTTGATTTATTGGCCATTTGCAAAGATATTTCAGTAGGTGTTAACTTATTCAAATCAAGTCTACAATATAAAGAGAGAGGCATAACACTAACACCGGCTCCAAGATCACATAAAGCAGTTCTAACATAGTTTCTTTTAATGGAGCATGGTATAGTTGGCACTCCTGGATCTCCTAGTTTCTTAGGTATTCCACCCTTAAAAGTATAATTAGCAAGCATGGTGGAGATTTCAGCTTCCAGTATCTTTCTTTTATTTGTAACAATATCTTTCATGTACTTAGCATAAGGATTTATTTTAAGCATATCAGTAAAACGCATACGCAAAAAGATAGGTCTAATCATTTCAGCAAAGCGCTCAAAATCCTCATCATCCTTTTTCTTGGATGGTTTAGGAGGAAAAGGCATGGGTTTCTGAACCCATGGTTCTCTTTCTTTACCGTGCTTCCTAGCAACAAAGTCTCTCTTATCATAACGTTGATTCTTTGATTGTGGGTTATCAAGATCAATAGCAGGTTGAATTTCTACATCATTGTTATTGCTAGGTTGAGCATCAATATGAACATCATCATTAACATTATCACTAGGTTCATGCTCATCACCAGATTATGTTTCAGCATCAAAAATAGAAATATCATTGGGATTCTCAGGTGTGTCAACAGCAGGTTCACCAGAAGCATGCAAAGTCCTATCATTTTTCTTTTTCTTCCTCTTAGAAGGACTAGGTGCATCAACATTAGTTCTCTGAGAATCTTGCTCAATTATCTTATGGTGGCCCTCAAGATACAAAGGTTCCTGAGTCATTCTACCCCATCTAGTCACGACTCTAAGAGCATTATCATTCTTCTTACTATTTAATTCACTGAGAAAATCATGTTGAGCTTTAAGTACTTGTTCTACTTGAGTGGTAACCATAGAAGCATGTTTACTAATGATTTTAAGTTCACCTTTAACACTAGACATATAATCACTCAAGTATTCAATCATATAAGCAATGCGTTTCAATTGTCTACCAACATAAGCATTAAAGTTTTCTTGTTTAACAATAAAATTATCAAACTCATCTAAGCATTGGCTAGCAGACTTATAACAAGGAATATCACCTTCATCAAATCTATAGAGAGAATTTACCTTTACTACCCGTGTCGGGTTATCAAGACAATGTATTTCTTCAACAGGTGGCAAATTAAGACCATGTATTTCTTCAATAGGAGGTAAATTCTTAACATCATCAGCTTTAATATCTTTTTCTTTCATGGATTTCTTTGCCTCTTGCATATCTTCAGGACTGAGAAATAGAATACCCCTTTTCTTCGGAGTTGGCTTAGGAGTTGGTTCAGGAAGTGTCCAATTATTTTCATTAGTCAACATATTATTCAATAGCAATTCAGCTTGATCAACTGTTCTTTCCCTGAAAACACAACCAGCACAGCTATCCAGGTGGTCTCTGGAAGCATCGGTTAGTCCATTATAAAAGATATCAAGTATTTCATTTTTCTTTAGAGAATGATCAGGCAAAGCATTAAGTAATTGGAGAAGCCTCCCCAAGCTTGTGGGAGACTCTCTTCTTCAATTTGCACAAAATTATATATTTCCCTTAAAGCAGCTTGTTTCTTATGAGCGGGGAAATATTTAGCAGAGAAGTAATAAATCATATCCTGGAGACTATGCACACAACCAAGATCAAGAGAATTAAACCATGTTTTAGCATCACCCTTTAATGAGAACGGAAATAACTTAAGGATATAGTAGTAGCGAGTTTTCTCATCATTAGTGAATAGGGTGGCTATATCATTTAATCTAGTAAGATGTGCCACAACAGTTTCAGATTCATAGCCATAAAAAGGATCAAATTCAACCAAAGTAATTATCTCAGGATCGACAGAGAAATCATAATCCTTATCAGTAATACAAATAGGTGAAGTAGCAAAAGCAGGGTCATGTTTCATTCTATCATTCAAAGATTTTTCTTTCAGCTTAGCTAATAATTTCTGAAGATCATATCTATCCTTGCAAGCAAGAAAATCTCTAGCAGTTTCTTCATCCATAACATAACCCTCAGGCACAATAGGCAATTCATATCTAGGGGTAGAATCTTCATCATCACTTTCATCAATATTATCTGTTTCAATTATTTCATTCTCTCTAGCCCTAGCAAGTTGTTCATCAAGAAATTCACCTAGTGGCATAGTAGTATCAAGCATAGAAGTAGTTTCATCATAAGTATCATGCATAGCAGAAGTGGCATCATCAATAACATGCGACATATCAGAATTAATAGCAGAAGCAGGTTTAGGTGTCGCAAGTTTACTCAAAATAGAAGGTGAATCAAGTGCAGTGCTAGATGGCAGTTCCTTACCTCCCCTCGTAGTTGAGGGATAAATTTTAGTTTTCTCGTCTTTCAAGTTCCTCATAGTGACCAGCAGATATAAATCCCAAGTGACTCAGAGAATAGAGCTATACTCGGCAACGGCGCTAGAAAATAGTCTTGATAACCCACAAGTATAGGGGATCGCAACAGTTTTTGAGGGTAGGGTATTCAACCCAAATTTATTGATTCGAAGGGGAGCCAAAGAATATTCTCAAGTATTAGCAGTGGAGTTATCAATTCAACCACACCTGGATAACTTAATATCTGCAGCAAAGTATTTAGTAGCAAAGTAGTATGGAAGTAACGATAATGGTAGCAAAAGTAACAGTAGCAGTTTTGTAGTAACTGTAACAATGGTAACAGTAAAGTAACTAAGCAAAGAGCAATATGTGAAAAGCTCGTAGGCATTGGATTGGTGATGGATAATTATGTCGGATGCAATTATTCATGCAACAGTTATAACATGGGGTGGCACAGAACTAGCTCCAGTTCATCAATGTAATGTAGGCATATATTCCGAATATAGTCATACGTGCTTATGGAAAAGAACTTGCATGACATCTTTTGTCCTACCCTACCATGGCAGCGGGGTCCTATTGGAAACTAAGGGATATTAAGGCCTCCTTTTAATAGAGTACCGGACCAAAGCATTAACACTTAGTGAATACATGAACTCCTCAAACTACGGTCATCATCGGTAAGTATCCTGATTATTGTCACTTCGGGGTTAACGGATCATAACACATAATAGGTGACTATAGACTTGCAAGATAGGATCAAGAACTTACATATATTCTTGAAAACATAATAGGTTCAGATCTGAAATCATGGCACTCGGGCCCTAGTGACAAGCATTAAGCATAGCAAAGTCATAGCAACACCAATCTCAGAACATAGTGGATACTAGGGATCAAACCCTAACAAAACTAACTCGATTACATGATAAATCTCATCCAACCCATCACCGTCCAGCAAGCCTACGATAGAATTACTCACGCACGGCGGTGAGCATCATGAAATTGGTGATGGAGGATGGTTTATGATGACGACAACGACGGATTCCCCTCTCTGGAGCCCCGAACGGACTCCAGATCAGCCCTCCCGAGAGAGTTTAGGGCTTAGCGGCGGCTCCGTATCATAAAACGCGATGAATCCTTCTCTCTGATTTTTTCTCCCTGAACGTGAATATATGGAGTTGGAGTTGAGGTCGGTGGAGCACTAGGGGGCCCATGAGGCAGGGGGCGTGCCCCCACCCTCGCGGACAGGGTGTGGGCTGATACGTCCCCAACGTATCTATAATTTATGAAGTATTCATGCTATTATATTATCTGTTTTGGATGTTTATGGGCTTTACTAAACACTTTTATATTATTTTTGGGATTAACCTATTAACCGAAGGCCCAGCCCAAATTGCTGTTTTCTTGCCTATTTCAGTGTTTCGAAGAAAGGAATATCAAACGGAGTCCAAACGGAATGAAACCTTCGGGAGAGTTATTTTTGGAACGGAAGCAATCCAGGAGATTTGGAGTAGACGTCAGGGAAGCTTCGAGGAAGCCACGGGGCAGGGAGGCGCGCCCTACCTCCATGGGCGCGGCCTCCACCCTCGTGGGCCCCTCGTGGCTCCCCTGACCAACTTCTTTCGCCTATATATGTCCATATACCCTAAAAACATCAGAGAGCACAATAGATCGGGAGTTCCGCCGCCGCAAGCCTCTGTAGCCACCGAAAACCAATCTAGACCCGTTTCGGCACCCTGCTAGAGGGGGGGATCCCTCACCGGTGGCCATCTTCATTATCCCGACGCTCTCCATGACGAGGAGGGAGTAGTTCACCCTCGGGGCTGAGGGTATGTACCAGTAGCTATGTGTTTGATCTCTCTCTCTCTCTCTCTCTCTCTCTCTCTCGTGTTCTTGATGCGGCACGATCTTGATGTATCGTGAGCTTTGCTATTATAGTTGGATCTTATGATGTTTCTCCCCCTCTACTCTCTTGTAATGGATTGAATTTTCACTTTGAAGTGATCTTGTCGGATTGAGTCTTTAAGGATTTGAGAACACTTGATGTATGTCTTGCATGTGCTTATCTGTGGTGACAATGGGATATTCACATGATCTACTTGATGTATGTTTTGGTGATCAACTTGCGGGTTCTGTAACATTGTGAACTTATGCATAGGGGTTGGCACACGTTTTCGTCTTGACTCTCCGGTAGAAACTTTGGGGCACTCTTTGAAGTACTTTGTGTTGGTTTGAATAGATGAATCTAAGATTGTGTGATGCATATCGTATAATCATACCCACGGATACTTGAGGTGACATTGGAGTATCTAGGTGACATTAGGGTTTTGGTTGATTTGTGTCTTAAGGTGTTATTCTAGTACAAACTCTTGAATAGATCGATCCGAAAGAATAACTTTGAGGTGGTTTGGTACCCTACAATAATCTCTTCGTTTGTTCTCCGCTATTAGTGACTTTGGAGTGACTCTTTGTTGCATGTTGAGGGATAGTTATGTGATCCAATTATGTTATTATTGTTGAGAGAACTTGCACTAGTGAAAGTATGAAACCTAGGCCTTGTTTCCTAGCATTGCAATACCGTTTGCGCTCACTTTTATCGCTTGCTACCTTGCTGTTTTTATATTTCAGATTACAAAAACCTATATCTACCATCCATATTGCACTTGTATCACCATCTCTTCGCCGAACTAGTGCACCTATACAATTTACCATTGTATTGGGTGTGTTGGGGACACAAGAGACTCTTTGTTATTTGGTTGCAGGGTTGTTTGAGAGAGACCATCTTCATCCTACGCCTCCCACAGATTGATAAACCTTACGTCATCCACTTAAGGGAAATTTGCTACTGTCCTACAAACCTCTGCACTTGGAGGCCCAACAACGTCTACAAGAAGAAGGTTGTGTAGTAGACATCAAGCTCTTTTCTGGCGCCGTTGCCGAGGAGGTGAGTGTTTGAAGGTATATCTTTAGATCTTGCAATCGAATCTTTTAGTTTCTTGTTTTATCACTAGTTTAGTCTATAAAAGAAAACTACAAAAAATGGAATTAAGGTTGCCTCATATGCTTCATCTTTTTAATGTCTTCCGTGAAAATGATGGGAAGGAAAATTGTGCTCAAGTACTAGAAGAAGAATTACATAGAATGCTTGGCATAAAATATGTGAATGATGAGCATGATTGCAATGTTGTTAGTATGAATTCTTTGAATACCCATGATGCTAATGATATGCAAAGCCACAAGCTTGGGGATGCTATGTTTGATGAAGATGATATGTTTAGTCTCCCCCAAGTTTTGATGAGCAAATTTATTATGATGAAAGCATGCTGATACGTCTCCGTCGTATCTATAATTTTTGATTATTCCATGCCAATATTATTCAACTTTTATATACTTTTGGCCACTTTTTATACTATTTTTTGGGACTAACATATTGATCCAGTGCCCAGTGCCAGTTCCTGTCTGTTGCATGTTTTTTGTTTCGCAGAAACCCAATATCAAACAGAGTCCAAACGGGATAAAAACGGATGGAGATTTTTTTGGAATATTTATGATTTTTGGGAAGTAATATCAACGCGAAACGGTGTCCGGGGTAGCCACAAGACAGGGGGCGCGCCCTTCCCCCTGGGCGCGGCCTGGGATCTCATGGGCCACCCGTAAGGCGGTTGACGCTCTTCTTTTGGCGCAAGAAAGCTAATTTTATGAGAAAGATCTGGGCGAAAGATTCACCCCAATCGGAGTTACAGATCTCCAGATATTTAAGAAACGGTGAAGGGGTAGAATCTGAGAACGCAGAAACAAAGAGATAGATCCAATCTCGGAGGGGCTCTCGCCCCTCCCAAGCCATGGGAGCCAAGGAACAGAGGGGAAACCCTCCCATCTAGGGAGAAGGTCAAGGAAGAAGAAGCAGAAGGGGGGCTCTCTCCCCCTTGCTTCCGGTGGCGCCGAAACGCCACCGGGGGCCATCATCATCACCGCGATCTTCACCAACACCGCCGTCATCTTCACCAACATCTCCATCACCTTCCCCCATCTATATCCAGCGGTCCACTCTCCCGCAACCCGCTGTACCCTATACTTGAAAATGTTGTTTATGCTTCATATTATTATCCAATGATGTGTTGCCATCCTATGATGTCTGAGTAGATTTCCATTGTCCTATCGGTGATTGATGAATTGCTATGATTGTTTGAGTTGCATGTTTTATTATTGGTGCTGTCCTATGGTGCCCTATGTGTCGCGCAAGCGTGAGGGATTCCCGCTGTAGGGTTTGCAATATATTTATGATTTGCTTATGGTGGGTTGCGTGAGTGACTGAAACACAAACCCAAGTAAGTAGGTTGTTTGTGTATGGGATAAAAGGGGACTTGATGCTTTAATGCTATGGTTGGTTTTTACCTTAATGAATCTTTAGTAGTTGCGGATGCTTGCTAGAGTTCCAATCATAAGTGCATAGAATTCCAAGTAAGGGATGATATGTTAGCTTATGCCTCTCCCTCAAATAGAATTGCAATAGTGATTACCGGTCTAGTAACGTAGTCAGTTGCTTAGGGACAATTTCACAACTCCTACCACCACTTTTCCACACTCGCTATATTTACTTTATTGCTTCTTTATCTAAACAGCCCCTACTTTTTATTTACGTGTTCTTTATTATCTTGCAAACCTTTCCTATCACACCTACTTGTTCTAGGTAAAGCAAATGTCAAGCGTGCATAGAGTCATATAAGTGGCTGATAGGACTTGAGAGAGTATCTGTTCTACCTTTAGCTCCTCGTTGGGTTCGACACTCTTACTTATCGAAAGAGGCTACAACTATCCAGTATAGTTGCGGGTCATCAAGACCTTTTTCTGGCGCCGTTGCCGGGGAGTCATAGCGTGGGGTGAATATTCTCGTGTGTGCTTGTTTGCTTTATCACTAAGTAATTTTTATTTGCTGTTCTTAGTTGTTTTCTATCTTTAGTTATGGGTAGGAAACGCAAAATACCAAAAAAATTAGTTGTACCTACTGAACCAGTGGTTGAAGAACCACTCAAAATCTATCACACTCCTGAAGCTTTTTACTTGGATCATCTTTGATCCCTTTGTGCTCGTGCTGAAACCCCCACTAGTTTAGTTGAGGGCAAATCTTTAGATGAGCATGCTTGTTTCGTGCGACACCGTATATATGAAAAAGGGAAACTATTATGGGATCAAATTCAACGTTTGCAAAGCTATGCTTGGAATTTATGTGAAATATATGAGTTTACTTGTTGTTCTGAAGACTCTAAGAAAAACCTACCCTATCAATGCTTGTTTAGTGATAATGGAATCGTATCTTCATATGCTAAGGGTGTTTACAATTACTATGATGTTCAACAAATTGAAGAATTTGTTGCTTTTAAAGGTGCTTATGAGATTGCCTCTTTGATTGAAAAGTATGATGCTACTCTTTACAAATCTGAAAATTTTGCCATATTTCAATATTGTTATGATAATTATGCTTCTAATGCCTATGTTAAACCATATATTGAGGACTTCCCCGCTGTCCAAGAAGAGACTAATATTTTGCAGGAAGCTATGGAAGAAGAAATTGATGAAACAGTGAGCTCATTGGATGAAAAAGATGATGAGGAGAGCGAAGAACAAAAGGAGGAAGAGCGGATTAGCTACCCGTGCCCACCTTCTAATGAGAGTAACCCTCCAACTCATACATTATTTAATTCCCCTTCGTGCTTACCGAAGGATGATTGCTATGATGATTGCTATGATCCCTTGAATTTGTTTGAAATATCCCTTTTTGATGATGCTTGCTATGCTTGTGGCCAAGATGCCAATATGAATTATGCTTATGGAGATGAACTTGCTATAGTTCCTTATGTTAAACATGAAATTGTTGCTATTGCACCCACGCATGATAGTCCAATTATCTTTTTGAATTCTCCAAACTACACTATATCAGAGAAGTTTGTGCTTATTAAGGATTATATTGACGGGTTGCCTTTTACCATTGCACATGATGATTTTGATGAATATAATATGCATGTGCTTTCTGCTCCTACTTGCAATTATTATGAGAGAGGAACTATATCTCCGCCTCTCTATGTTTCCCATACGCTAAAATTGCAAGAAACTGCTTATACTATTCATTGGCCTTTACTATGTGTGCATGAATTGTTCTTTTATGACATGCCGATGCATAGGAAGAGAGTTAGACTTTGTCATTGCATGATATATGTTACTTTGTGCTCACTACTAAATTACAAATCATTTTTAATTAAAATTGGCTTTGATATACCTTTGGATCCGGGTGGATCCATTACTTGAGCACTAAACGCCTAGCTTAATGGCTTTAAAGAAAGCGCTACCAGGGAGACAACCTGGAAGTTTTAGAGAGTCATTTATTTCTGTTGAGTGCTTTTATATAGTTTAAAAACAAAAAAAATAAAGAGGGGAACCTAAAACTTTTCAAAAAGGAAAGTGAAAGTAAGAAAGACAAGCATTGTTGAAGTGGGAGAGCTCCTTGAACTTTGTTCATGCTCACGGAAACTTTGTGAATCTTGATTACATAAACTTTTCAACAAAAATAATTATCCCCTTGTACAATTCCATTGTATTATAAAAATAATGTGCTAAGGTTTGCCTTTAGGATGTTTACAATGCTTGTTGGTTTGTACGATGCAGGACAGAAACTTTGGCTGTAGTGCGCGATTTTACATTTTTAACTGGAATGTCAATTGGTTCTGATTCCTTTTGCACTGTCTTTCTATACAACTTGTTTATTTTTCCTAATTTGGTAGAATTATTGGGGTACCAGAAGTATGGTGGATGTTCAGATTGCTACAGACTATTCTGTTTTTGACAGATTCTGTTTTTGATGCATAGTTTGCTTGTTTTGATGAATCTATCAATTTATATCAGTGGATTAAGCCATGAAAAAGTTATGTTACAGTAGACACAATGCAAAAACAAGATATGAATTGGTTTGCTATAGTACTTAGAGTGGTGATTTGCTTTATTATACTAACGGATCTTACCGAGTTTTCTGTTGAAGTTTGTGTGGGTGTAGTGTCTAATCGAGGATGTTTCGATATGAGGAAAAGGAAGAGAGGCAAGAGCTAAAGCTTGGGGATGCCCAAGGCACCCGAAGTAAATATTCAAGGAGACTCAAGCGTCTAAGCTTGGGGATGCCCCAGAAGGCATCCCCTCTTTCTTCAACAAGTATCGGTATGTTTTCGAATTCGTTTCGTTTATGCATTATGTGTGAGTCTTGGAGTGTCTTTTGCATTTAGTTTTCACTTTTTTTATGCACCATGCTGGTATGAGATAGTCATTGGTTGATTTATAGAATGCTCATTGCACTTCACTTAAATCTTTTGAGTATGGCTTTATAGAATGCTTCATGTGCTTCACTTATATCATTTGAAGTTTGGATTGCCTGTTTCTCTTCATATAGACAACCGCCATTTATAGAATGCTCTTTTGCTTCACTTATATTTGTTAGAGCGTGGGCATATCTTTTGTAGAAAGAATTAAACTCTCTTGCTTCACTTATATCTATTTAGAGAGATGACAGGATTGGTCATTCACATGGTTAGTCATAAAATCCTACATAAACTTGTAGATCGCTGAATATGATATGTTTGATTCCTTGCAATAGTTTTGCGATATAAAGGTGGTGATATTAGAGTCATGCTAGTGGGTGGTTGTGGATTGTAGAGACACTTGTGTTGAGGTTTGCAAGTCCCGTAGAATGCACGTATGGTAACCGTTGTGTGACAAATTTGAAGCATGGGGTGTTTATTTGATTGTCTTCCTTATGAGTGGCGGTCGGGGACGAGCGATGGTCTTTTCCTACCAATCTATCCCCCTAGGGGAATGCGTAGTAGTACTTTTCTTCGAGGGCTAATAAACTTTTGCAATAAGTATATGAGTTCTTTATGACTAATGTGAGTCCATGGATTATACGCACTTTTACCTTTCCATCATTGCTAGCCTCTTCGGTACCGTGCATTGCCCTTTCTCACCTCAAGAGTTGGTGCAAACTTCGCCGGTGCATCCAAACCCCATGATACGATACGCTCTATCACACATAAGCCTCATTATATCTTCCTCAAAACAGCCACCATACCTACCTATCATGGCATTTCCATAGCCATTCCGAGATATATTGCCATGCAACTTCCATCATCATCATATTCATGACTTGAGCATTCATTGTCATATTGCTTTGCATGATCGTAAGATAGCATCATGATGTTTTCATGGCTTGTCCGATTTTTTTGATGCCATTGCTATGCTAGATCATTGCACATCCCGGTACACCGCCGGAAGCATTCATATAGAGTCATATCATTGTTCCAGTATCGAGTTGTAATATCGAGTTGTAAGTAAATAAAAGTGTGATGATCATCATTATTAG
>NC_041383.1:215768085-215800492 GCF_002162155.2 Triticum dicoccoides
GAAACAAAGAAAGGCCAACGAAAAAAAGAAAAAGAAAAAAATAAAAAATAAAAAGGGGCAATGTTACTATCTCTTTTTCCACACTTGTGCTTCAAAGTAGCACCATGTTCTTCATATAGATTGTCTCCTATGTTGTCACTTTCATATACTAGTGGGAATTTTCATTATAGAACTTGGCTTGTATATTCCAATGATGTGCCTCCTCAAATGCCCTAGGTCTTCATGAGCAAGCAAGTTGGATGCACACCCACTTAGTTTCTTTTGTTGAGCTTTCATACACTTATAGCTCTTAGTGCATCCGTTGCATGGCAATCCCTACTCCTCGCATTGACATCAATTGATGGGCATCTCCATAGCCCGTTGATTAGCCGCGTCGATGTGAGACTTTCTCCTTTTTTGTCTTCTCCACATAACCTCCATCATTATATTCTATTCCACCTATAGTGCTATATCCATGGCTTGCGCTCATGTATTGCGTGAGGGTTGAAAAAGCTAAAGCGCATTAAAAAGTATGAACCAATTGCTCGGCTTGTCATCGGGGCTGTGCATGATGGGGGCATTTTGTGTGACGAAAATGAAGCATGGCCAAACTGTATGTTTTTGTAGGGATAAGCTTGCTTTGGCCTTGTTGTTTTGAAAAGACATGATTGCTTTATTGGTACGCTCGAAGTATTATTTTTTTATGTCAAATGATAGACTATTGCTTTGAATCACTCGTGTCTTAATATTCATGCCATGATAAGACATATGATCAAGATTATGCTAGGTAGCATTCCACATCAAAAATTATTTTTTTATCATTTACCTACTCGAGGATGAGCAGGAATTAAGCTTGGGGATGCTGATACGTCTCCGTCGTATCTATAATTTTTTATTGTTCCATGCCAATATTATTCAACTTTTATATACTTTTGGCAACTTTTTATACTATTTTTTGAGACTAGCATATTGATCCAGTGCCCAGTGCCAGTTCCTGTCTGTTGCATGTTTTTTGTTTCGCAGAAACCCAATATCAAACGGAGTCCAAACGGGATAAAAACGGACGGAGATTTTTTTGGAATATTTATGATTTTTGGGAAGTAAAATCAACGCGAAACGGTGTCCGGGGTGGCCACGAGACAGGGGAGCGCGCCCTCCCCCCTGGGCGCAGCCTGGGCTCTCGTGGGCCACCCGTAAGGCGATTGACGCTCTTCTTTTGGCGCAAGAAAGCTAATTTTATGAGAAAGATCTGGGCGAAAGATTCACCCCAATCGGAGTTACGGATCTCCGGATATTTAAGAAACGGTGAAGGGGTAGAATCTGAGAACGCAGAAACAGAGAGATAGATCCAATCTCGGAGGGGCTCTCGCCCCTCCCAAGCCATGGGAGCTAAGGACCAGAGGGAAACCCTTCTCCCATCTAGGGAGAAGGTCAAGGAAGAAGAAGAAGAAGAAGGGGGGCTCTCTCCCCCTTGCTTCCGGTGGCGCCGGAACGCCGCCGGGGGCCATCATCATCATCGCGATCTTCACCAACACCGCCGTCATCTTCACCAACATTTCCATCACCTTCCCCCATCTATATCCAGCGGTCCACTCTCCCGCAACCCGCTGTACCCTCTACTTGAACATGGTGCTTTATTCTTCATATTATTATCCAATGATGTGTTGCCATCCTATGATGTCTGAGTAGATTTCCATTGTCCTATCGGTGATTGATGAATTGCTATGATTGTTTGAGTTGCATGTTTTATTATTGGTGCTGTCCTATGGTGCCCTCCGTGTCGCGCAAGCGTGAGGGATTCCCGCTGTAGGGTTTGCAATATGTTTATGATTTGCTTATGGTGGGTTGCGTGAGTGACTGAAACACAAACCCGAGTAAGTAGGTTGTTTGCGTATGGTATAAAAGGGGACTTGATGCTTTAATGCTATGGTTGGATTTTACCTTAATGAATCTTTAGTAGTTGCGGATGCTTGCTAGAGTTCCAATCATAAGTGCATAGAATTCCAAGTAAGGGATGATATGTTAGCTTATGCCTCTCCCTCAAATAGAATTGCAATAGTGATTACCGGTCTAGTAACGTAGTCAGTTGCTTAGGGACAATTTCACATCTCCTACCACAACTTTTCCACACTCGCTATATTTACTTTATTGCTTATTTATCTAAACAGCCCCTACTTTTTATTTACGTGTTCTTTATTATCTTGCAAACCTTTCCTATCACACCTACAAAGTACTTCTAGTTTCATACTTGTTCTAGGTAAAGCGAACATCAAGCGTGCGTAGAGTCGTATCAGTGGCCGATAGGACTTGAGAGAGTATTTGTTCTACCTTTAGCTCCTCGTTGGGTTCGACACTCTTACTTATCGAAAGAGGCTAAAACTATCCCATATACTTGCGGGTCATCACATGCCTCCTATTTATGATGATTATTGTGATGACACGTATGCTATAAAGAATAAAGATAACCATGAAACTTGTCATCATGATTTTAATTTTGCTTATGTGGAGAGTAGTAAAATTTCTATGCAAGTAGATCATGAAAAGAATGCTTTATGTTCTGGTTATATTGTTGAATTCATTCATGATGCTACTGAAAACTATTATGAGGGAGGAACATGTGCTTGTAGGAATTGCAATAATATCAAGTTTCCTCTCTATGTGCTTAAAGTTTTGAACTTATGCTTGTTTTGCCTTCCTATGCTAGTTGATTATTGTTCCCATAAGTTGTATGCTCACAAAATCCCTACGCATAGGAAGTGGGTTAGGCTTAAATGTTCTAGTCATATTCTTCATGATGCTCTCTTTATGTTTCAATTCTTATCTTTTATGTGAGCATCATTGAAATCATCATGCCCAGCTAGGGGCATTAAACGTTAGCGCTTGTTGGGAGGCAACCCAATTTTTATTTTTGTTATTTGCCTTTTACTCCTGTTTAGTAATAAATAATTCATCTAGCCTCTGTTTAGATGTGGTTTTATGTTTCAATTAGTGTTTGTGTCAAGTAGAACCTTTGGGGAGACTTGGGTGAAGTCTTTGCGATCTTGCTGTAAAAAACAGAAACCTTTGCGCTCACGAGTTTAGCTGTCATTTTTTACAGAAGAGTGATTTTAAGTTAATTATTTTTGCAGAAGATTAATAGACAAATTCCTCAGGTCCACCAATTTATTTCAGAATTTTTGGAGTTCCAGAATTATACGTTTGATACAGATTACTACAGACTATTCTGTTTTTGACAGATTCTGTTTTCTATGTGTTGTTTGCTTATTTTGATGAATCTATGAGTAGTATCGGAGGGTATGAACCATAGAGAAGTTGTAATACAGTAGATATTACACCAATATGAATTTAGAATGAGTTCACAACAGTACCTAAGTGGTGATTTATTTTCTTATACTAACGAAGCTTACGAGTTTTCTATTAAGTTTTGTGTTGTGAAGTTTTCAAATTTTGGGTAAAGATTCGATGGACTATGGAATAAGGAGTGGCAAGAGCCTAAGATTGGGGACGCCCAAGGAATACCAAGGTAATATTAAAGGACAACCAAGAGCCTAAGCTTGGGGATGCCCCGGATGGCATCCCCTCTTTCGTCTTTGTTCATCGGTGACTTTACTTGGAGCTATATTTTTATTCACCACATGATATGTGTTTTGCTTGGAGCGTCATTTTATTTTTTTATTATTTGCTTGCTGTTATTTAGAATAATGTTTTGCATCTTTATTTTCAATAAAAATGTCAAGGATAGCCTTTACCATGCTTATTTTGCATGTATACATGTTGTTGTTTCAAAGCAGAAAGTTTACCGCTGTTGCAAAAAATTCTCTAGAAAAGTCAGAATGTGATAAAATGTTGAAACCTTTTGCATAATAAGCTCTGATAAATTTACTACAGTGGGAATTTTCTTTTATAATTTTTGGAGCTAGGGAAGTATGGATCTTGCTGCATTCTTTATAGACTGTCCTGTTTAGGCAGATTGCTATTATGTTTGCATTGTTTGCATATGTTTGCTTGTTTAATGACTCTATTTGAGGATAGGACTATTAAATATGCATAGGCATTTAGTATGCAATGTTGAACAATAATTTTAGTGATTTTTTACAGTAGAAAATGATAAGGTTTTTGCATTGGTTTATACTAACTTATCTCACGAGTCCTTGTTGAGTTTTGTGTGGATGGAGCTTTTGAGATTTAGGGAGACTGTGATACGAGAGGAATTAAGGAGACACAAAAGCTCAAGCTTGGGGATGCCCAAGGCATCCCAAGATAATATTTCAAGAAGTCTCAAGCGTCTAAGCTTGGGGATGCCCCGGTTGGCATCCCACCTTTCTTCTTCAACAATTATCGGTTAGTATCGGTTGAGCCTAAGTTTTTGCTTCTTCACATGATGAGTGCTATCCTTGAAATGTCGTTTTGTTTTGTTTTGCTTTCTGTTTGAATAAAATAACAAGATCTGAAATTCTTAAATGAGAGAGAGAGTCTTCACATAGCTACATAAATATTTAACTACTCATTGATCTTCAGTTATATCTTTTTGGAGTAGTTTGTCATTTACTCGTGTGCTTCACTTATATCCTATGAGTAAATGGTTGAATGATTTGAATGTCATAAATCTGAAATTATATATGTTTCATATGCTTATCCCATGGGGAGTAATGACTTCACATATAAGAAGTAGAGGTGGTAAATTTATTGAAAGTTAGCAAACATCGCATTGGTCACTTGAACAATTCATGAAAGAATATTGAGGGAAGAGGGATTTCACATATAAATATACTATCTTGGACATCTTTTGTAATTGTGAGCACTCATCAAAATATGACATGCTAAAAGGTTGATGTTGGACAAGGAAGACAATGTAATGGGTTATGTTTTCTTATATCCGAAATAAAGTATATTGTCATGGATCATCCAACATGCTGAGCTTGCCTTTCCCCCTCATGCTAGGCAAATTCTTTGCACCAAGTAGAGATACTACTTGTGCTTCCGAATATCCCTTAAACTAGTTTTGCCATGAGAGTCCATCATACCTACCTATGGATTGAGTAAGATCCTTCAAGTAAGTTGTCATCGGTGCATGCAACAAAAATTGCTCTCTAAATATGTATCATCTATTAGTGTGGAGAAAATAAGCTTTATACGATCTTGTGATGTGGAAGAAATAAAAGCGATGGACTGCATAATAAAGGTCCCTATCACAAGTGGCAATATAAAGTGATGTTCTTTCGCATTAAGATTTTGTGCATCCAACTATAAAAGCGCATGACAACCTCTGCTTCCCTCTACAAAGGGCCTATCTTTTATTCTTGTCTTATACCTTATGCAAGAGTCATGGTGATCTTCACCTTTCCTTTTTACATTTTATCCTTTGGCAAGCACATTGTGTTGAAAAGATCCTAATATATATATCCAATTGGATGTAAGGCATCATGAACTATTATTGTTGACATTACCCTTGAGGCAAAGGGTTGGGAGGCGAATCTATAAGCCCCTATCTTTCTCTGTGTCTGATTAAAACTTTGAACCCATAAATATCACGTGAGTGTTAGCAATTGTGAAAGAATAAATGATAGCTGAGTATGTGAAGTTTGCTGAATCAAAGCTCTGACATAGACTCTTCCTGAAAATAAGATGAATTGTAATTGTTTGATGACTAATAACACGGTTTGTTAGTTTTCAAGAAAGTTTATGGTCTATGCTTTAACATGTGAATAGCTTGTTACTTGATCATGAAAAGTTTTATGATATGAGCTACTGTTATGATATATAATGATGCTAGAAAAGGTGATTGGAATTATCATTGATCAAACTTGTGCACCTGCTAGCATTCACACTTCATAAATTATTTCTTTTATCATTTACCTACTCGAGGACGAGTAGGAATTAAGCTTGGGGATGCTGATACGTCTCCAACGTATCTATAATTTATGAAGTATTCATGCTATTATATTATCTGTTTTGGATGTTTATGGGCTTTACTAAACACTTTTATATTATTTTTGGGACTAACCTATTAACCAGAGGCCCAACCCAAATTGTTGTTTTGTTGCCTATTTCAGTGTTTCGAAGAAAAGGAATATCAAACTGAGTCCAAACGGAATGAAACCTTCGGGAGAGTTACTTTTTGGAACGGAAGCAATCCAGGAGACTTGGAGTAGACGTCAGGGAAGCTTCGAGGAATCCATGAGGCAGGGAGGCGCGCCCTACCCCCTGGGCGCGCCCCCACCCTCGTGGGCCCCTCGTGGCTCCCCTGACCGACTTCTTTCACCTATATATGTACATATGCCCTAAAAACATCGAAGAGCACAATAGATCGGGAGTTCCGACGCCGCAAGCCTCTGTAGCCGCCGAAAACCAATCTAGACCCATTCCGGCACCCTCCCGGAGGGGGGGTCCCTCACCGGTGGCCATCTTCATCATCCCGACGCTCTCCATGACGAGGAGGGCGTAGTTCACCCTCGGGGCTGAGGGTATGTACCAGTAGCTATGTGTTTGATCTCTCTCTCTCTCTCTCTCTCTCTCTCTCTCGTGTTCTTGATGCGGCACGATCTTGATGTATCACGAGCTTTGCTATTATAGTTGGATCTTATGATGTTTCTCCCCCTCTACTCTCTTGTAATGGATTGAGTTTTCCCTTTGAAGTGATCTTATCGGATTGAGTCTTTAAGGATTTGAGAACACTTGATGTACGTCTTGCATGTGCTTATCTATGGTGACAATGGGATATTCACGTGATCTACTTGATGTATGTTTTGGTGATCAACTTGCGGGTTCTGTAACATTGTGAACTTATGCATAGGGGTTGGCACACGTTTTTGTCTTGACTCTCCGGTAGAAACTTTGGGGCATTCTTTGAAGTACTTTGTGTTGGTTTGAATAGATGAATCTGAGATTGTGTGATGCATATCATATAATCATACCCACGGATACTTGAGGTGACATTGGAGTATCTAGGTGACATTAGGGTTTTGGTTGATTTGTGTCTTAAGGTGTTATTCTAGTATGAACTCTTGAATAGATCGATCCGAAAGAATAGCTTTGAGGTGGTTTCATACCGTACAATAATCTTTTCGTTTGTTCTCCGCTATTAGTGACTCTGGAGTGACTCTTTGTTGCATGTTGAGGGATAGTTATGATCCAATTATGTTATTATTGTTGAGAGAACTTGCACTAGTGAAAGTATGAACCCTAGGCCTTGTTTCCTAGCATTGCAATACCGTTTACGCTCACTTTTATCGCTTGCTACCTTGCTGTTTTTATATTTTCAGATTACAAAAACCTATATCTACCATCCATATTGCACTTGTATCACCATCTCTTCGCCGAACTAGTGCACCTATACAATTTACCATTGTATTGGTTGTGTTGGGGACACAAGAGAATCTTTGTTATTTGGTTGCAGTGTTGTTTGAGAGATACCATCTTCATCCTACGCCTCCCACAGATTGATAGACCTTAGGTCATCCACTTGCGGGAAATTTGCTACTGTCCTACAAACCTCTGCACTTGGAGGCCCAACAACGTCTACAAGAAGAAGGTTGCGTAGTAGACATCATGGGCCCCCTGGCCTTGATTGTTTCGCCATTATTTTTTACTATTTCCAAAAATATTCTCCATGAAGTTTCAGGTCATTCCGAGAACTTTTATTTCTGCACAAAAATAACACCATGGCAATTCTGCTGCAAACAGCGTCAGTCCGCGTTAGGTCCATTCAAATCATGCAAGTTAGAGTCCAAAACAAGGGCAAAAGTGTTTGGAAAAGTAGATACGATGGAGACGTATCAGCTTTACACCAATATGACCTAAATGGCAGTGCCACAAGTATGTTGCACTATCATTATCAACTTTGCATCTTTTGGCATCATTATTATGAATACGTGTATCACTATGATTGAGATTCAATAAACCATTCACAATGGGTGTATGACCATAGAAGGTTTTATTGATGTAAATAGAATAACAATTATTCTCCGACTTAAATTAATAACCATATTGCAATAAACACGATCTAATCATGTTATGCTCAACGCAAACACCAAATAACATTTATTTAGGCTCAACACTAGTCCCGAAGGTAGAGGGAGTGTGCGATGGTGATCGTATCAACCTTGGAATCACTTCCAACACACATCGTCACCTCGCCCTTAACTAGTCTCTGTTTATTCTACAACTCCTGTTTTGAGTTACTAATTTTAGCAACTGAACCGGTATCAAATACCGAGGGGCTACTACGAACACTAGTAAGGTACACATCAATAACATGTATATTAAATATATCTTTGTTCACTTTGCCATCCTTCTTATCCGCCAAGTATTTGGGGCAGTTCCACTTCTAGTGACCATTCCCTTTGTAGTAGAAGCACTCAGTTTCAGGCTTGGGTCCAGCTTTGGGCTTCTTCACGGGTCTTGCTTGCCATTCTTCTTGAAGTTCCTTTCTTTCCCTTTGCCCGCATCTACTACTATTACTCCACACATCGACCGCTATCCAGCATGCATCTAGAGTATTAAGTTCATAAAGAATGGAGCAACGCCTTAAGTAAGATGACATGATTAGAGGAATAAACTCAAGCAATATGATGTAAACCCCATCTTTTTATCCTCGATGGCAACAATTCAATATGTGTCTCGATACCCCTACTTTGTCACTGGGTGAAATCACGCAAGATTGAATCCAAAGCTAAGCACCTCTCCCATTGCAAGAAAAACCAATCTAGTTGGCCAAACCAAACTGATAATTCGAAGAGAAATACAAAGATACCAAATCATGCATAAAAGAATTCATAGAAGATTCAAATAATATTCATAGATAAGTTGATCATAAATCCACAATTCATCGGATCTCGACAAACACACCACAAAAGAAGATTACATCGGATAGATCTCCAAGAACATCGAGGAGAACATGGTATTGAGAATCAAAGAGAGAGAATAAGCCATCTAGCTACTAGCTATGGACCCGTAGGTCCTTCGTAAACGACTCACGCTTCATCAGAAGGGCAATAGAGTTGATGTAGATGCCCTCCATGATCGAATCCCCCTCTGGCAGGATGCCAAAAAAGGCCCCAAGATGGGATCTCACGGGAACAGAAGGTTGCGGCCATGGAAAAGTGTTTTCGTGGATGCCTCTGGTGTTTCTGGAATATATGTGAATATATATGAGGAAGAGCTAGGTCAGGGGGTCACCGAGGGGCCCACAAGGTAGGGGGCGTGCCCCCCCAGGGCGCGCCTCCACCCTTTTCGCCACCTCGTGGCTCTTCTGACTTGGACTCCAAGTCCCCTGGGTGTCTTTTGGTCCAAGAAAAATCATCGTGAAGTTTTATTCTGTTTGGACTCCATTTAGTTCCTTTTCTGCGAAGCTCAAAAACAAGGAAAAAACAGAAACTGGCACTGGGCTCTAGGTTAATAAGTTAGTCCCAAAAATAATATAAAATAACATATTAATGCATATAAAACATCCAACACAGATAATATAAAGCATGGAACAATAAAAAAATTATAGATACGTTGGAGACGTATCAAGCATCCCCAAGCTTAATTCCTGCTCGTTCTCGAGTAGGTAAATGATAAAAACAGAATTTTTGGTGTGGAATGCTACCTAACATATTTATCCATGTAACTTTCTTTATTGTGTCATGAATGTTCAGATCCATAAGATTCAAAACAAAAGATTAATATTGACATAAAAACGACAATACTTCAAGCATACTAATAAAGCAATCATGTCTTCTTAAAATAACATGGCCAAAGAAAGCTATCCCTACAAAATCATATAGTCTGGCTATGCTCCATCCTCATCACACAAAATATTCAAATCATGCACAACCCTGATGACAAGCCAAGCAATTGTTTCATACTTTTGATGTTCTCAAACCTTTTCAACTTTCTCGCAATACATGAGCGTGAGCCATGGACATATCACTATAGGTGGAATAGAATATGGTTGTGGAGAAGACAAAAAGAAGGACATAGTCTCACATCAACTAGGCATATCAACGGAATATGGAGATGCCCATCAATAGATATCAAAGTGAGTGAGTAGGAATTGCCATGCAATGGATGCACTAGAGCTATAAGTTTATGAAAGCTCAAAAAGAAACTAAGTGGGTGTGCATCCAACTTGCTTGCTCATGAAGACCTAGGGCAATTTGAGGAAGCCCGTCGTTGGAATATACAAGATAAGTTCTACAATTAAAAATTCCCACTAGTATATGAAAGTGACAAAATATGAGACTCTCTATCATGAAGATCATGGTGCTACTTTGAAGCACTATTGCTTTGAAGCACAAGTGTGGAAAAAGGATAGTAACATTACCCCTTCTCTCTTTTCTCTCATTTTTTTTGCTTCTTTGGCCCCATTATTTTTCCTCATATGGGGCAATGCTCTAATAATGAATATCATCACGCTTTTATTTACTTACAACTCAAGAATTACAACTCGATACTTAGAACAAAATATGACTCTATATGAATGCATCCGGCGGTGTACCAGGATGTGCAATGACTCAAGAGTGACATGTATAAAAATTATGAACGATGGCTTTGCCACAAATACTATGTCAACTACATGATCATGCAAAGCCATATGACAATGATGAAGCATGTCATAATAAACAGGACGGTGGAAGTTGCATGGCAATATATCTCGGAATGGCTATGGAAATGCCATAATAGGTAGGTATGGTGGCTGTTTTGAGGAAGATATATGGTGGTTGTTTTGAGGAAGGTATATGGTGGGTGTAATACACCGGAAAAAGTTGCGCGGTACAGAGGCTAGCAATGGTGGAAGGGTGAGAGTGCGTATAATCCATGGACTCATCATTAGTCATAAAGAACTCACATACTCATTGCAAAAATCTATTAGTCATCAAAACAAAGTATTACGTGCATGCTCATAGGGGGATAGATTGGTACGAAAAGACCATCGCTCGTCCCTGACCGCCACTCATAAGGAAGCCAATCAATAAATAAATCATGCTCCAACTTCATTACATAACGGTTCACCATACGTGCATGCTACGAGAATCACAAACTTTAACACAAGTATTTCTACAATTCACAATTACTCACTTGCATGACTCTAATATCACCACCCTCATATCTCAAAACAATCATAAGGAATCAAACTTCTCATAGTATTCAATGCACTTTATATGAAAGTTTTTATTATATCCCTCTTGGATGCCCATCATATTAGGACTAAATTTATAACCAAAGCAAACTATCATGTTGTTTAGAGAGACTCTGTAAATAATATAAGTGAAGCAAGAGAGTTCAACAGTTTCTATAAAATAAAACCACCGTTGTCGGGGATATACCCCGTGGTATGAACCGGCCGGAAATATGACCCGGACGGGCTTGGCGGTTTACTTGAGACCCGGTTGACACTTGGTGATTCACTGGCGACCCGCCCTGACCAGACGGTTTACAAGCAACCTGCCCGAACATTATGACTCAATGGTAACCCGGCGGGCGGGACAGACGGATGACAAGGCCCAAGGCCCAGAAGGCCAGTTTATATTAATGGTGGGCCAATTTAAGAGGGAAGGCATGAAGAATATTTACCTTACAAGAAGTTAAGACTCGGACTTGTATCCGGTTTGTATTAGAAGGTAGACTAGTCCTAATCCTAATAGGACTCCACATGTAACCTGACCCTTCAACTTATATAAGGAGGGGCGGGGCTCCCAAAAGAGGGAGAAGCAAGAAGAAATAATCTCTAGGGCTAGACACAAAGAGTCAGTTTACCGGCGACTCTCTCATGATGATAATGAGACCTAGCCATAAACAGCATGTAGGGTTGATACCGGATAGGGCTGGAAAAAAGGCTCGAAGCTCGCGAGCTAAACAAGTAGCTCGTGACTCGGCTCGAATCGACTCAAACTCAAAGAATAACGAGTTGAGCCGAGCTTTAGTTTAAGATCGTTTATAGACCAAGTTAAACAAGCCAATCTCACGAGTACTCGTGTAACTCGTTAGGCTTGATATAATAGAGCATCCACTCCCAATACAAAGAAAGATCAGCCACTAAACAACCTACGTCCCAGGCACACAACCCAAGGCCGAGCAGTTGAAGGCCTAGCCTCCTAGGAGGCTCATGAGTTACAAGAAAATTACAATTGTTTAGTGATATATATGTTCAATATATACATAACCATTTTTATCATATTTGAGGGCTTTATGTTTATATCTTAAATGATCTTAACAAGCTAAACGAGCCAGCTCGCGAGTTATACGAGTCGAGCCAATCTTGGGTTTGAGCTCGTTATAGTAACGAGTCGAGTCGAGCTAGCTCGTTAATGAAACGAGCTCTAGCGAGTCGAGCCGAGCTGGCTCAACTCAACTCGAATTCCAGCCCTATTATCGGATGATGTTTCTCGGGGCCTGAAGCTGTCTAAATCCTTGCCCTGTGTTGCATCTCTCGATTCCACTCAACCCCTCTCAAGCTACCACATAGATGCGTTGGCCTCACGACTAAGTCCTCACACTAGGACATCTGCCGTGACAATTCCACGACAGTGGCGCCCACCTTGGGGCTGGCGCACGGTGGTGTTGAGTTCTTGGAGGGATCTTTCACAAGGATCGAGAAGTTTGAGATGAAAAATAGCCCGTTTGGAAGGATCTGTTAAGTTTTTTCGTCCATTGCTTTTAGATCTTTCCGATCGCAAAACAACCGAAGGAAATCCATAGTTATTGGAAGAAATCCACTGTTATGCTCGCACAAACGATGTATACTAGCACATCGACTAGTGCACATCAAGTCAAGAGAGAAAAGTCATAATCGGTGGCGATCAGGAAAGTAAATCGGACAGCCATCACGTCAAGGCGTGTACTAATCCCAACACAGAGATCAAGGACTACTACAGATACAGGATCAGATCAACGTGGGTCTCCAGACCAGCGACGACCCAGACACGGATCAGTCAAACCAACCACGATGTGGAGGAAGATCCGGATTGAACTCGGATGCTGACATATGTGGCTACGCCTCAACCCGTTAGGTTCGTCCGCGCTGTTAACCCGCCGGTGGGCGCTAGCGGTTGGACTCCAACGCTGGCTCGCCTGCGGCCCCCGGCTCGTCTCTGCTTCCGCTTCTCAAGCCGTTGCGCTACCACGTTGCCGAGTCGCCATCACCATCACATATTCTTTGGCTTGAGTGGCGTTTCGACTGATCCCACGTGAAGCCTCAAGACATCAAGTGGAGTACTACTTTGACACGAATATGGATCAAGTGCAAAGGAGAAAAAGGAAAGGACACGGAAGTTGTTAGATAGCAAGTACGTTGCATGGTTCTCACGTGAGCATTAAAAAAAGACGAAAAAAGGGGCCAGATCCGGAAATGGAGCCGGCCGCAATCTGGACTATTGCGCCCGCCCGCGTGACGCCCGGCTGCCAGATCCACCCATCCTTGCTGAGCCGCCGCGTCTCTGCCTCCGCCGTCATCTCATCCCTAAAGCGCCGTGACTCACCCCCGCTTTGCCAAGGCACCCCCTGCTGGTGTGATTTTGTCTTACTGGTACAAAGCAAAAGAAAATTGGGGGATAATGGAGCACTTGGAGCAGTGCATGCATGCATGTTGACTCGAAGACTAGTCTGCCAACAATAATGGGGTAGGAGTCCCAGTGGGCAAGGCATTATGCGTTACCAGCATCTGCACTCATCTGATAATCACCAGGTGCTTTTTGTTCCATATATTTTATCAGCACGGGTTAAATTGTTAGACCTGGCTCGGATGCCACTATCGGGAAACGTTGCATGGAAAGCAAAAAAAATCTACGGGCATGCAAGATCTATCCATGGAGATGCATAGCAATGAGAGGGGAGAGTGTGTCTACGTACCCTCGTAGACCGTAAGCGGAAGCATTTCACAACACGGTTGATGTTGTCAAACTTTCTTCGCGATCCAACTGATCGAGTACCGAACGTACGACACCTCTGCGTTCAGCACACGTTCAGCTCGGTGACGTCCGCGCCTTCTTGATCCAGCAAGACGGTGAGGTAGTGGATGAGTTTCGACAGCACGACGGCGTGGTGACGGCGATGGTGAAGTGATCTCTACAGAGCTTCGCCTAAGCACTATGAAAATATGACTGGGGGTGTAAACGGTGGAGGGGCGATGCACACGACTAGGCAATTGTCTGGTTGTGCTAGGCGCCCCCTCCCACGTATATATAGGTGGGGGTGGAGGGAGCAGCCAGGAGGCGCCCCAAGTAGGCCGAATCCTACTTGGGGTCCTCCCCCAAGGGAAGGGGCGCACCAGCCCCCTTGTGGGCTGTTTTGTGCCCTCCTTTGGCCCATAAGGCCCATACACTTGTCGGGGTGCCCGGAACCCCTTCTGGTGACCCGATGAGTAGCCGGTGCACTCCGAAACTTTTCCGGTGTCCGAATACCATCATCCTATATATCAATCTTTACCTATCGACTATTTCGAGACTCCTCGTCATGTCCGTGATCTCATCTGGGACTCCGAACAACATTCGGTCACCAAATCATATAACTCATATAACACTATATCGTCAACTAACATTAAGCGTGCGGACCCTACGGGTTCGAGAACTATGTAGACATGATCGAGACACTGAAAGTGCAATCATGCCCTTACATCATGTTTTGATGTTGATGACAATATACATGTAGGGGACTAACCATGTGTTGTCAAGTGAATCTCAGGTGTTAGTCCCCGGTTCATCAAAAGTGTGTGGATCGTGAGCATACGAAGTGGATTTTACTCAAGGAATAAGTATCAAAATGATTACATATTTGTTTTCTTGAGTATAGGATCCCGCACTATTAAGAGGGGATCGGTAGGGTTAGTAAAAGACTAGCTCCTACCACAAAACTCCTTCCTAAAATCCTTTAGATCTATCACTATACTCTCTGGCTTATTCTGCCTCTGGCCTTGCCGGATGTCCGGGCTGCCCGCCGGATGTCCGGGCTGCCCTCCGGATGTCCGGGCCACCTTCCGAATATCCGGACCGCACGTGGGATATCCGGACCCTGCTATCCAGAGAGCAATATATGGTGGTGCTTTCTTCTGGATGTCCGGCCCTCCATGGCGGCGGTCCGGGCTCTTCATACACCCCAGATTTCCGGGCCTCCATGCTGGATGTCCGGCTCAGACTATCCAGAGAGCGTCTTCAGTTCTGTGAGCTAGCCAGATGTCCGTCCATCTTGCCGGATGTCTAGGTCTTTCAGTCTCACCGGATGTCCGGGCTGTGCCCCAGATGTCCGGGCCCTCTGTTCTGTTCTCTGCTTTCTAGTTATGTTTACATATACTACACTAGGCCGGATGTTCGGCCTACCCTGTCACTTACACTACAACGGCCATATTTTCTCACACACTATATATAGCCCTCTTCCCCCATGGGAGAGGGTTGACCATTCACTTTGAGCAAACCCTAGAACACATTTCACTCTCTCTCTCTCTCTCTCACTCTTCCTCCCCAAATCGTTGATCCCCAAAGGATTTGAGAGCATTTGAGAGAAGTTTCCCGTCCAAGTGATAGATCCACTCCTTCCCCTTCTTTGCACCAAAGGAATTCGTGATTTGAGCAAGTCTTGAGCTTTTCCCCATCGTTCTTATTACTCTTGGAGGTTGGAGACTCCTAGGCGGTAGGAGTCTTTCGGAGAGGAATCAACCATTGTGATTACCCCCCGGAAAGTTTGTGAGGGTTTTGGAGACCACCCCAAGGTCTACCACTAGTGGTTGAGAAATGCCTTCGTGGTGTTGTCTCAAAGGGAGAATAGGGTGAGCCTTTGTGGCATTGGTGTGCCTTGGTGGTAACATCCACCTCTCTAACGGTGACGTAGCTTCCCTCCAAGGAAGTGAACATCGACATACATCCTCGTCTCTCGAAGTTGCGGGTATCCCTAACCCTAACTTCCTACTTGTGGCTACTTGTCTCTTAAGCCTTCCTTATATCATATTGTGCTTATCTTCTCACATATTTGTGTTACTTGTTTACCTTGCTTAGCTCTTAGCATCATACTTGCAATTGTTAGGCTCACTTTCATATTCCGCATTATTTCCTAAAATTGCTAAGTAATAATTAAAACTTGTAACTGTACCTATTCACCCCTCTAGGTCCATCTCGATCCTTTCAATTGGTATCAGAGCCTCATGCTCTATTCTTGCGGCTTAACCGCCCTAGAGCGAGATGAACCCCGATGGGACTTCCCTTGTTGCGGATCCGAAGAATATGGGCGCGGCTTCCATGGAAGTCAAGTCCTTCACTTCTGAGGATCTCGAACGGGCGCTTGCTAAGCAAAAGGAGGAGCATGATGCTTCTCTTGATGCCTGGTCCACATGAGAGTAGCCACACTAACCACAATGCTTGCACCGCTTTCTGGTGATGCGGCCTCGAGGCCAGCTGTGCCTACTCCTTCACTTGGCCAACAACCTACTAGTAATGAACACTCTAGTGTTCCTTGGCTTTAGGCAAGACCTCAAATAGAGAAACCAAAGTATAACCTCAAGGCAAACCTCCTTTACTTGATGACACTACCGATTTTGCTTTGTGGGGAGTTGCTATGCAGGATCATCTTCGATATGGAAATGATGAGATGTTGGAAATCTTGGAGTATGGCTACCAAGCTGTTGACCCGAAGAATCTTACTCCAAGAGAGGTATATGACAAGAATCTCAACGACACAACAACCATGTGCATAAGGAAGGTATGACTGACAAGCAAAGGAGACCATACATTCATATCACAAGTGCCAAGGAATTATGGGATAGCATCGTGAGGACCAAGACCGGTACCTCCACTCTCCGGCTTGCTCAATATGAAATTGCCAAGGGTCAATTGCAAAACTTTTTTATGGAGAAATGTGAATCTCCCAAGCAACTCCTTGAGCGTCTCATGACTCTCACCGCTGACATCGAGTCTTCTGAGTGTGACAAGACACAAGATGGATTCAACTTGACTAAGCGATTTCTCGTGGACAAGTTGCTTCATGCTCTTGCTCCATATCATCATCAAATGGTGTGTGACATAAGACAACACCATGGATTCAAGGAAATGATGCCGGATGACATCATATCCACCTTCCAACTATTTGAAGAGTCAAAGGCAAATGCTACAAAACATCCCATGCATGGTACCTCGACATAAAAAATCAATCTTGCATTGAAGGCCAAGCATGTATATGAAGAAGAGAAAAGTGAAGAAGAGGAAGATGATGAGGATGAAGATGGTGATGAGATTGCCTCCGATGAGAGTCCTTCATATGAAGACATTGCTCTCTTTGTCAAGAAGTTTAGCGCGGGAAAATTCAAGGGAAGATTCCAGAAGAAGAAAGTGAGAAAATGCTACAACTGTGAAGAAACCAGCCACTTCTCCAACGATTGCCCTTATGAGAAGAGAGAAGATAAACCAAGGTTTCCCAAGACCTTTCCCAAGAAGAAGTTGCCAAACCCTTTGAACACCAAACTCAAGAAGAGAGATGGGAAAGCAATGGTTGCTCATGAAGAATCCGACCCGGATGATGTTAGTGGTGTTGCCGGAGTAGCCCAAGATTCTCAAAACACATTGAGGCTAGTTAACAAGAGTGGTGATGTTGTCACTACAACTACATGAAAGACTACAAGGGCAATGCTCACAAGTGCCTAATGGAAAAGGCCGTGGTAGAAGATGGGGAGAATCAAAACTCTCCTGACAAGGTCAAGGTAACCCCATGATCAAACCCCCCTCTTTTCACTCCACCTACTCCTAGTGATGAGTACCTTGATGAAGAGGGTAATTATGATGATAATGATATAGATAACGCCATGTTTGCTAAATTAAATAAGGTCATGTGCTCCCTGAGGGAGTCCTGGATTAGGGGGTCCTCGGACAGCCGGACTATATACTTTGGTCGGACTGTTGGACTATGAAGATACAAGATTGAAGACTTCGTCCCGTGTCCGGGTGGGACTCTCCTTTGCGTGGAAGGCAAGCTTCGCAATTCGGATATGTAGATCTCCTTCTATGTAACCGAATCTGTGTAACCCTAGCCCCCTCCGGTGTCTATATAAACCAAAGGATTTAGTCCATAGGACAACAACAATCATAACCATAGGCTAGCTTCTAGGGTTTAGCCTCTACGATCTCGTGGTAGATCAACTCTTGTAATACTCATATCATCAAGATCAATCAAGCAGGAAGTAGGGTATTACCACCATCAAGAGGGCCCGAACCTGGGTAAACATTATGTCCCCCGCCTCCTATTACCATTAGCCTTAGACACACAGTTCGGGGCCCCCTACCCGAGATCCGCCGGTTTTGACACCGACATTGGTGCTTTCATTGAGAATTCCACTGTGTCGTCGCGATAAGGCTTAATGGCTCCTTCAACCATCTGCAACGATGCGATCCAGGGTGAGGTTTTCCTCCCTAGATAGATCTTCGTATTCGGCGGCTTCGTACTGTGGGCCAACTCGCTTGGCCATCTGGAGCAGATCGATAGCTACACACCTGGCCATCAGGTCAGGTTTGGAAGCTTGAACTAAACTGCCAACATTCATGGAGACTTGATCTTCGGCGGATTCGAGCCCATGGCAGGTGCGCCGTACAGTCACGATGAGCATGACTTAGATCTGCCATCAAACAGTGTTCAGGAGAACGCACCTGCAGCTGTCCTAGCCTTAGATCCGGAGCAGATTGCGCCATCCGAGGATGGGTGGATAGACCCCGCCACGGAGGCCGCACACTCATTGGCGATAGAGCCAAACACAAACTTTGCCTCCAATGAGGTTTGTATCATCGGACCATCGGACTTGTTTCCGCCCATAGGCTCCGAACCGCGCGCATCCGTGCCTATCGAATCTGATTGGGCACCGATAATGGAGTTTACCTCCGCGGATATCTTTCAGCACTCGCCCTTGGGCGACGTACTAAATTCGCTGAAATCTCTCTCCCTGTCAGTAGACTCTTGGCCGAACTATGTCTGGCTTGAGTGGGAAGCGGACGACGAAGAAACTCGTTCCCCACCCACCACCCACTTAATAGCCACTGTCAACGACTTAACCGACACGCTTGATTTTGACTCCGAAGACATCGACGTTATGGACGACGATGCCAGAGAAGAACGGGAACCACCGCCTAAAGGGCGCTGGACAGCCACCTCATCATATGATATATACATGGTGGATACACCCAAAGAAAACAACGGCGAGGAACGGAAGGATGCAATGGAGGATAATCCCCTTGAGAAGCAACCAAAAGCGACGACGTCGGCGCCGCTCTAAATCCCGCCACAGTAAAAACAGCGATAACAGCGCAAGAAGAAATAATACCCCGATCGACTCCAAAGGAAACGACGACCCCATGGACCCAGCGATGGAGCAGGATGAGCCTAGGGGACAGCGAACATAGTCCGGGGCCGCTGTCCGATCATAGCGACGGCGGAGATAAAACTCATAAACCTGTCTCCGGAGAGGAGGACAGTCCGGGCGACGATGCACTCATCATCCCGGAAAAACACTTAGAACAAGAGAACCTCCATAGAAGGCTTATTGCCACCGCGAGGAGCTTGAAGAAGCAGAAGCAAAGGCTTAAGGTCGCGCAGGATATGCTCAACTGCAGATGGAACAAAGTGCTCGACACTGAAGAAAAATACGGTGGTGATCACCACACAAAGAGCTACCCAAAGCGCAAGCTCCTGCCCGAATTCGACGACAAGGCGATAGTGTCGGTGTACTAAAGTAGGGGTACCTTAGTACCCCGAACTTGTGCACGGGCAGTCGCAGCGTCCCGCGGCAAGGCTTGCCGGGCGTCCGCCAAGACCCTTCACTATTCATATGACTGCCATTCAAGAACAAAGTGTTAACCGAGAAGACAAGGCCCCGGCAAGAGAAGCTTGCCGGGAAGGACAAGACCCCGACAAGAGAAGCTTGCCGGGAAGGACAAGACCCCGGCAAGAGGAGCTTGCCGGGAAGGCCAACCAAGGCACCTCAGAAAACTTGCCGCGATGCGCCGCGCGTCCCGGCAAGACCCGACGAGCGGCAAGCTTGCGGGTGCGACAAGACAGAGACCGCGGCAAGGCACTTGCCGCAGCGAAGCCACCACTCTGCGCCCACGCTCCAGCGCATCCGACGATGTGTCGCCGCAGGATCGCTCCTGGTGCACGTGTCGGACGGCTGCGCAGCCAAGCGGTGCGAGGTGGCAAGAGAAGATGACTAGGAGGCCATCGTGGCGATCGGTGGCGCCCCTAACGGTCGCTTCCTGCACTGTTTGGGCGACCGGACGGGCATTAAATGCCCTTGTCCCCTGCCGTCAGAGTTAGGTAGGGGCACTGTTGATAGCGGTTGTACCAACCCGCGTTTTTACGTTTTTACCCCTCTCTCTGCGTTGCCACCTGTCGGTGACCCCTTTAGACTATAAAAAGGAGGCCCGTGCGCACGTAGAAGGGGTTCGACTCATTCGAGACTACAGCATACCCATGCTTTCAAGCAAGAACGGAATAGAAACACAAAGCAGCAGTAGGAGTTTTATCTCTCCGAAGAGCTCCGAAGCTGGGTAAAATCCCTCGCGCGCCCGACCTCGATCTGCTCTTCGTGCGCCCTCCGCTCCCTGCCGGACCGAGAAGGGGCCCTGCCCCATAGGTGCTCGTTTTCCCCCACGACAGATAGAGCCCATTCAGCCGAAAAATAAAACGGTCGATCAGCCGGACTGACCACCCCGTGGCGGCGACAGAGCGACTAAAGACGCCACACACAAGTCAGTGCATGATTTACATGAGCACTTGGACAAAAAAGCCGGTATGACCAGGTCCATCTATGGATCTAGGAAGCATGCTCCGGCGCAGGATCATGGCCGTCCAAACAACTATACTGATCGAATAATAACTCGGAATCAAAACCGAACACTACAACCGTCGAAAGCATGCCATGACACATCCAAATACAGGGGTGTTGCACACCCCCTGTGCTTCACCGATGAGATGCTGGATCATGAATTTCCAGAGGGATTTAAACCCGTGAACATAGAGGCATACGACGGAACGACAGACTCTAGGGTCTGGATTGAGGATTTTATCCTTCACATCCACATGGCTCGCGGAGATGATCTCCACGCCATCAAATACCTGCCCCTCAAGTTGAAAGGACCATCTCGGCATTGATTGAAAAGCCTCCCCGAAAACTCAATCAGAAGTTGGGAGGAACTTGAGGACGCTTTCAGGGCTAATTTTCAAGGGACTTATGTCCGACCTCTGGATGCAGACAATCTAAGTCACATAATCCAACAACCCGGAGAGTCAGTCCGTAAGCTTTGGAACAGATTTCTCACCAACAAGATTCAAATCGTCGACTGCCCGGATGCCGAAGCCTTAGCGGCTTTCAAGCACTGTGTCCGGGACGAATGGCTCGCCAGACAACTCGGCCAGGAAAAGCCGAGGACAATGGCAGCGCTAACAAGCCTTATGACCCGCTTTTGCACGGGCGAGGATAGTTGGTTGGCCCGTAGCGGCACCAGCGACTCGGGCACTTCCGAAATTAGGGACGACAACGAGAAGCCGCGACGCAATAAAAACAAGCGTCGAAACAATGAAGACAGCCCAGACAACACAGCGGTCAACGCCGGATTCAGGGGCTCTCGACCCGGTCAACGGAAAAGGCCATTTAAAGGCAGCAGAGATGGACCGTCTAGCCTAAACAAGATTCTAGACAGATTATGTCAGATTCATGGCACCCTCGAAAAACCTGCAAATCGCACCAATAGAGAATGCTGGGTCTTCAAGCAGGCCGGCAAACTAAATGCCGAACACAAGGGGAGGGAGACGCCAAGTGAAGACGAGGATGAGCCCTGCCAGCCGAACACTGGGGGGCAGAAAACATTTCCATCAGAGGTCAAAATAGTGAACATGATTTACGCAACTCATATACCAAAGAGGAGGCGCAAATGCGCACTCCAAAACGTATACGATGTAGAGCCCGTCACCCCCAAGTTCAACCCTTGGTCGACCTGCCCGATCGCTTTTGATCGCAGGGATCATCCGACTAGTATCTGGCACGGAGGATCGGCTGCCTTGGTGCTCGACCCAATAATTAACGGATACCATCTCACCCGAGTCCTTATGGACAGTGGAAGTAGTCTTAATTTGATATATCAGGACACTGCCCGCAAGATGGGGATAGACCCGTCAAGAATCAGCCAAAGCAGTACTACCTTTAAAGGAGTAATACCAGGCGTAGAGGCCGCTGTACGGGCTCTCTAACATTAGGGGTTGTATTCGGTTCTCCCGACAACTTCCAAAGCGAAGAATTAATCTTCGACATCGCTCCATTCCAAAGCGGTTATCACGCACTACTCAGAAAAACGGCCTTCGCTCGTTTCAATGCGGTACCGCATTACGCTTATCTTAAACTTAAGATGCCGGTCCACGTGGCGTCATCACAGTCAGCGAAAATATAGAGCGTTCCCTACGTGCGGAAGAATATGTGGCGGCTCTAGCAGCCGAACCACTGAACGGCCTCCCCAAACCGAACAAATGATCGGTCGTAAGGACCACAAACACGGCTAGACGTGTCCGGCGCACCACTAGTTGTAGCAGCCCAGATAAACCTGAGCTTGGGTCGATGACTATACCCCCATATGTGGTGCTAGGGGCTGCCTGCATGTAAAAGGGTCCATAGTTCGGCTCGACCCTACTAATATACAATAGATTGAATTCTCATGGTTCATTAAGAATAACCAACTTTTGCACGAAGTCTTTCACCTGGGTTTTATGTTTTACAGATGATCATCGTGCTACACCCTTCCAGGATACGGCACAACGGAGACAAAGGCGCAGACGTGCAGTAGGGCCCCGCTCAAAGGTTTCTTTTTAGATTAAGACCCTGTGTAAACCTTTTTTAATGTCTCTTGTTGCTTCACACCCTCTGGGCACTTAACACAACTGAGAGGAACACTGGCGTTATTGGCATTTCGTCACGCCAGATTAATGCATGTACCTGGAAATTCAGGGCCTCATTTTCGAGGGCGTTACTCAGCCCAGTATATGTTGTAAAGTCCGAATATCTTAGGGAGTGTTCGGCGTCGCGAGTTTGGACTTATATGCATCAGCTCCAAATCATGTCTTTGGTTAATAGTTGGGTTTGCCCGGCTCTCGTGTTTTTCTACCTTACGTTCCGCTCTATCGGCTAAGGTGGCACTAGGAGAACTACTGCGATTATGCCCTGGTTCATCTGGATGAGCACCTTAGTAGAGAAAGCCAAAAACTGACTATCATGATAAAGTGCAAGACTGGTCAACCACTCGATGACTCAGCAGAATCTTCACGATTCCTCCTCATTAACGAAGGACCAGTTTCCCGGTCATGTACGTACGCGCACCGTATTCGGATGAACGCGGAAGTACCAGGGGCTATATAGTAGCCCCACCGTCAAACTCCTATGGCTAAGTGAAAGTGTTAAAGCTACTAGCAAAAGAGCCCGTGCGTTGCAACGGGAGAAAAAACATAACACACACTCTTAACCCAACAACCATCACTCAATAGGTCCATCTCCTTTATATTTGCGAGGCATCATATTTGTGTTGCCGCTTATCCTCCTTCTCACCCTCGCCGGCGATGGCCTCGGTGTTCACAGAAAACAACAAAAAACGTGTTTGAATATGGTTAATCCTAAGGCGTCTCTCTCTCCCTCCCTCCTCCCTCGCCCTCTCTCTCTCTCTCTCATTCTCGCGATGAGAAATCTGTTGTTTTCCCCTGCGACATTTTTCAGAGGTATGCATGTGTAGTTATTGATGTTTTCTTTTGCCTATATGGTTATAGTGGGGTCTTTATTTGCAATCTGGATCGCCGCCGGTACGAAAGAAAAACGGATATTGCGCTAGAAATTATAAGTTTGCTTTCAAAACAATATTTTAAAAATATTTAACAGGTAATATTAACATCATATTTAGATTCCACACATTTTTCTAATAAAATTTGATATATAATATGTTAAAATCGAAGTTACGGTTTAAAAGATACGGATACTTTAGAAAATCATTTGTTTGATTTAAATATATTCCAAAATAATATTAAAAATACTTAATAGGTAAAAAATAATCTCATATTCATATTCTACATATTTTGTTAATCAAATTTCATATATAACATGTTTAAATCGGAGTTACGGTTTAAAAGATATGGATGATTTAAAAAAGTATTTGTTTGACTTAAATATGATCCGCGGATGAATTTTCTAAAATGTCAGGGGGGGTTTCGAAAAACATAAAATAACGGTTCGGGTGTGACTTAAATCCGGACAATGGGTTGATTTCAAGAAAACATAGGGACTTTTGTGTAAAATATGAAAAAAAACGATTTGTTTTGACTTAAAACAGGACTGCGGGTTGAATTCTTTGAAATAGAGGGACTTTTCTGGAAAAATGCCATGACGGATGAAAGAAACCCAATTTGCTTTATTATCAGGTAAAGATATAGTCCGATTGCCTTGTTCGCCGTGCTATCACCTCCTTAATGGACCAAGACGTTGGATCAAGTGTGATTAAGCGCTTTACCGAACACCCCCGCATTACATGCGTGGGGGCTGAAGCCGACGACTGCAAACTTTCAGGTTATATACATACATACATAAACAGCCGCACAGGAGGCACTACAATACTTTCGGGCAAAAGTATAAACACAACCTTTATAATCAAAATAGCATTGTTCTTACAACCAAGATACATGTCACTCGAACATGGTACTCTTCGAGCACTGAGCCTCTATCAAACGCGCGCCTTCTAGGACTTCTTCAAAATAGTGCTCATGCGGTGGCCTCCATCTCTGTCCAATATGTCTTAACACGGGAAAGAGCCATCCGCGCACCCTCTATGCATGCCGACCTCTTTACAGCGTCGCTATGCGGCACAACACGAAGAAATCGTTGCACTAAACCAAAATAACTATCCGGACTTGGTTCCTTCGGCCAAAGATGATCCACGACAGACCTCATGGCAAGCCCAGACAACCTATGGAGCTCGGCCCACTCGGCCAATTGTTCATTTAACAGCAGCGGACGCTTTGGAGCACTAAACTGCGACCAGAACAACCTTTCCACCTCATGATCCTTCTGATCTTTGAAATACTCAGTCGCATCAGCAGCACTCTTTGCTAAGTCCAAGTATGCGTCTGCGGCACTCCATAGTTGATACAGAGGGGCATACTTCAGATCTCCGAACTTCGTCCACAACAAAAAGGGTGTCCCAGCCATGATATCTCCGGCTTGACGAAGCTCCTCCCTTGCCGCTCTGATTTTAGAGCGAGTTTCCTTGGTTTCTTCCAAGGCCTTCTTTAGGTCAGCCGCTTTCGCTTGGCTTTCCTTTTAGAGGAGCTCATATCGGCCAGCGGCATCCTTCAGCTCAACAGCCATCTTGGCTATTTTATCTTCGCTCTGGCGATGAGCGGCCTGTTCGGCTTTTAACTCTTCGGCCGCCTTCAGGGCGGCCGCATCACTCCTCCTGGCTTGTTCCTTGGCTCGGGCAAGTTCCGCCCGAAGGGTCTCCATGGCGGCAGCTCCATCTGCAGGCGAAGCATATTATAGATACTAGCATAATGCTCCTCTTAATATTTGCTACTCACCAGAATATACATACCCTATGCCTCGTCAAGCCGCTGGTTCACAAACGCGATGTCGGCATCCGCCACGTCAAGCTGCCACCTCAGCTCAGCAAAATCAGCGGTCCAGTCAGCCGCCGAACCCTCAGCCGCCTGCACATGCAAGCAGTGCGATCATTACCTGGGACTATGATCCTCTGTTTGCCGCCTCTGGACGGCAACCAGAATCTCAGGGGCTACTATCTATACAGAGCACACCTAGCGTGTGCGGTACAGTCATATATATATATATATATATATATATATATATATATATATATATTACTTTGCGTACCTCAAAGCCTCTTAGCAGGCTCGTAAAAGCTTCATTCAACCCGCTTTTGGCGGATGAGATCCTCTCAACCATCGTACCCATTAAGGTACGATGTGCCTCTGAGATGGCCACTTGCTCCAGAAGTTCCATCAATGTGTCCGGCTGTACACCGGACAGTCCCGGGCTTCTTCTGTCGGTCTCCTTAGGAGCCGAGAACCCCGGACTTTGGGCGGCCGAAGAATTACCTTCTGGCCTTTGCGGATCAGGAGAAATCCTCCGCGACGACACCTCAGGGTTGTCCGTCTCATAGGCGGGGAAGCAGGGGGAGGTGTTTCGCTCTCCATCATCTCCGGAAGAAGATCCCCCGAAGACGAACTTTGTTGGGAAGGGCTATGAGCCGGACTGCAAAACATATGTCTCGGTTGTTATTCTCAGAGAAAAAGCAGGATATATTTACCAAAATGCCTTTGTTCACTTACGGCTCGGTTGACGGCTGGCCCCCTTGCGAGTGCTGTGTGGTAAGGACGCCCTCTGGGGCAGGGCCCCCTGGCGAAGATTTCTTCCCTCGTTTGGAAGCCTCCGTTTCCAAATCTTCAGGGGCGCCCCTTTTCTTCCCGTGGGGAGAGGGGATTTTAGATTCACCTCCCCGATCACCCTCCTTCGTGCAGGCACTAATTCCCCCGGTTTGGATGTGTAATGTATGAAGCCCGCTCCCGGCTTCTCTATTCCTCCCTTCATCTTCTCCTGATAGCACTTGATAGGGTGCGCGCTCAAGCATCCTGGTTAGTACAGGATCCGGCGAGCCTTCAGGAAGGGGGGACGAACACCTGATTCTCTCCGCCTTTCTTATCCAATCCTGGCCGAGGGCAATTTTTCAGAATAATGTTGTGACAAATATAAAGACGGCATGTTCGGTCGCAGAATTACTTACTTGGGTATCTGGATGGTTGCAGTTGAGACCCGCATCCTCGATGGTGTCCGGACACTTTATTCGTGATCCGAAGAACAATCCATACATTCCTCCGAGCGTCACGCCGAAGAATTGTTGAATAGTTCGCGGTCCTTCTGGGTTGAACTCCCACATATGGAGAGATCGATGTTGGCATGGCAGGACCCAACGAACTAGCATTACTTGCATTACCTTGACAAGACTGACATCCCTCTTGAGGAGATCTCGGATGCGGCTTTGCAATGTCGGCACGTCATTAACTGGCCCCCAGTCCAGCCCCTTGTTGACCCATGATGCCAGTTGGGGCGGAGGGCCTGAGCGGAAGGCTGGGGCGGCCGCCTGCTTTGTACCTGAGGGAGCTGTGATGTAAAACCACTCTCGTTGCCATAAGTCAGACACCTTCAGGATGGAACCCTTTGGCCATAGGGAATCAACACCTTTGCTTGTTATAGCACCTCCACACTCCGCGTGTCGCCCGTCGATCATCTTTGGCTTCACATTGAAAGTCTTGAGCCATAAGCCGAAGTGTGGGGTGATGCGGAGGAAGGCCCCACACACAACGATAAACGACGAGATGTGAAGGATGGAATCTGGAGCTAGATCATGGAAATCTAGCCCGTAATAAAACACGAGCCCTCTAACAAAGGGATCAAGACTAAAGCCTAGCCCTCGGAGGAAGTGGGAAACAAATATGACACTCTCGTTGGGTTCGGGAGTGGGGATGACCTGCCCTTGAGCAGGCAGCCTGTGCGGGATTTCGGCGGTCAGATACCTAGCCTCCCTATGCTTCTTGATGTCCTCCTCTGTGACAGAGGAGGCTATCCACCAGCCTTGAAGGTTGGATCATGACATGGTTGAAGGTCCGAAGCGCTTAGCCTGAGCCTTGGGTGTTGGAACTCGAGGTGGGGGAAGGGAAAGATCGAGCGTGGAAAGAAAAGGAAAGGCCTTGGCCCCTTTATAAAGAGGGTGAATATCAAGCGTCCTCCGCGTGACTGTTTGGAACTTGCCTAAAATCGAGGACTCATACTAACAAGCACGGTTGGGTTACCCACATCCGTATTGATGAGAATCCCGTGATAAGGGGAACACGATCTCTACTTCGACAAGACGTGCCAATAAAACCGCCTCGCAATACGTGCAGTAGCAGGTTGGAAAAAACGGTTCGTAATGACCGGGCCACGGTGTGATGTCACGCTATGAAAAGTTGTCAGGAGATTAGATTTGTGGAATATTGTGCTCTCTACGGTATGTTAGACTATGCCGAAGAAGGAACCCGCCTTGCAATGCCGAAGAAGGAACCCGCCTTGCAATGCCGAAGACAATCTGCGCCGGACTTATCGTCATTGAAGCCTGGTTCAGGGGCTACTGGGGGAGTCTTCGATTAGGGGGTCCTCGGACAGCCGGACTATATACTTTGGCCGGACTGTTAGACTATGAAGATACAAGATTGAAGACTTCGTCCCGTGTCCGGGTGGGACTCTCCTTTGCGCGGAAGGCAAGCTTGGCAATTCAGATATGTAGATCTACTTCTCTGTAACCCACTCTATGTAACCCTAGCCCCCTCTGGTGTCAATATAAACCGGTGGGTTTAGTCCGTAGGACAACAACAATCATAACCATAGGCTAGCTTCTAGGGTTTAGCCTCTACGATCTCGTGGTAGATCAACTCTTGTAATACTGATATCATCAAGATCAATCAAGCAGGAAGTAGGGTATTGCCTCCATCGAGAGGCCTGAACTTGGGTAAACATTGTGTCCCCTGCCTCCTGTTACCATTAGCCTTAGACGCACAGTTTGGGACCCCCTACCAGAGATCCACCAATTTTGACACCGACACCCCTTTTGATCATCCCGATATTGCCCATTCCATTCTCTCATGCTTGCATTAGATTTTGCTACTGTTATTGATTGCTCCTATTTTGATGCATAGCCTGCTTTTGTAACCTGCTTATTGTTACCTACCTACTTACCCTAAACTGCTTAGTATAGGTTGGTTAGTGATCCATCAGTGACCCCCACCTTGTCCTTGTTACCCCTGCTTCATCATCAATGACTCGATCAACATGATCGACGACCAGACCCGACACCTCCCATCACATCACATCTCTTTTGTTGCTCGACTCTACAGAGTTACCATCGAGTGCCGAGGGTGGAACCTCATACGCACTCCTGATGATAACTCTATAGTGTAGCTATTCTAGGTCTACTCACGTCTCCCATGGAGGTTCGATGCAACGCATTGATCGGGCCAGCAAACTACGTACGCACACAAGTCTCACTCGCATCGATCGGTTTTAGTAAGCAGCAAAGGAATTGCTCGAGTTCAGTTAGCTGCGAAAGGATTGCTCGGGTTTAGTTAGCAGCGAAGGAATCGCTCGGGTTCAATAGTAGTGCGAGAGAACGATTGCTCGCATTTAGTAAGCGAGGGATTGCTCAGGTTCAGTGTAGTGCGAGGGATCGATTGCTCAGGTTTAGTAAGCGAACAACTCGCTTGGGTTTAGTTCGCGAAGGCCTCACACACACACATGTATGAGAGAAATGTGCAAACCACTGCATCGCTCGGGCCCGACCGCCCACGGATTGCCCGCCATGTATGTCGAAATCCTCAAAAAAATCCTCGTCCTCACTTCTACAATGATTTTTTATGTCATGGACGGTCCAAAGAATGTCTTGCAAGTGCACCTCTGTCCCGCCCAGGACGAAAAGCCAATATTTTGTCATATTTTTTATCATAGAAGTAGGAGCCAACCACATCTATGGATTCATGCTTTTATCATAATTATCATCATGGAAGTGTCACATCCATGATAGAAAAAGTTTTTGTTCGGGCCATAATATCACACATGTGCCTTTTTTGTAGTGAAGATGTGTAATCATTAAACGCCCAATGCTTTTCTCTGATTATTGCAATCTTAATTATCAAGGCAGCCCCACGCGAAGGATATGGCCTTCGGTTGGACAACTGACTCTTGATGCAGGATGTGTGTCGAACAAGACGTAATTTGAACATGTCCCCTACCTCAATACATAACAAGTACATCTTGATGGGTGACTTCTAGAGCACAAATTAAGTTCTTATCTAGTCCTGACACAAATATATCGTCGTAAGCATAAAGCCTCCACCGGTACAATGACCTTCTATACAAACTGTTTTGACCCCTTTCCGCGACGGAGTTTTAATCCGTCGCCTTGCCTGTGTGTGCGATAAGGGGGTCCTTCTCACACGACCCAGAAACCATTGGGGATAGGTCCTCCGGTCACACACGCTCGGACCAATGAGCTCATGTGTGATTGGGGAGCCATCACATACAATTATACAGGCCCAATTATTTCCCTTCGTAAGTACATCCCACATGATGAATCCCAGACAAACGTTTCCATTCATAAGTAAATCCCACACAGTGAATCCCACACAAACGTTTCCGTTCGTATGTACATCCCACATAGCGAATCCCTCACAAACGTTTCCGTTCGTCTGCATATCCCACATAGTGAATCCTAGACAAATGTTTTCATTCCTATCTACTCCCTCCATAAAGAAATATAAGAGCATTTACATCACTACTTTAGTGATCTAAATGCTCTTATATTTCTTTACAGAGGGAATACATCACACACAGTTTTCTATATAGCCTCGTGTGTGATAGGTGTAACGATCGCACCCGGTCTGCCTCTGTTAACTATTTGCATTATTCAAGTATATCACACATGATCCAAGAAAGAAAAATGTATGACATTCGGCTATCCATCACACATGCTTTTACTACTAGAACCTTTCGTAAAGTTTCATGACCCACTTAGTAGGTTTATTAGTTTACTATTAATAATTCCAGTATTAAGCAAATTCACATTTCATATCGAGCAGTTGTTTGCCAATTTCATATCAGGCACATAAATATATTTTAACATCACAGTATGATAGCTACGTGAAAACAACACAATAAAACAAATAGTTAGTTCACCTTCATAAGCACAATATTAGAACAATATATTCATTTCCCTAATCGACTGATGCATGATCAGCCAAGTTCGTCCTCTTCACCTCTGCTTTTAGTTCAGTAAGAAACTGTTTTGCATCGGCCAACTAGGAAAGTGTCTGCTCCTTCACCACCACCATTTTAGGAAAGTATAATTCGAAAAATCCGAGTTCATTCTCCATCTTCCTTTTTTCTCATATCCTTAAATATTCTTCAGCGTCGACAACATTTTATCTAAGCCTATCTCCATTCTCTTTCTCAGTAGCAATGAATTCATTTGCACATTGATATTTTTGAGAAGATATGTCATAATTAACCTGTTTCTTCAGTTTTTCAAAATATGTATTTGGTGATTTTCTATGTTGCTAGAAACGATTTCCCCTACAATTATTATTGATCTAGTTTTAAATATTATAGGATGAACGAAAGTGTTCTTACCTGGAGTGGGTTGATCAACAGTTGCCATGGTCTTTGAAGATGTGCCTAGCAAAGCTCTGCAGCATGTATGAGGAAGAGAACAGAGGCTTAGAGAAACTGTTGTCAATGCTGAAGAATATTTCAAGATGCGACAAAAAAGAGGAAGATGGAGAACAAGCTCAGATTTTTTAAATTAGACTTTGCTAAGATGGTGTTGGCGAAGGAGAAGGCACTTTGTCACGCCCAATATGTGATACTATCCTAAAGAGACTCGAAGGTGCCACCAAGGATAGAACCGCATATTGATACGCTTTTGCAAGGTGGATATCATAACATCAACATTACATAATAGATGGGGAAACATACAAGAGGCACAAACACCCAAAGAATACAAGAATATATCATCCATAAGATCAACATTCGACTACGAATGAAACACAAACAGAAGCTCAAACGACATCCACCCTGCTAGCCCAGGCTGCCGACCTAGAACCTATCCCCAGATCGAAGGAGAAGCAGGAGAAGAACTCCAAAACAAGCAAGCATAACTCTCGTGTCATGATCATCGCATAACCTGCACCTGCAACTGATGTTGTAGTAATCTGTGAGCCATGAGGACTCAGCAATCCCATTACCATGGGTATCAAGACTAGCAAAGCTTAATGGGTAAGGAAGGGGTAAAGTGGTGAGGTTGCAGTAGAGACTAAGCATATATGGTGGCTAACATACGCAAATAAGAGCGAGAAGAGAAGCAAACGAAACGGTCGTGAAGCTAGCAATGATCAAGAAGTGATCCTGAACTCCTGCTTACGTCAAACATAACCCAAAACCGTGTTCACTTCCCGGACTCCGCCGAAAAGAGACCATCATGGCTACACACGCGGTTGATGCGTTTTAATACGAATATGGTGTCAAGTTCTCTATAACCGAATATTAACAAACTCCTATCTGCCACATAACCGCGGGCATGACTCTCGAAAGTTTATACCCTGCAGGGGTGTCCCAACATAGTTCATCACAAGCTCTCACGGTCAACGAAGGATATTCCTTCTCCCAGGAAGACCCGATCAGTCTCGGAATTCCGGTTTACATGACATTTCGACAATGGTAAAACAAGACCAGCAAAGCCGCCCGATGTGTCGACAATCCCGATAGGAGTCGCACGTATCTCGTTCTCAGGACACACCGGATAAGCGAAGCGTACAGGTACCAACATAACCCAAGTTGGCAAGGGACGGTCCCGCACGGTGCTCT
>NC_041383.1:215801004-215803731 GCF_002162155.2 Triticum dicoccoides
GGAGCACGACTCCCAAGGGAAAAAAGGCTAGGTGAGGCAAATGTTAAAACCAAGGTTGGGCCTTGCTGGAGGAGTTTTATTCAAAGCGAACTGTCAAGGGGGTCCCATAAATCACCCAACCACGTAAGGAACGCAAAGTCAAGGAATATAACACCGGTATGACGGAAACTAGGGCGGCAAGAGTGGAACAAAACACCAGGGATAAGGCCGAGCCTTCCACCCTTTACCAAGTATATAGGTGCATTAATTAAATAAGAGATATTGTGATATCCCAACATAAACATGTCCATCATGGAGAAATCTTCAACTTCACCTGCAACTAACAACGTTATAAGAGGGGCTGAGCAAAAGCGGTAACATAGCCAAGCAACGGTTTGCTAGGAAGGATGTAAAAGGTCAGAGGGTGACATGGCAATTTGGGAGGCTTGAAGAGCAAGTGATAGGTAGCACAGCATAACGATAGAATGAAGCAACTAGCATAGCAATGATAGTAGTGAGATCCAGGGTAATGGTCATCTTGCCTGAAATCCCGCTAGGAAGAAGAACGAGTCCATCAAGAAGATGAAGCCACGAAGACGAACCAAGCGTAGACGAACGAATACACACAACCGCAACGAAACGGGAACTATCGAGAAGAAGCACACAACATGGTAATCACACCACACATATACTTGACATGATGCTCAACCAAGTATGATGCAAGACAAGAATACATGAAGCTACTCATGGCAAGAGATGATGCATACAAGAACAACACATCAAAGCAAGGTTAAATGAGGCCGGAAACAACATATAACAATTCCGGTAAGTCCTCATATGCAAATTTAGGAATTGGTCCAGAACTGAATAAACCTTAGGTTCAAGTTGTTAAACATCAAGTTAAGATGCACCAAGATGATCTACACAAAATTCCAGTCAAGTAACATATAAAGTTCATTGGATTCGGAGCTACGGCCTAGAACATATGAGCAAAACAAGTTAAACATGGCATTGATGCAAAATGCATCCAAACATCAAGCAAACACCTCAAAACAAGGATGCAACATGATAATATGAAACTACATGTAAAGCTAAGCAAGTTTCATATAGAGCATGCTCAAAACGGAGCAACGGTGCAACACATACACTCCAAACAAGATATACCAACAATCTGTCCAAAACAGCAACTAGGCATCTTGCAAGCATCAAAACAATATGCTACAACACCTCAAAATGAAAACAAAAGGCATGGACATGATTTACAGGTAAAGCATAACAAAACATGAACAATGAGCTATCTCCGAAAATCAATAGAACATGCTCAAAAGGACATGGCAAGATTGCAAATAATAACAGTTTACAGACTTGGCAGAAATAACATCAGGTTGCAATGTTTAGAGCTATCAAACAACACGCTACAGGAACTTAACATGGCAAACAAAGGCATGGCATCCTAATATTAAATACAAAGAACAAAACTCCCTTACTGAACTCATTCCAAAGATCAACAGAAAAGATGGTAGCATCCATGCAAACATGGCAAATGATATGACAGATTCAGACATGGCAGGAACAACGATAAGTAGGCATGTTGGTGAGCTTGTACAACTCACAATAGAGCAATACATGGCATGACAAGGTAACCAACAGCAATAAGACATGTTTATGAAGCTAAGCATGGCAAGAGAAAGGTCATAAGATGCTTGGCTCACTAGAAAAGCACATGGCAAAACTGAACTTAATGTTAACAGGCTGACAGCAACATTATTTAGCAACTTTGGAGCATGATATGAACAATCTACCGCAAGCTATAAATGCAATCAGGGGCATGTATGGATAGAGCATGACATTTATAACAAAATATCCTTAGTGAACATCTCCAGATTTTGCATAGAATGACTTGTAGCAGCAGGTTTACAAAGCATCATGGTATAATAGTTTCAGCCTAGCAAAACAGAAACAACAAGTACCCTACTTCACGAGCTCAATGCACTCACTATAAGACTCATAAAATACATGGATTGCACCACTGTAAATATGGCATGAAGTAGACTAAAACTCATGTAGACACCAAGCTCATAGGATGCACACACAAAATGCAATGAAAAAGATAAAACAACAAGTTCTGTTACCAGACAGCAGATAACATCATATAACACTTGCAACGACGCTTAGTGCATCGAGATGAACTCAAACAAGCATGGCACAACGGAACAAAATGAAGAACATCTCACAATGAACATTTTGATATATTACACGCACAAAATGGAGCTACATGCAAGAAGTTATGGCATGATGAACAGATGCACAAAATGTAGCAGATCTGGGGACTTGGTAAAAAATATACCCTCGCGAAGAAACGGGACGGAGGCGTTCCGGGAGGGAGGGATCCCAGATGGGGAGGCGCGTTTGGTTCGGGGGAGTGGTGGATCTCATCCATCTTCCCGGACCTCGCCGGAGTTGAGCGTGGAGGTGGCCGGAGATGGCTGGAGAGGGTGCGGGGAGGCCGAAACGAGACGGGGATGGGGCGGATCCAGGCGCTCCTGCCCGGATCTGACCGGGGCGGCGACCGGAGACGGCCGGCGAGCTCGTCGGAGGAGCTCGGGGCGGCGGAGCTCCTGCCGGCGGGGAAGGCGGCATGAGGGCACGGGGTGGATCAGGCGGCGGCGCGGGGCTCCGCGAGGCGCGGGAGCCCACGGGAGGCGGCGGGGCGGCGAACCGGGCCCGGCGGGCCGCGGCGGCGGGGAG
>NC_041383.1:215804123-215827570 GCF_002162155.2 Triticum dicoccoides
GGAGGAAGAGGAGGCGGCGGGGCGGCGAACCGGGCTGGGCGGGCCGCGCCTGGGCCCGGCAGGCCGCGGCGGCAGGGAGGAGGCCGGAGGCCAGGTGGCGAAGAAGGATAGGGCGGGGGCGACGGGTGGACACGTCCGGCGTGGCGGAGACGCGTCCGGCGGCGCGGAGGAAGAGGAGGCTAGGGTTTGACTGCGAATTTCGGGGGGAGGCACCTATTTATAGGTAGAGGGAGCTAGGAGACTCCAAATGGAGAGCAGTTTTCGCCCACACGATCGTGATCGAACGACCGAGAGCATGGAGGGGGTTTGGCTGGGCTCATGGGCTGTGGTGAAGAGGGGCTGGGCTGCAAAGAGAGAGGGGTTTCAGGCTACGCGGTTAACCGTTGGGGTATCAAACGACCTCCAAATGGAACGAAATTTGACGGGCGGTCTACCGGTGATATACCAAGGCCACTCGGCAAACCTCGGTCCATTCCAAGATTGTTTTTCTCCCGCTCATGAAACAAGGTCTGAGAGGGGCGACAGGAGCGTGCGAATGTGGCTGGACTCCGAACGGACAACGGAGAGAACCGGCGGAACCCGAACGGATGCAAGTTTTGAAAAACATGCAGATGAAATGCAGATGATGACATGAAAAAATGCAAACGCAAGCAAATGGCATGGCAACAATGACGAATAACTGGAAGACACCTGGCGCATCGGATCCGGGGCGTTACACACTTTCCCAGTTGGTCAGTGCAAAATAGGTTCTTACTGAACTGAAAGAAGAGGTGGATAAGACGAGCCTGGCTGATCTCGACTAGGGAAATGAATATATTGTTCTAATATTGTTCTTATGAAGATGAACTAGCTATATGTTGTATTGTGCTGTTTTCAGGTAGCTATCGTACTGTGATGTTAAAATATATTTGTGTGTGATATGAAATTGGCAAACCGTTGTTTGATATGAAATGTGAATTTGTGTAATACTGAAATTATACTGTAAACTAATAAACCTGCTAAATGGGTCATAAAACTTTGCAAACCTGGTGGCACCCGCAACCTCCTGCCGCATAGCGATCACCATACCGCGCGATGGGATCTCGACACCGCCGCCACACCGCGCGCAGCGTCGACAAGGGAAGCCCAGGCGCCGCGCCGCCGGACCCCACACAAACCTAGCGGCTCCTCGCAATCCAACCATCCCACGCCGGTGGAGATGCTTGAAGGGAAGAAGTCCCACCGCCACCCTGCCGGCCGACAAGGGAACGACATCTAAGACGCCGCCATCTTCCGCCATGACCGTAGTCGGCGTGATTTTCATCGGTAGTTGCTCCACCAGACGTGTGCCGCCAGCATCGCTGGTCCCTTCAACCGGAGTAAACTCCAAAACAATGCCCTGAAGAGGGACTACGACCCAAAAGCACCGCCATCGCTCGATCCCAAGGACATCTAGGGTTTCCCTCGGAGTTGCCCGCGCTGTCAAGGCCAGACAAGGGTAGAATCTCGACGGATCCGCCCAGCTGCCGACGAGTCGCACCCGCCACTGCGTCGACGACAATCTAGCGACCAAGGCCCACGCCTAGGCCTAGATCCGGCCGTGCCGCCACGAATCCATCTGGTCATGCCGCCGCCGTCCCTGGCGACCGCGACGCACAAGACCGGGAAGCCGCCTAACACGGGGGAAACGGAATCACCGAAGCGCCGCCACCACCCGCCGTGGCGTCCGGCCCGGCGCCACACTCCAGCCCGGGGGCGCTGGCCTGCGCCAGCCCCACACAAGCGGGAGGACCACGAGTCCCCGCCGCCGCCGGTGACGGCAAGGCTTCGCCTGGCCATGCCCTTGGGCGGCGGCGAGGGAGGAGGAGGAGGAGAGGTGGAGTCTTTGCTTTTTAGTTTACCACAATCATCCTTGCTGTACACACCTTTTGGGAGAGACACACATGAATCGGAATTTATTGGAATACTCTATGTGCTTCACTTATATCTTTTGAGCTATACAATTTTGCTCTAGTGCTTCACTTATATCTTTTTTGAGCACGGTGGTGGTTTTATTTTATAGAAATTATTGATCTCTGATGCTTCACTTATATTATTTTGAGAGTCTTTTACAACAGCATGGTAATTTGCTTTGGTTATAAAATTAGTCCTAATATGATGGGCATTCACGATGGGTATAATAAAAACTTTCATATAAAGTGCGTTGAATGCTATGAGAAGTTTGATACTTGATGATTGTTTTGAGACATGAGGATGGTGATATTAGAGTCATGCTAGTGAATTAATTGTGAATTTGAGAAATACTTGTGTTGAGATTTGCAAGTCCCGTAGCATGCACGTATGGTAACCGTTGTGTAACAAATTTGAAGCATGATGTATTTCTTTGATTGTCTTCCTTACGAGTGGCGGTCGGGGATGAGCGATGGTCTTTTCCTACCAATCTATCCCCCTAGGAGCATGCACGTAGTGCTTGGTTTTTGATGACTTGTAGATTTTTGCAATAAGTATGTGAGTTCTTTATGACTAATGTTGAGTCCATGGATTATACGCACTCTCACCCTTCCACCATTGCTAGCCTCTCTAGTACCGCGCAACTTTCGCCGGTACCATAAACCCACCATTTACCTTCCTCAAAACTGACACCATACCTACCTATTATGGCATTTCTATAGCCATTCCGAGATATATTGCCATGCAACTTTCCACTGTTTCGTTTATTATGACACGATCCATCATTGTCGTATTGCCTTGCATGATCATGTAGTTGACATTGTATTTGTGGCAAAGCCACGGTTCATAATTTTTCCATACATGTCACTCTTGATTCATTGCACATCCTAGTACACCGCCGGAGGCATGCATATAGAGTCATATTTTTGTTCTAAGTATCGAGTTGTAATCTTTGAGTTGTAAATAAATAGAAATGTGATGATCATCATTATTAGAGTATTGTCCCATGTGAGGGAAAAAAGATAAAGTCCAAAAAAAAGATAAGGCCCAAAAAAAGGAAAAACAATGAGAGAAAAAGAGAGAAGGGACAATGCTACTATCCTTTTTCCACACTTGTGCTTCAAAGTAGCACCATGATCTTCATGATAGAGAGTCTCTTATTTTGGCACTTTCATATACTAGTGGGAAATTTTCATTATAGAACTTGGCTTGTATATCCAACGATGGGCGTCCTCAAATGCCCTAGGTCTTCGTGAGCAAGCAAGTTGGATGCACACCACTTAGCTTCTTTTGTTGAGCTTTCATACATTTATAGCTCTAGTGCATCCGTTGCATGGCAATCCCTACTCACTCACATTGACATATATTGATGGGCATCTCATTAGCCCATTGATACGCCTAGTTGATGTGAGACCATCTTCCTCCTTTTTGTCTTCTCCACAACCACCCTTCTATTCCACCTACAGTGCTATGTCCATGGCTCGCGCTCATGTATTGCGTGAAAGTTGAAAAGGTTTGAGATTACTAAAGTATGAAGCAATTGCTTGGCTTGTCATCGGGGTTGTGCATGATTTGAGTATTTTGTGTGATGAAGATGGAGCATGACCAAACTATATGATTTTGTAGGGATGAACTTTCTTTGGCCATGTTATTTTGAGAGGACATAATTACTTTGTTAGTATGCTTGAAGTATTACTATTTTTATGCCAATATTAAAATTTTGTCTTGAATCTTTCAGATTTGAACATTCATGCCACAATAAATAAAATTACATTGATAAATATGTTAGGTAGCATTCCACATCAAAAATTCTGTTTTTATCATTTACCTACTCGAGGACGAGCAGGAATTAAGCTTGGGGATGCTTAATTCGTCTCTAACGTATCTATAATTTTTGATTGTTCCATGCTATTATATTATCTATTTTGGATGTTTAATGGGCTTTAATATGCTCTTTTATATTATTTTTGGGACTAACCTATTAACCGGAGGCCCAGTGCCAGTTTTTGTTTTTTTTGCCTATTTCAGTGTTCCGCAGAAAAGGAGTACCAAACGGAATCCAAACGGAATGAAACCTTTGCGATGATCTTTCTTGGACCGAAAGCAAACCAGAAGACTTGGAGTTGAATTCTGGAACTTCGTGAGGCGGCCACGAGGCAGGAGGGCACGCAGAGGGAGGGTAGGCGCGCCCCCCACCCTCATGGGCCCCACGGAGCTCCACCAACGTACTTCTTTCGCCTATATATACCCTTATACCCTAGAAACACCAGGGAGAGCCATGAAACCACTTTTCCACCGCCGAAACCTTCTGTACCCGTGAGATCCCATCTTGGGGCCTTTTCCGGTGATCTATCGGAGGGGGAATCGATCATGGAGGGCTTCTACATCAACACCATAGCCTCTCCAATGAAGCGTGAGTAGTTTACCACAGACCTTTGGGTCCATAGTTATTAGCTAGATGGTTTCTTCTCTCTCTTTGATCTTCAATACAAAGTTCTCCTCGATGTTCTTGGAGATCTATTCTATGTAATACTCTTTTGCGGTGTGTTTGCCGAGATCCGATGGATTATGGGTTTATGAACTTGATTATCTATGAATATTATTTGGTTCTTCTCTGAATTCTTATATGCATTATTTGATATCTTTGCAAGTCTCTTAGAATTATCGGTTTAGTTTGGCCTACTAGATTGATCTTTCTTGCAATGGGAGAAGTGCTTAGTTTTGGGTTCAATCTTGCGGTGTCCTTTCCCAGTGACAGTAGGGGCAACAAGGCACGTATTGTATTGTTGCCATCGAGGATAAAAAGATGGGGTTTATATCATATTGCTTGAGTTTATCCCTCTACATCATGTCATCTTGCCTAATGCGTTACTCTATTCTTATGAACTTAATACTCTAGATGCATGCTGGATAGCGGTTGATGTGTGGAGTAATAGTAGTACATGCAGAATCATTTCGGTGTACTTGACACGGACGTGATGCCTATATTCATGATCATTGCCTTAGATGTCTTTATAACTATGCACTTTTCTATCAATTGCTCGGCAGTAATTTGTTCACCCACCATAATACATGCTATCATGAGAGAAGCCACTAGTGAAACCTATGGCCCACGGGTCTCTTTCTTATTATATTGCATCTCTTTTATTATCGCATCTTGTTTACTATTTTGCAATCTTTACTTTCCAATCTATACAACAAAATACCCAAAAATATTTATCTTACTATCTCTATCAGATCTCACTTTCGTAAGTGACCGTGAAGGGATTGACAACCCCTTTATCGCGTTGGTTGCGAGGTTCTTGATTGTTTGTTCAGGCACTAGGTGACTTGTGCGTTGCCTCCTACTAGATTGATACCTTGGTTCTCAAAAACCGAGGGAAATACTTACGCTACTTTGCTGCATCACCCTTTACTCTTTAAGGGAAAACCAAGGCATGCTCAAGAGGTAGCCACTGCAAGCCCGTTAGGTCCTATATCGAGCTCAAGCATCCACATCCAACACCTTGCCAATCGGCCTGAGCCAACCACCATGGGGAGTACCATGGCACGGCCTCCTCGATCGATCAGGATCCTGTTCATCCAGTGCCAACCGCCTACACGGTCGGGGCGAGGGGGGCTGTTCATCCAATCCCCAGCGGCTGGGGTGGGGCATACATGCGGGCGACATCAACGAGGACTGTTCATCCACAACCAACCAACTGCCTAGGTCAACTCATCACGTCATGTGCAAGGGGCTCGATCGATGCAACTGACTGTTGGTCTCGACTCAATCTACGTATCGCGCGCGCAGTGGCAACGGGGACTGTTCATCGAGAGGCAACCAACTGGCTAGGTCAAGTCACATCTCGCACGGGGGTTCGATGCAAAGCATCGATCGGGCCAGCAAACTACGTACGCGCACAAGTCTCACTCGCATCGATCGGTTTTAGTAAGCAGCGAAGGAATTGCTCGAGTTCAGTTAGCTGCGAAAGGATTGCTCGGATTTAGTTAGCGACAAAGGAATTGCTCGGGTTCAATAGTAGTGCGAGAGAATGATTGCTCGTGTTTAGTAAGCGAGGGATTGCTCGGGTTCAGTGTAGTGCGAGGGATCGATTGCTCAGGTTCAGTAAGCAAACAATTCGCTTGGGTTTAGTTCGCGAAGGGCTCACACACACACAGATGTATGAGAGAAATGCGCAAACCACTGCATCACTCGGGCCCGACCGCCCACCGATTGCCCGCCATGTATGTGGAGTCCTCAAAAAATTCCTCGTCCTCACTTCTACCATGATTTTTTACGTCATGAACGGCCCAAAGAATGTCTTGCAAGTGCACCTCTAGCCCACCCAGAACGAAAAGCCAATATTCTATCATATTTTTTATCATAGAAGTAGGAGCCCACCACATCTATGGACTCATGCTTTTATCATAATTGTCATCATGGAAGTGTCACATCCATGACAGAATTTTTTTTTATTCAGGCCATAATATCGCATCTGTGCCTTTTTTTGTAGTGAAGACGTGTAATCATTAAACGCCCAATGCTTTTCTCTGATTATTGCAATCTTAATTATCAAGGCAGCCCCACGCGATGGATAGGGCCTTCAGTTGGACAACTGATTCTTGATGCAGGACGTGTCAAACAAGACGTAATTTGAACATGTCCCCTACCTCAATACATAACAAGTACATCTTGATGGGTGACTTCTAGAGCACAAATTAAGTTCATATCTAGTCCCGACACAAATATATCATTGTAAGCATAAATCCTCCACTGGTACAATGACCTTCTATACAAACTGTTTTGACCCCTTTCCGCGACAGAATTTTAAACCGTCGTCTTGCTTGTGTGTGCGATAAGGGGGTCCTTCTCACACGACCCAGAAACCATTGGGGATAGGTCCTCCGGTCACACACGCTCAGCAAAATGAGCTCATGTGTGATTGGGGAGCCATCACATACAATTATACAGGACCAATTATTTCTCTTCGTAAGTACATCCCACATGGTGAATCCCAGACAAACGTTTCTGTTCATAAGTAAATCCCACACAGTGAATCCCACACAAACGTTTCCGTTCGTATGTACATCCCACATAGCGAATCCCTGACAAACATTTTCTGTTCGTGTGCATATCCCACACAGTGAATCCTAGACAAACATTTTCATTCCTATCTACTCCCTCCACAAAGAAATATAAGTGGATTTAGATCACTACTTTAGTGATCTAAATGCTCTTATATTTCTTTACAGAGGGAATACATCACACACAGTTTTCTATATAGCCTCGTGTGTGATAGGTGTAACGATCGTACCTGCTCTGCCTCTGTTAACTGTTTGCATTATTCAAGTATATCACACATGATCCAATGAAGAAAATCGTATGACATTCGACTATCCATCACACATGCTTTTACTACTAGAACCTTTCGTAAAGTTTCATGACCCATTTAGTAGGTTTATTAGTTTACTATTAATAATTCCAGTATTAAGCAAATTCACATTTCATATCGAACAGTTGTTTGCCAATTTCATATCAGGCACATAAATATATTTTAACATCACAATATGATAGCTACGTGAAAACAACACAATACAACATATAGTTAGTTCACCTTCATAAGCACAATATTAGAACAATATATTCATTTCCCTAATCGACTGATGCATGATCAGCCAAGTTTGTCCTCTTCACCTCTGCTTTTAGTTTAGTAAGAACCTGTTTTGCACCGGCCAACTAGGAAAGTGTCTGCTCCTTCACCAACACCATTTTAGCAAAGTCTAGTTTAAAAAATCCGAGTTCATTCTCCATCTTCCTTTTTTCCTCATATCTTTAAATATTCTTCAGCGTCGACAACATTTTATCTAAGCCTATCTCCATTCTCTTTCTCAGTAGCAATGAATTCATTTGCACATTGATCTTTTTGAGAAGTTATGTCATAACTAACCTATTTCTTCAGTTTTTCAAAATATGTATTTGGTGATTTTCTATGTTGCTAGAAACCCATCCCCCCTACAATTATTATTGATCTAGTTTTAAATATTATAGGATGAACGGAAGTGTTCTTACCTGGAGTGGGTTGATCAAGAGTTGCCACAGTCTTTGAAGATGTGCCTAGCAAAGCTCTGGAGCATGTATGAGGAAGAGAACATAGATAGGCTTAGAGAAACCGTTGTCAAAGCTGAATAATATTTGAAGATGTGAGAAAAAAGAGGAAGATGGAGAACGAGCTCAGATTTTTTTAAATTAGACTTTGCTAAGATGGTGTTGGCAAAGGAGGAGGCACTTTCTCAGTTGGTCAGTGCAAAATAGGTTCTTACTGAACTGAAAGCAGAGGTGGATAAGACAAGCTTGGCTGATCTTGACTAGGGAAATGAATATATTGTTCTAATATTGTTCTTATAAAGATGAACTAGCTATATATTGTACTGTGTTGTTTTCAGGTAGCTATCGTACTGTGATGTTAAAATATATTTGTGCGTGATATGAAATTGGCAAACCGCTGCTTGATATGAAATGTGAATTTGCGTAATACTAAAATTATTAATTGTTAACTAATAAACCTGCTAAATGGGTCATGAAACTTTGCAAACGGTTCTAGCAGTAAAAGCAGTTGTGATAGATCGCCCAATGCCATACAGTTTTCATCAAATCATGTGTGATGTAGTTGAATAAACGCAAATGGTTAACTGAGGCAGAGCGTGTGTGATCGTTACACCTATCACACACGAGGCTATACATAAAACTGTGTGGGATGTATATACGAACGGAAATGTTTTCCCTTGGCTGATTGTATGGGATGTACATACGAATAGAAACGTACTTCTTGGATTGACTGTGTGGGATGTACATAAGAACGGAAACATATTCCTTGGAATGACTGTGTGGAATGTACATACAAAAGGAAGCGTTTGTCTGGGACTTACTGTGTGGGATGTACTTACGACCAAAATCGATTGGGCCTGTATAATTGGATTTGATCGCTCGCCCGTCGCACACGATCTCATTTTGCCCAGCGTGTGTGACCGGAGGGCCTATCCCCGGCGATTTTTGGGTAGTGTGGGAAGGAACCCCACTATCGCACACACTCACTTGGCGACGGTCCAGAATGTCATCGAGAAAAGGGGTTAAAAACCGTTTGTGTAGCAGCTCGATGTACCAGTGCTGGATGAACTCTTATATAAAGCAAAGCGCTCCTGATGACACATGGAAATTATTGTCAGGCTAGTTTTCATCATGCTCATATGATTTTGCGTTCGTTACTTTGATAGTTTGATACGTGGGTGGACTAGTGCTTGGGTGTTGTCCTTACTTGGACAAGCCTCCCACTTATGATTAACACCTCTTACAAGCATCCGCAACTACGAAAAAAGAATTAAGATAAATCTAACCATAGCACGAAATATGTGGATCCAAATCAGCCCTTACGAAGCAACTGATACGTCTCCAACGTATCTATAATTTTTTATTATTCCATGCTATTATATTATCCATCTAGGATGTTTTATATGCATTTATATGCCATTTTATATGATTTTTGGGACTAACCTATTAACCTAGAGCCCAGTGCCAGTTTCTGGTTTTTCCTTGTTTTTGAGTTTTACAGAAAAGGAATACCAAACGGAGTCCAATTGATGTGCCAATTTTTGATGATTTTTTATGGACCAAAAGAAGCCCCCGGAGTAAAAGAGTTGGGCCAGAAGAGTCCCGGGCCATCCACGAGGGAGGGGACGTGCCCTACCCCCCCTGGGCGCGCCGCCCCATGTCATGGATGACTCGGGGACCCCCCTGACTTGTTCCCGACGCCAAAAATTCCTATAAATACAGAAACCTCCAGGACATAACCTATATCGGGAGTTTCACCGCCGCAAGCCTCTTTAGCCACTAAAAACCAATCTAGACCCATTTCGGCACCCTGCCGGAGGGGGGAATCCCTCTCCGGTGGCCATCTTCATCACCCTGGCACTCTCCATGACGAGGAGGGAGTAGTTCACCCTCGGGGCTGAGGGTATGTACCAGTAGCTATGTGTTTGATCTCTCTCTCTCTCTCTCTCTCTCTCTCTCTCTCTCGTGTTCTTGATTCAGCACGACCTTGATGTATCGCGAGCTTTTCTATTATAGTTGGATCTTATGATGTTTCTCCCCCTCTACTCTCTTGTGATGAATTGAATTTTCCCTTTGAAGTTATCTTATCGGATTGAGTCTTTAAGGATTTGAGAACACTTGATGTATGTCTTGCATGTGCTTATCTGTGGTGACAATGGGATATTCACGTGATCCACTTGATGTATGTTTTGGTGATCAACTTGCGAGTTCCGTGACCTCATGAACTTATGCATAGGGGTTGGCACACGTTTTCGTCTTGACTCTCTGGTTGAAACTTTGGGGCACTCTTTGAAGTTCTTTGTGTTGATTGAATAGATGAATCTGAGATTGTGTGATGCATATCGTATAATCATACCCACGGATACTTGAGGTGACATTGGAGTATCTAGGTGACATTAGGGTTTTGGTTGATTTGTGTCTTAAGGTGTTATTCTAGTACGAACTCTAGGATAGATCGAATGGAAAGAATAGCTTCATGTTATTTTACTACGGACTCTTGAATAGATCAATCAGAAAGGAAAAATTTGAGGTGGTTTCATACCCTACAATAATCTCTTCATTTGTTCTCCACTATTAGTGACTTTGGAGTGACTCTTTGTTGCATGTTGAGGTATAGTTATATGATCCAATTATGTTATTATTGTTGAGAGAACTTGCACTAGTGAAAGTATGAACCCTAGGCCTTGTTTCAACGCATTGCAATACCATTTTCGCTCACTTTTATCATTAGTTACCTTGCTGTTTTTATATTTTTAGATTACAAAACCTATATCTACCATCCATATTGCATTGTATCACCATATCTTCGCCGAACTAGTGCACCTATACAATTTACCATTGTATTGTGTGTGTTGGGGACACACGAGACTCTTTGCTATTTGGTTGCAGGGTTGTTTGAGAGAGACCATCTTCAATCCTACGCCTCCCACAGATTGATAAACCTTAGGGTCATCCACTTGAGGGAAATTTTCTACTGTCCTACAAACCTCTGCACTTGGAGGCCCAACAACGTCTACAAGAAGAAGGTTGTGTAGTAGACATCAACAATGCTTAAACTATGGTTTAAGCTTCTGCCACTCTAGCAATCCATCATCTACTTATTACTTCCCAATGCTTTCCCCTAGGCCCAAATCATGGTTAAGTGTCATGTAGTCGACATTCAGATAACACCACTAGAGGAAAGACAACATACATCTCATCAAAATATCAAACGAATACCAAATTCACATGATTACTTATAACAAGATTTCTCCCATGTCCCTAGGAACAAACATAACTACTCACGAAGCATGTTCATGTTCAAGATTAAAGGGGTAATAAATATTATTAAGGATCTGAACATATGATCTTCCACCAAATAAACCAACTAGCATCAACTACAAGGAGTAATCAACACTACTAGAAACCCACAGGTACCAATCTGAGGTTTTGGGACAAAGATTGAATACAAGAGATGAACTAGGGTTTGAGAGGAGATTGTGCTGGTGAAGATGTTGATGAAGATTGACCCCCCTCGATGAGAGGATCGTTGGTGATGACGATGGATTCGATTTTGCACCCCGCAGCCGCCTGCAGTGGATCCGCCATATAACCCACATCCCAGCGGTGCATTCTTCGCTCCTCCTGCCTACGAGTGCCACAACAACTATAGCACCCACATTGGAAGCAAATAAACGCCATTCTTAAATGGAGATCCCCTGCCATTCGTCGTGTCGTCGCCGCTCATTCAATAGCCACCCTTTGTATTTTGTAATTATGTGGCTGCAGACATGCATGGTATAATGAGCAGGAGGAGTACAATTTTGAACCTGCTAACCAAAGTTGCCACAATGATCCATGCCCCCATCCCCATGCGCCTACTTCTATAGCTAGCTGCATGCGCTAGCTCTGTCTCTCTGTTCCAGCTAGAGGCCTACGACAATGGGCCTAGAGCGGCAGAGAAAGAGACCAAGAGGAGTGAGAAAGAGTAGAATGAGAAATGGGTAGTACAGTATATTTGTGCCATGGAATCTGGCGCATGATTAGGTTGATGTTTTGCGATGGCTGAGGCAGTGTAGTGCAGGGAGGTAGGCTACTCCGTTTTCTGCAGCGCAGTGTAAAACCTACTGGCTACGAATCTGGTGGTAGGTTATAATGTCATATTGGCGGTAGCATATTTTTCGCGTTACAGCGGCGTGACGCGCAGTTAAATGGTACCATCAAAGACTTTGGTGGTAGCATGTTATACCCTACCGCCAAGGACTACGGCGGTAGAGAAAAGGTTAAAGTCCCCCAAAAAATTTACATGTGGGGTTAGATCGTGCTGAAGTTTAGAAAAATGATCAAAGCACCAAATTTGTCCCATCCAGGATGTCCGCTCTCGAGTTGCACGTACACGCTTACTTTTTTTAGGGAAGGAGAAGCAAGCGAGTTGGGCCCTTGATGGGTCGTTATGTAGGAGAGAAGGAGAACGATCATGTCGGGCACGAATATTTTGGACCAGCCACCCAGCAAACCTACTGTTTCACTCGTCTCTCGGCCATCCATACCAAACCCCAATCCCCAAATTCTAAAAAAAGAAAAAAAGAATCCTTCGCTCCCTATAGATCAAGAAAGAATCCTTCGCCCCCTCCCCTTCCAAGGTCTGCACCCCGCAGCCGCCTACACTGGATTCGCCATATACTCCACGACTCAGGGGTGCGTGCTTTGCTCCTCCTGCCTACGAGTACCACAACAACTATATCACCCACATTGGAAGCAAAGAAACACCATTATTAAATGGAGAGCCCCTGCCATTCCTCATGTCGTTGCCGCTCATTTAGTAGCCACCCTTTGTATTTTGTAATTTTGTGGCTGCAGACATGCATGGTATAATGAGCAGGAGGAGTACAATGCTAAACCTGCTGACCAAAGTTGCCACAGTGATCCATGCCCCCATCCCCATGTGCCAACTTCTGCAGCTAGCTGCATGTGCTAGCTATATCTCTCTTTTCCAGCTAGAGGCCTACGACAATGGGCCTAGAGCGGCAGAGAAAGAGACCTAAAGGAATGAGAAAGACTAGAATGAGAAATGGGTACTACAATTGTCACGCCCAATATGCGATACTATCCTAAAGAGACTCGAAGGTCCCACCAAGGATAGAACCGCATATTGAAATGCTTTTGCAAGGTGGATATCATTACATCAACATTACATAATATATGGGGATACATACCAGAGGCATACAATGCCACATGAATACAACATCACAATACATCATCCATAAGATCAACATCCGACTACGGATGAAACACAAACAGAAGCTCAAACGACATCCACCCTGCTAGCCCAGGCTGCCGACCTGGAACCTATCCCCTGATCGAAGAAGAAGCAGAAGAAGAACTCCGAAACAAGCAAACATCGCTCTCGCATCATGATCATCGCATAACCTGTACCTGCAACTGTTGTTGTAGTAATCTGTGAGCCACGAGGACTCAGCAATCCCATTACCATGGGTATCAAGACTAGCAAAGCTTAATGGGCAAGGAAGGGGTAAAGTGGTGAGGTTGCAGCAGCGACTAAGCAAGTATGGTGGCTAACATACGCAAATAAGAGCGAGAAGAGAACAAACGGAACGGTCGTGAAGCTAGTAATGATCAAGAGGTGATCCTGAACTCCTACTTACGTCAAACATAACCCAAAACTGTGTTCACTTCTCGGACTCCGCCGAAAAGAGACCATCACGGTTACACACGCGGTTGATGCGTTTTAATTAGTATCTGGTGTCAAGTTATCTACAACCGGGCATTAACAAATTCCCATCTGTCACATAACCGCGGGCACGGCTCTTGAAAGTTTATACCCTACAGGGGTGTCCCAACTTAGCCTATGATAAGCTCTCGCGATCAACGAAGGATATTCCTTCTCCCAGGAAGACCCGATCAGTCTCGGAATCCCGGTTTACAAGACATTTCGACAATGGTAAAACAAGACCAGCAAAGCCGCTTGATGCGCCGACAATCCCGATAGGAGCTGCACATATCTCATTCTCAGGGCAACACCGGATAAGTAAAGCTACGAGTAAAACCAGACCTCGAGTTTCCCCGAGGTGGCCCCGCAGGCTGCTCAGTTTGGACCAGCACTTAGAGAAGCACTGGCCCGGGGGGGCTAAAATAAAGATGACCCTTGGGTTAATTACTCCCAAGGGAAAGGTATAGGTGGTAGGCAAATGGTAAAACCAATGTTGGGCCTTGCTGGAGGAGTTTTATTCAAGGCGAACTGTCAAGAGGGTCCCATAAATCACCCAACCACGTTAGGGACGCAAAATCCGGAACATAATACCGATATGAAGGAAACTAGGGCGGCAAGAGTGTAACAAAACACCAGGCATAAGGCCGAGCCTTCCACCCACCAAATATATGGATGCATTAATAATATAAGAGATATTGTGATATCCCAACATAATCCTGTCCACCATGGAGCAATCTTCAACTTCACCTGCAACTAACAACGCTATAAGAGGGGCTGAGCAAAGCGGTAACATAGCCAAGCAACGGTTTGCTAGGAAGGGTGACAAGGTTAGAGGCTGACATGGCAATTTGGGAGGCTTGATAGAACAAGGGATAGGTAGCGCAGCATAGCGATAGAACGAAGCAACTAGCATAGCAATGATAGTAGTGAGATCCAGGGTAGCGGTTATCTTGCCTGAAATCACGCAAGGAAGAAGAACGAGTCCATGAAGAAAATAAAGCCACGAAGACGAACCAAGCATAGACAAACGAATCCTCACGATTGCAACGAAACGGGAACTATCAAGAAGAAGCACACAACAAGGTAAACACACCACACATATACATGACATGATGCACAACCAAGCATGATGCCTGACAAGGCGACATGAAGCTACTCATGGCAAGAGATGATGCATACAAGAACAACATAGCCAAACAAGTTTAAATGAGGCCAGAAACAACATATAACTAATCCGGTAAGTCCTCATATGCAAATTTCGAAATTTGTCCAGATCTGAATAAACCTTATGTTCAAGTTGTTAAACAGCAAGTTAAGATGCACCAAGATGATCTACACGAGATTCTAGTCAAGTTACATATAAAGTTCATTTAATTCGGAGCTACGACCTAGAAGATATGAGCAAAACAAGTAAAACATGGCATTGATGCAAAATGCATAAAACATCAAGCAAACACCTCAAAACAATGATGCAACATGATGATATGAAACTACATGCAATTCTAAGCAAGTTTCATATAGGGCACACTCAAAACGGAGCAACGGTTCAACACATACACTATACAAGTTTAAAGGACAAGCTGTCCAAAACGGCAACTAGGCATCTAGCAAGTATCAAAACAATATGCTACAGCACCTCAACATAAGAACAAAAGGCATGGGTATGAAGTACAGGTAAATCATGACAAAACATGAACACTGAGCTATCTCCAGAAAACACTATAACATGCTCAAAAGAACATGGCAAGATTGCAAATAATAACAGTTTCAGACTCAGCAGAAATAACATCAGGTTGCAATGTTTAGACCTATCAAACAACATGTTATAGGAACATAACATGGCAAACAAAGGCATGGCATGCTATTCCGAAAGACAAAGAACAAAACTCCCTTACTAAACTAATTCTAAATATCAACAGAAAAGATGGAATCATCCATGCAAACATGGCAAAAGATATGACAGATTCAGACATGGCAGGAACAACAATAAGTAGGCATGTTGGTGAGCTTGTACCACTCACCACAGAGCAATACATGGCATGGCAAAGTGACCAACAGTAAGAAGACATGTTTATGAAGCTAAGAAAGGCAAGAGCAAGTTCATAGGGTGCATGGATCACTAGCAAAGCTCATGGCAAAGCTGCACTTAATGTTAACACACTGACAACAACATTATTTAGCAAATTGAGAGCAAGATTACAACAAGCTACAGCAGGCTATAAATGCAACCGGGGGCATGAACTGATAGAGCATGACATGTACAACAAAACATCCTTAGTGAACATCTCCATATTATGCACAGAATGACTTGTAGCAGCAGGTTTACATAGCATCATGTTATAGCAGATTCAGCCTAGCAAAACAGCAACAGCAAGTACCCTACTTCACGAGCTCGATGCACTCACTACAAGACTCAGAAAAATACATGATTGCACCTATCTAAATATGGCATGATGTAGCTCAAAACTCATGTGGACATCAAGCTCGTAGGATGCACACACAAAATGCGATGAAAAAGACAAACAACAAGTTCTGATAACACACAGCAGTTTAACATCATATAGCACTTGCAACGATAATTTGGGCATCAAGATGGACTCAAACAAACATGGCACAATGGAACTAAATGAAGAGCACCTCATGATGAACATTTTGATATATCATGCGCATAAAACGGAGCAGTATGCAACGAGATATGATGCGATGAACATGGCAGCATATTGATAAAACTCAGGGACAAACGAATTCTCACCCTCCGGATCAGATCTAGGGTTTCGCACGGATGTCGATGCAGGGCCGGAGGTCGCCGGAGAGGAGGGAGACGATGGTTGGAGCTCGGGGAAGCGCGAGGACGGGCAGCGGCGCACGGATCCGGGCCGGATCTCGCCGGATCCCGGCGAGGGAGGGCGCGAGGGCACAGAGGCGAGCTCGTCGGAGCTCGCGGCCGGCGAGGTGCGGGCAGCTTCGGCGGGCCGAGGCGGCGCCGGGCAGGGAGGCTAGGCGCGGGTCGGGGTGAGGCGCGGGACGCGGCGGCACACGGGCGCCGGTCCGGCGGAGCCGCGGGAGGCGGCAGGCGGCGCGGTCGCCGGCCGGCGACGAGGACCGGGCGGCGGCGGGCGACCAGGCGGGCGCGGCGGCGGAGGACGGGCCCCGCGGGCCGGCGGCGGCGGGAGGTGGCGGAGGGGCCACGTGGCGCGATGCCACTGGCTCCGGGCGGCGGCGGGCTGATGTGGCACACCCTAATTCGTCGGGGCGACGTGGAGGCGGGAGTGGACGCGTCCAACGGCGGGGTGGACACGTCCGGTGGCGCGGAAGGAGCGGGGCTAGGGTTTCGTCCGCGAAAAATGGAGGGGGGCACCTATTTATAGGTAGAGGGAGCTAGGAGACTCCAAATGGGGTGCGGTTTTCGCCCACACGATCGTGATCGAACGACCGAGAGCATGGAGGGGGTTCGGATGGGTTATTGGGCCACTTTGAGGGGTGTTGGGCTGCAAGACAAAAGGGGCTTTGCGGTTACAAGGTTAACCGTTGGAGCATCAAACGACCTCCAAATGGAACAAAACTTGACAGGCGGTCTACCGGTGGTGTACCAAGGCCGCTTGGCAAACCTCGGTCCATTCCGAGAATGTTTAACACCCTCTCACAACAAGAGACAAAAGGAGAACGCCGGAGGACATAGGAGTGCCGGATTGCAAAACGGACAACGGGGAAAATGCTCAGATGCATGAGACGAACACGTATGCATAATGAGATGCACATGATGACATGATAAAATGCAACACGCAAGCAAATGACATGGCAACGCCGACGAATAACTGGCAGACACCTGGCGCATCGAATCCGGGGCGTTACAACACTCCTCCACTAACAAGAGATCTTGTCCCGAGATCTTAGGACCGAGACGGAAGGGAAAAGTGATGAGGTGAAACAAGAACACAAGAGAAGAAGCAAAGAATCGAGAGCACTCGAGAAGAAGAGAGGAACAACGAGAAAGACGAGAATCGAAAGCTCACGGAATCAGATAGACTATGAACCACTCCGGTTAGAACGATATAAGACACGAATAAGACTGAAAGGATTTAGGCAGCACTCCGGCTGAAACTTGGAGGAATAGAACACGAGCTTGAGGGATGGAATGATACTTGATGAAGACATGACACAAAACCTTCGGAAAGAATGAAAGAGTTGAATGAAAAGAACGGAGAAGAAAATGACAACTTGTGCCACGAATGAAATTGAAAGCATCTTTGGAAGGAAGGTTTAAATGGAGTTGTTGAGAAGATCAACAACGAAAAGAATAAGCTTGTTGTGGTCTTATAGGTAACATCTCAAAATCATAAGGTGATAACCAGCCACAAACGGAAATGAATGGATAGCTAAGAAGAGCGAAGAAATGCAAAACTCTACTTCAAAAGACTATGGAGTATTAATTGCACTTTGAGACGCAAGAAAGAAAGATTCTTGAGATCCTCCAAAAGAACCTTGATGAACACTTGAAGAATGAATTAAATTATATGAGCCACCGTGAAGAACTCCGGTAACAAAAGGATGATGAGATAGAATGAAGGATGAAAGAATAAGATGAGCCTTGTGATGATTTAGATGGGGGTTTCGACGACATGGCCAAGGAAATTTGAACTCCGGAAAAGAAAAGATGAAAACACTTGGAACTAGAATTTATTCATCAAAAACAAACTCCAAAGGAAGGGATTACTCGCTTGGATGAAATAAGAATAAGATTTATTGTATGCTTATCCTTCATCAAATTAAATTGATGACAAGCAATGTATTTTGCATACTTCTTATCCTTCTTGAAAAGGATTGAGAACTGACATATCGCAAACTTGAGAAGGTCTTCATGAACCACCAGTAGGGTTGAAAGAACGAATGAATTAAAATGATAACTAAGGAAAAGGAATCCGAAGGAACCACCGTAAGAATTAGAAAATGACTGATGAAAGAGAATGAATCACCGGGAAGAATTAGAAGAACAAATATGCTAGAGGGGATTTAGATGCAAAAGAATGAAGATATAACAAGCTGATTAAATAATACTTGATAGATACGCCGGGATAAATGGATAGCGATAGCTGGAATGTGAGGACGAAGAATTCTTCTAGAATGATGGCCTTCGGTGAAAAGAAATGGGAAAACAACTCTTGACATACTCCGGGTGGATGAAAAGAATATCTGACAAATGGAATAATTCGAGAGGGTACCAAGAAGCTAGAACCACGAATCTTCGGGAGAACGGGCAAGATTGAGAGGAAAAACTCTTCTTCGGTCTTCAAATGTTAAGAATGACGACGAGAAACAACACCAAAATTTGTTGAGACACTTTGGGTGAATGAAAAACTGAAAAGGTTGAGCCAACAATGAAAAGAGTTTGAACGAGATCTTGGAGAAGGTATCTGACTGATGAAATTCATTCTTACGTCCAACTCCGAAAAGAATTTGAGAATAGCTCCGGGAAATTAGAAGAGTCGGGTAAGATCCTGGGAAAAGACCTGTGGGTTAGGGCCCACTAAAAGAGAAAACACCGGTTGAAATCATTGAGGAAAGAAAGCAAAGACTTCGCACGAGTAGGATGGATACTCGATTACGGACTCCGGCTCCGAGAAGGAAAGGGTGGGCGGATGGGAAAAGGAAAAACAACTGAGGATTGAACTTGGCAAAGATGAAGAGGCTTGAGTCAAATTGACGAGAAATGCACCGGATGAAAAGAGCTGAGGAACAACGATTTAAAAACCAACTGTGTGATCCTAAAGAAAAATTTGAAGGGGAAGAGGAGTAATTCAAAACACCTGCGTCAAGATTCCTCACCAAAGCGACGAAGAGGCTGAGGAGTAAAAAGAATTCCTACTCTCTGATATAACTAGACTCCGAAACCAGTTTTCTTCTAGACTCGACAACGGCCAAACTACACGATCAATCAAGGGGGCTCCTATGGTCGGTCGAGGCTCTGATACCAACTTGTCACGCCCAATATGCGATACTATCCTAAAGAGACTCGAAGGTCCCACCAAGGATAGAACTGCATATTGAAACGCTTTTGCAAGGTGGATATCATTACATCAACATTACATAATAGATGGGGATACATACCAGAGGCATACAATGCCACATGAATACAACATCACAATACATCATCCATAAAATCAACATCCGACTACGGATGAAACACAAACAGAAGCTCAAACGACATCCACCCTGCTAGCCCAGGCTGTCGACCTGGAACCTATCCCCTGATCGAAGAAGAAGCAGAAGAAGAACTCCGAAACAAGCAAACATCGCTCTCGCGTCATGATCATCGCATAACCTGTACCTGCAACTGTTGTTGTAGTAATCTGTGAGCCACGAGGACTCAACAATCCCATTACCATGGGTATCAAGACTAGCAAAGCTTAATGGGCAAGGAAGGGGTAAAGTGGTGAGGTTGCAGCAGCGACTAAGCAAGTATGGTGGCTAACATACGCAAATAAGAGCGAGAAGAGAACAAACGGAACGGTCGTGAAGCTAGTAATGATCAAGAGGTGATCCTGAACTCCTACTTACGTCAAACATAACCCAAAACCGTGTTCACTTCCCGGACTCCGCCGAAAAGAGACCATCACGGTTACACACGCGGTTGATGCGTTTTAATTAGTATCTGGTGTCAAGTTATCTACAACCGGACATTAACAAATTCCCATCTGCCACATAACCGCGGGCACGGCTCTCGAAAGTTTATACCCTGCAGGGGTATCCCAACTTAGCCCATGATAAGCTCTCGCGACCAACGAAGGATATTACTTCTCCCAGGAAGACCCGATCAGTCTCGGAATCCCTGTTTACAAGACATTTCGACAATGGTAAAACAAGACCAACAAAGCCGCCCGATGCACCGACAATCCCGATAGGAGCTGCACATATCTCATTCTCAGGGCAACACCGGATAAGTCAAGCTACGAGTAAAACCAGACCTCGAGTTTCCCCGAGGTGGCCCCGCAGGCTGCTCGGTTCAGACCAGCACTTAGAGAAGCACTGGCCCGGGGGGGCTAAAATAAAGATGACCCTTGGGTTAATTACTCCCAAGGGAAAGGTATAGGTGGTAGGCAAATGGTAAAACCAATGTTGGGCCTTGCTGGAGGAGTTTTATTCAAGGCAAACTGTCAAGGGGGTCCCATAAATCACCCAACCGCGTTAGGGACACAAAATCCGGGAACATAATACCGATATGACGGAAACTAGGGCGGAAAGAGTGGAACAAAACACCAGGCATAAGGCCGAGCCTTCCACCCTTTACCAAATATATAGATGCATTAATAATATAAGAGATATTGCGATATCCCAACATAATCATGTCCACCATGGAGCAATCTTCAACTTCACCTGCAAGTAACAATGCTATAAGAGGAGCTGAGCAAAGCAGTAACATAGCCAAGCAACGGTTTGCTAGGAAGGGTGACAAGGTTAGAGGCTGACATGGCAATTTGGGAGGCTTGATAGAATAAGGGATAGGTAGCGCAGCATAGCGATAGAACGAAGCAATTAGCATAGCAATGATAGTAGTGAGATCCAGGGTAGCGGTCATCTTGCCTGAAATCCCGCAAGGAAGAAGAACGAGTCCATGAAGAAGATGAATCCACGAAGACGAACCAAACGTAGACGAACGAATCCTCACAATCGCAACGAAACGGAAACTATCGAGAAGCAGCACACAACAAGGTAAACACACCACACATATACATGACATGATGCACAACCAAGCATTATGACTGACAAGGCTACATGAAGCTACTCATGGCAAGAGATGATGCATACAAGGACAACATAGCCAAACAAGTTTAAATAAGGCCGGAAACAACATATAACTAATCCGGTAAGTCTTCCTATGCAAATTTCAAAATTGGTCCAGATCTGAATAAACCTTATGTTCAAGTTGTTAAACAGCAAGTTAAGATGCACCAAGATGATCTACACGAGATTCTAGTCAAGTTACATATAAAGTTCATTTAATTTGGAGCTACGGCCTAGAAGATATGAGCAAACAAGTAAAACATGGCATTGATGCAAAATGCATAAAACATCAAGCAAACACCTCAAAACAAGGATGCAACATGATGATATGAAACTACATGCAATTCTAAGCAAGTTTCATATAGGGCACACTCAAAACGGAGCAACGGTTCAACACATACACTATACAAGTTTAAAGGACAAGCTGTCCAAAACAGCAACTAGGCATCTAGCAAGCATCAAAACAATATGCTACAGTACCTCAACATAAGAACAAAAGGCATGAGTATGAAGTACAGGTAAAGCATGACAAAACATGAACACTGAGCTATCTCCAGAAAACACTATAACATGCTCAAAAGGACATGGCAAGATTGCAAATAATAACAGTTTCAGACTCAGCAGAAATAACATCAGGTTGCAATGTTTAGAGCTATCAAACAACATGTTACAGGAACTTAACATGGCAAAAAAAGGCATGGCATGCTAGTACTAAAGACAAAGAACAAAACTCCCTTACTGAACTAGTTCTAAAGATCAACAAAAAAGATGGAATCATCCATGCAAACATGGCAAAAGATATGACAGATTCAGACATGGCAGGAACACAATAAGTAGGCATGTTGGTGAGCTTGTACCACTCACCACAGAGAAATACATGGCATGGAATAGTGACCAACAGTAATAAGACATGTTTATGAAGCTAAGCATGGCAAGATCAAGTTCATAGGGTGCATGGATCACTAGCAAAGCTGATGGAAAAACTGAACTTAATGTTAACAGACTGACAGCAACATTATTTAGCAACTTGAGAGCAAGATTACAACAAGCTACAGCAGGCTATAAATGCAACCAGGGGATTGAATGGATAGAGCATGACATTTACAACAAAACATCCTTAGTTAACATCTCCAGATTATGCATAGAATGACTTGTAGCAGCAGGTTTACATAGCATCATGTTATAGCAGATTCAGCCTAGCAAAACAACAACAGCAAGTACCCTACTTCACGAGCTCGATGCACTCACTACAAGTCTCACAAAAATACATGGATTGAATCTCTGTAAAGATGGCATGATGTAGCTCAAAACTCACGTATACATGAAGCTCATAGGATGCACACACAAAATGCAATGAAAAAGACAAAACAGCAAGTTCTGATAACAGACAGCAGTTTAACATCATATAGCACTCTTGGAATGATGATTTGGGCATCAAGATTGACTCAAACAAACATGGCACAATGGAACGAAATGAAGAGCACCTCATGATGAACATTTTGATATATCATGCACACGAAACGGCGCAGTATGCAACGAGATATGATGCGATGAACATGGCAACATATTGATAAATTCAGGGACTTGAACGAATTCTCACCCTCCGGATCAGATCTACGGTTTCGCACGGATGTCGATGCAGGGCCAGAGGTCGCCGGAGTTTGCGTTGGAGAGGAGGGAGACGGCGGCCGGAGCTCGGGGAAGCGCGAGGACGGGCGGCGGCGCACGGATCCGGGCCAGATCTCGCCGGATCCGGCCGGATCCCGGCGCGGGAGGGCGCGGGGGCACGGAGGCGAGCTCGCCGGAGCTCGCGGCCGGCGAGGTGCAGGTGGCTCCGGCGGGCCGAGGCGGCGCCGAGCAGGGAGGCTAGGCGCGGGTCGGGGTGAGGCGCGGGACGCGAAGGCGCACGGGCGTCGGTCCGGCGGAGCCGCGGGAGGCGGC
>NC_041383.1:215827821-215884869 GCF_002162155.2 Triticum dicoccoides
CCCGCGGGCCGGCGGCGGCGGGAGGAGGCGGAGGGGCCACGTGGCGCGATGCCACTGGCTCCGGGCCGCGGCGGGCTGACATGGCACGCCCTGATTCGTCGGGGCGACGTGGAGGCGGCGGTGGACGCGTCCGGCGGCAGGGTGGACACGTCCGGTGGCGCGGAAGGAGCGGGGCTAGGGTTTCGTCCGCGAAAAATGGAGGGGGACACCTATTTATAGGTAGAGGGAGCTAGGAGACTCCAAATGGGGTGCGGTTTTCGCCCACACGATCGTAATCGAACGACCGAGAACATGGAGGGGGTTTGGATGGGTTATTGGGCCACTTTGGAGGGGTGTTGGGCTGCAAGACAAAAGGGGCTTTGTGGTTACCCGGTTAACCGTTGGAGCATCAAATGACCTCCAAATGGAACAAAACTTGACAGGCGGTCTACCGGTGGTGTACCAAGGCCGCTTGGCAAACCTCGGTCCATTCCGAGAATGTTTAACACCCTCTCACAACAAGAGACAAAAGGGGAACGTCGGAGGACATAGGAGTGCCGGATTGCAAAACGGACAACGGGGAAATGCTCGGATGCATGAGACGAACACGTATGCAAAATGAGATGCACATGATGACATGATAAAATGCAACACGCAAGCAAATGACATGGCAACGCCGACGAATAACTGGCAAACACCTGGCGCATCGAATCCGGGGCGTTACAACAATATATTTGTGTCATGGAATCTGGCACATGATTAGGTTGATGTTTTGTGATGTCTGAGGCAGTGCAATGCAGGGAGGCAGGCTACTCCGGTTTATGCGGCGCAGTGCAGAACCTACCGTCTATGATTCTGGCAGTAGGGTATTATGTCCTACCCCCCAAAACCTTGGCGGTAGCATATTTTTCGCGTTACAGCGGCGTGGCGGCGCAGTTAAATTTTACCATCGAAGACTTTGGAGGTAGCATGTTATACACTACCGCCAAGGACTACGGGGATAGAGAAAAGGTCAAAGTCCCAATTTTTTTACATGTGGGGTTAGATCGTGCTGAAGTTTAAAAAATGGTCAAAGCACCAAATTTGTCCCATCCAGGATCCGGTTCCTATATGGCGCATAGGGCACCGTCAAGCAACCTGGCGCGTTGGGCGTTCCTATAGGCTGGCCCATATCCCGTTTATTTTTTCTTTATTTCTCTTTTTCTTTTTTCTTTTCTGTTTTCCTTTTTCTTTTTTCTTTTCTTTCAATATTCATGAACATTTTTTGTACCAAATTCAAAAAAGTTCGTCAATGTGTAAAAGTGCTCAACGATTCAAAAAAAGTTCATAAAATTCCTTTTTTGTTCATCGGATTGAAAAAATATTCATAAAAATTCAAATTGTGTTCATCAAATTCAAAAATATTCATCAAATTCAATTTTTTCCTTTTTTCCCAGATTCATGAACATTTTTTTGTATCAAATTCAAAAAATGTCTGCCAGTGTGTAAAAATGCCCAAAGGTTCAAAAAATGTTCATAAAATTCCTTTTTTGTTCATTGGATTGAAAAAATGTTCATAAAAATTCAAAATTTGTTCATCAATTTCAAAATTGCTCACCAAATTCAAAATTTGTTCATCATCGATTTCAAAAATTGTTCACCAACTTTAAAATTTGTTCATTGAGTTCAAAATTTATTCATCAAATTCAAAATTTGTTCCTCCATTTTTTTGAAAAAGTATTCTCGAATACAAATTTTGTTCATCAAGTTTAAAAATGTTCATCGTATTCAAATTTTGTTCATCAAATATAAAAAACTGTTCATCATTATTAAAAAATGCTCAGATAAATTTGTTCGTCGAAATAAAGAAATTTTCATTAAAATTCAAAAAATGTTCATTATTTTGAAATCGCGAACATTTTTTTACAAAATTCACTTTTTTTGAAATTCGGAACTTTTCTAAATTGCGAATTATGTTTAAAAAACGGAAAGCAAAAATAGTAAAAAATGAATTAAAAAAACTGAGGCGTTCAGCCCCGCTCATGGGCTGGCCCACTAGGGGCGCACGGGAGCGGAGGGGTGCGCCGGCCCACAAGGGGCGCACGGGTGCGGGAGGGGGGCACGCTGGCATGTTCGCTCTCGAGTTGCACGTACACGCTTACTTTTTTTTTTTAGCGAAGGAGGAGCAGGCGAGTTGGGCCCTCGATGGGCCCTTATGTACTCCATCGAGTCGGGCACGGATATTTTGGATCACCGACCCAGCAAGGCAGCAAGCCTACCGTTTCACCTGTCTCTCGGCCATCCATACCGAACCCCAATCCCCAAACCGAATATTTCGCTCCTAGATCAAGAAAGAATCCTTCGCCCCCCGAGAGCTTTTTACGCGTCTCCGCCGACGCCGAAGCCGACGAAACCGTAGCATCGCGATGTTGTCGGCGAAGGAGAGCCTGGGTCCTCAACACGCCCTTCCCGGCGACTGCTATCCCAGCCATCTGCCCAGTTTCGAAATCCCCACAGATCTTTTTGGTCCCTTTCCCCGGCATCTCCATGAGACTCGCGAGGAGTCCCCCATCGATGTGTTTAGATTCGAAATCGCCCCAGATCTATTCGGTTCTACCCACCATCGTCTCCTTGATGCGTTCGAGGAGGAGGAGGAGGAGGAGGAGGAGGAGGAAGAGGAGGCGGCGGTGGTGTTGGCGGAGAAGAAAGAGAGAGGGTTCCTCGAGAGCGGTGAGTATTACCGCCTAGCTTCTCTATGTTTTCTACTTCCTCTGTTCCTAAATACTGTATACAAGTCTTTTTAGAGATTTGGATAAGAACTACATACGGATGGATATAGACATATTTTAGAGTGTAGATTCACTCATTTTGCTCCGTATGTAGTCCGTATTTGGAATATCTAAAAGGACTTGTATTTAGAAATGGAGGGAGTAATAATCTTTTGCGCCGATTTAGCTAGGCTTCCTATCGATCAAACTTTTGGGTAACCGCGCAGAATCAGAGTCTGAGTCCGAGTTCCTAAACTGGGACGACATTCCCGTGCGTGATCCTGTTGATGGCCTCAACTTGTCCGACTTGATGGATTACGATCCGCTGGCAGTGGATGCCGACGACGAGGAGACAAACTGCCCAGGTATATAATTTTTGCAGATTAGATACCACTTTCGTCATGTGTCCAGATAACGAAAAACAGTTAACTGGTCAGTCGATCCTACACTGGTTTTGTTTTCTCAGGGAAGAAATTTCCGGTGGCAGCAGCAGCAAAAGTAGACGACATATGGAGTAGGATTTACACCAGACGGAACATCGAGTACCAGAAGAAGTGTGAGGAGATTGAAGCAAGTGAAGATGAGAATGCCACATTTCCTTCTTATCCTCTCAAAATACTCCCTGAGGCAACAGGTCTATGTGTCTTCAGGGGCCTTTGCCACCACCGTGAATATAAAACCCATGATACTTCCACTGGTAAGCTTGTCGATCTCATTCATTCCTAGCTAACCCAGCGATTAATCTGCGACTGTGATCTACCTATGTTTGTTATAACAACTTTTGCTATCACTATATTTTGCAGCTAGATCAACTCTTGGGTTACGAGTTCCAAGACTGATGCTACAGATCTTTGCGATGCATTTATCAATCTCCGAATCCTATTCCTACCCTGTTAGGGTCTATGGAATTGTTGCTGTTCGGGATGCCCTGGAGCCACTACGGAATCTTGTGTTTAACCGTCCCTGCAGAGATGATGCTTTTATGGTTGACCAGGTAATTGATCGAGCTAGGCCTGGTTCTGTTTCCATGTAACTTTTCAGTTGCAGTGGATGTGAGATTTATGTTGTTTTGATTCTTCATTACTTGGTTGGATCCACTAAAAGGAAATTATGTATGCATTTAGTCCTCCATTTTCTGTGTAAATGGTATAATTATACATTTGCGGTAATTCTGTGATTTGTTCTTTTTGTTATCTGTGTCACTTTTGGTCGACAAAAAGGGCCACTGAATCTTGACTACCTGTACCAATAATTGCACTATGCTGTGCTGTCACCCCTTTCAGTATGTTCTCCGGCGTCAACACGCTATCAGTTCCATGCCCATCAGATCCCGCAAACTTTATATGATTGTGCTGCCAAAAGCATGGAAAAGTAGTCATGTTTGATTATCCTAACATAATTATAAAATGTTTACTCTATTTCTTTATTACACAAGTTGTGTTTTGACTCCCTGCAAAGCAACACATATTTCTCTACGCACAGGCATTAACATGTTATGGAGTCCTGGAATTCTGATCTAGTTGTAACATCAATAGCACATGAAACTAGTCATCTTCTGATTTACAAGGCATTTTTTTTTACCAACTCTGCATAGGGTGCTTAGAAGGTTCTAGATCAGACTATATTGGCTAGGGGGAGATGATTATGATATCCCCAGTCTTCCTGTTTTAGGAGTTAGGAATTACAAAGATAGTAATACAGGTGAATGGAGGTTTTTTTTTTGCACCTGGGCACAGTTGCCCATTGAATCTGAGCCATCCATGTCTGTCACAGGATAGGTGCCCATTCTTTTAGGAATCACAAATACTAATTAAGTACATTATCATATAGGCCCACCATGACATTGTACAGTTTAATCGGCCTTCCTCTCTTGCCTATCCCCTTCTTTCTCACCTCTCCCCATACAGTGAGCTTGGCCATAGGAGCCGCTGCTCCACCAGTCCAGGTGAGTATGGCCTGATCCACCCATCGTCGTGGGAAGACCATGTTCCCACGGCTGCATCTTTGGTGCACAGAAGCATTTTCCTAGTGTATGTTGAAGAGGGGGTGGCGGTATATATGAGTGAGTGGAGAAAGATTGAAAATGCATGCATGTAAAAGAAATGCCAAACAGTGTCTGGCTTGTAATTTCAAACATAACTAGATTTTAGTCCAAATATGATCATGCATGTCTTGCCGAGTTAATTTTGTTGATATATACTGATGTATCCCAAACTGGGTTTATATATCTTGTTGAGTTCTAATGCTTACTAATATTTTTTAATTGCAGGATTCCTTAACCTTGCCTCTTTGTAGTCCTCGTCGAGGAATGTATTTAGTCAGGGACAGAGCATTACTAGAAGTTGATCTTTGGGTAAAGGAGGAAGGAGATGGGTCATCTGACAAGCAGTTGCTTTCTTTGTATGCTGAGTTTGAGGGGATGTACCAGTTAGATGAAATGCTAGATGGAGAGGTTAGTAGTGACCTTGGCAGCTTGGTCATCGACTATCTCTTGCTTGATGAGAGTGTTGAGGCTGTAATACAAGTCTCTGCAAAGATTGACTGCCCTCATCATGTGAGATTCACTGCATTCACTAGTGGCTTTGATGGTGAGATTGTGCTGTTTGATGATAAGTTCTCTGGGAATGGAAAACTGTTCCAGTATGTTGTCGCGGTGAAGGCTGAGGGGAAATTGGATATTTGCTTAAAAATGGAGGAATCATTGTTTTGGTGGACTTTCCAGGAAGGAGCTGTTGGAGCTGTCAGGTTCCCTGATGACTCAGTTTTAAATTACGGGCAGTTTGAGGTGACGGTGCTTTTTGCTCCTAAGAAATTTACCATGGATGACTGAAACCCGATCTGTAATATCGGTGTTTTTTTATCTTCGTTCTAGCAAAAACCGGTGGAGGTGGCAGAGAAAATCGGTGGGATGAGAGATTAAGGAGATGGCTGTTTTTTAGAGGAAAAGAAAATCGGTGGGGTTTTGCGGGGATCGCGGGGTCCATTAGGCCTCGTTTGGTAAGAGTGGATTTGAGAGGTTTGGTGAGGACGGGATTTCAGGGATTTGGTGAATCCCCCTCTTCCACGCAATCCCCTTGCAACCTCAAATCCCCCTCCAGCCACACATCCCCTTCGTACAAAACACTGTTTGACAGGGATGGATTTTCATATTGAACTAAAATGTTGTAAAACAGTTAAAAATCTAATCTTGCAACAATTCTTCGTATCCACAACATAATTTGCTTGACTTGGACTTAATTTATGGATGGGGACCAAACACAAAGCATACTAGAAAGGAACCAACAATATCAATATCCATTGAAACAAAGGGACAGGACCAACAATATCAGTATCCATTGACCTACTAGCGCAGGCTGGACAAACCACACTCTAATTATTTAAATCCCTCTAATTATTTACTGTCATCCCGGGACCTTGCTTCTAGTCCAGAATTTTGGGTTTTTTTTATTTATGTTGACAGACAAAACTGAACATTGTTCATGTGCAAAAGTTCATCCAGGGACCTTGATTTACTGTCAATGTAAAAGCTCATCCAGAAACACCTTAATTTCTGTCAGCATGAAAACCCACACTTCTATAAAAATTCAAATCAAGGTACTGGTTCTCACAAGAGCCGGGTTCCAATGATTTTCAGGAGAGGAGAGGGATGGCCATGGAGGCAAGCAGTCTCATCGATGGACGCAACGAACTATTCAGATCGAGCCATGGCCGCTGGGTGTCGGACGAGGAGCAAGAAGAGACAGCTCTAGAGTTTGCAGGGGAGGGGATGGAGAGGTGGAGGATAGGGGAGGAATCACATCAGGAATAACCGGCGGAGGACGTTGACGCTCTAGCGTCGGCGGGGTGGTGAAGATCCGGCGGCGGGGCGGCTCCTCTCAGTGGCAGTGAGGGTGTTGCTTTGCCTGTCCTGTTCGGACGACGGCGACGCGAGGAGGAGGCTGCGGCCGACGGCGGCGCGTCGAGGAGGCTGTTGCCGACGGCGGCGCGAGGACTAGGCTCCGGTCTCGCGCATGGCTCCAATTCCGCGAGGGCCTCCTCGTGCCTTCTGAACCGCGTGGGTTCTCCTCTGAAACCTCGGGTGGATTGGGCCAGCGAAACCTCGCATACCAAACAGCCCGTCGGGGATTGTAGAGGTTTCTGGGCCCCTCGTGGATTCTCCTCTGAAATCCCCTCCAACCCTCGCGTACCAAACGAGGCCTTAGGAATAGAGATTTATAGAGATACTGTCACGCGCAGATCATGGTCTAAGCTTTGATGCGGTTACGCGTATTCGAGATTTGATTAATTATAAGCATGGAAGTGATGCAAATACGTTAGTACTGTGTCGCAGTGTGTTTGGTCAACTTCCTCAGGTGTTCATCGTGTAGGAGTAGTACGTCTTTTTTTTTTTGAGACGGGAGTAGTACGTCTTTGGTAAGCAACATGACACAAATATGGTAATACTATCGTCCAGAGTTATGAACATTTGTTCAGACATGATGCGTCGTGGCAAGCCGAAGCCGGCCACTCATACCCATACCCCGATACTCATGCGTGCCATCTCACCATCACAACGGACGAGATCCCTACTTGCTCTTAATTAATCCTGACACCGGCAAAACAAACCCTCCCATTCATCCCGCACACGAGCGAGCTCATCTACAGAGAATGAAGGAGGCCGCTCAAAGTCAGGAGGAGGAGGAGGAGCCATGGGTGATCTATTCCAACCGAGTGATTAACAAACATGTTTACCTAACTAGCCAGTCGTATTGAGAACCAAAGCAAATGAATGGAACTACTCTCTTTCATTGATGATTCTACATATATAGGTACACAGAGGACGCCTCGTTGGAGAGGCGTCTGTATGTGAACCGGCGCGACGGTTGCCCAAATAGCATCCGTCAGCGGTTAATACATGCAGGGATTGTTCCTTAATTAAGTATTTAATTAATCTTAACACTCCTCATAATCCATGCTTATCCAGGTAGCATCATCATCTTGAAAGAGTCTCCTCCAAAGACCCTGTGGGAAAAATATGAGGAGTGGTGTAGAATATGTTGCTAAAACTCCTTCAAACCCAGTGGAAAAAATAAGGAGAAAATGGTGCAACATATAATGGTTATTGTCTCTTTCAACTCAATACGAGAAAACTCATAGAGTTTAGAGGACAATAAATATGTCGTATATACTTCCTTAAAAATCCCGGTGAGGAAAACAGAAAGTATGACACATGATCTCATGTTGATATTACCTCATTAAAAACCTTTATGAGAACCTGAAAAATAAACTCATGAAGGAAAAAAGAGTATAATATAATGCATTCAACAGGAATAATTCAGGAAGATACTCCCCCCTGATTCTTGCAAAATTCGAAACCGTCACATACCAAAACATAGAAGTTGGTAGAGACCCCTGAACAAATCAGTCATTATTTGACTTGCAAGATATGCAATATAGTGATATTGCTTATTATGTAACCTGTTTTCATCCGGGCAACACAAGAAGCATTATCGTTGAGATAATGGTTGGTGAACGTAGCCATGAGGTCTATTTTGAAGACTCTTCATGAGAGGGCTACCACACCTAGTAGGAACACTAAACTTGTCTATGATCTGATATAGTGGGGATGATCGATGTATCCAATGATATTGGTGTTCAGATTTCTCCGAAACTAAAAAACCAGGACAAGATGTTTCATGCCTTGGAGATATCGAAAGATATTCTTGAGTACCAACCAACCGTGTTTGGTGGATCCAATGGCATTACGGAACGTTGAGTCCCAATATCTCATTTCCATCATCTCTTGGTCTAAATAGATCTTTCTCTACGTCTAGAGAATGGACTACCATGGGAGTTATAGATGGATAAGATTTGTCCACAATAAATTTCGCTAATATATTATGGATATAGACAACATAGTATACAATAATGTATGAATGAAGGTGCTCAAGTTGTAGTAACGAGCGATATTTTGGTTTACACAAATCCTTCACTTAAACTCCATCGTTTAGATGATTATATGTGTCATCATTGCAGAGACACAAACATGGATAATCATCATTGTAGGAGTAATCCTTGTGTATAAGGAACTCACTACGTCGGTTGTACCATATGTACCGACAACAATAAGTCTTATGGTGACTTATTGCTTTTACACAATGTATGTTGCGTATTGCATTTCGATTTAGAAGCGAGATTCCATCGGCAATCAATCATATGTGTCTGAATCTAGTGATCCACATGGATATGTGAGCACTACATCTATCAACTGCATAGATAGATGATTTTGTACTGCCAATGATATAAGTTATCGGAAAGAGATTCCACCTCTGGAGAATAGTTAGGTATCTGTGTAAACCCTTGTGCTACAATACTTGCTCTTTGTTTCACCACTTCGTTGTTCTCAATTCTGTTTCTAGAAGAAAACTGATGTAGGTATTGCTTATGAATACCTTCCCATTATTGAGCAAGATCATTTCTACCTAGATTATACCCTTTGCTTGAGTTCAGTCCGAGTGTTGTTCACACTTTGCCATGGCCATGGTCTTTGGATCTGAATCACTTGAAAGGTTTTTTCAATCTAGTTGAGGAATGTATGTCGACAATTGTAGTCTTCCGATTATATGTTTCTCCAGAATCTATATATCAATATATAGTTGATGGAAATATCGTTACCCATAGTGACTGCTCGCGATTTCTCAATGCGATTGAGTCGGGTATTCCAATGTCCCGGTTATTTTGTGCACTATGACCTGGGTTGGTGGAGGTTTCCCGTCCACTGAGTGTATACTACCCATCAGGTGTCTGTCAACGTGAAGTTGACTTGCATTTACTGATTCACATGCCTTGATATCCTTGCTTGCGAGAAGCTGAATCCTGATGTGCTATTGCCGTACTTCTTCCCCTGTTGCTTTGAACGGGGAGTTGAGTGGTTTTAGTTGGTACCTCCACTCTTTCCGGCATATTTTTTAGGATTGTAGGATTGTATGACACCTTTATAGTCAGTAAATGAATCTGGCAGGTTATTTGCATTGTGTTGCAAATCTTCTGAATGCATGGTTCAGATCTTTGAGTACGTGGATTTGAGGCAGAAATGTGTTGAACATTCCACTAATTTCCTGGCATTCTTTATGGTACTTGAAATCACCCCCTAATGCCTGGAAATGTTCCTCATTGAATCAACATACTGGCCTTAAATAACTCCCCATGCGAGGGGCTTGAGGTATTGACGGAAATACAGTTATTCCTCACATGGATCCCAACTATATGTTGAGGGGCCAATGATGTATGTTGGGGTGGTGATATCGGTATGCAACCGAAATACTGCAGATGGGAAATACTTGGTAGATTTCACGTATCAAAGATAGAGGGGAATAATAGTATGCAGTTTGGTCATGAGCGTGTAAAACTGCATGACTCCAACGTAAAGTTTGTAAATTGCAATTTCAAAGTAAAGATAATGCAATGAGCTTAACTCTTTGGATAAAGGATTCTACCAAACCATTTTGAGTCTAGACACTAGGACAAATTGCTAAACTTCAATCCAAGGGCCATACAAGAAGGCACTCAAGGAGAATTCTGCAATGTTATCCATTCGATTTGCTTGAAATCGATGTCAGGATAATGAGCCAATTGTTTCGTGTGAATAAAGCACACACTTAAGACCATCATGTAGATATGTCTTTTAGAACCATGGAATACCAGAATAGTCTAGTCAATGGATGGGAAGAGCCACTTACCTCAACTTGATGTATTCAAGGAGTCTGAGTGGTTCAGCGTAGACTTTAAGGTGTGCGAGCCTTAAAATTAGCTTTCCTGTGTCACTTGTAGTGCACATAAAATCCAAATGGTATTAGAATTTAGCATCATAATAATCATAAACTATTGGAATTGCTGATGGTTTCGGTTTCAACCCAATGTCTCGATGACCAAGATGAGTATACCAAGTTTTTCATGTACAAGACATTTTGGAAAACTATCTTGGGCGTAACATATGCTACGGATTTTGTAGTATGTGTAGTATAATCCAGATGATACATAGAGAATGTGCTTACCATATCCGTTGCATATGGTAAAGAGAATGTATTTCTCTTTCTTGTTAGCATAAGTTTCGCTATGGAAACCATTTTGACAAATATATCTATAGCTTAGTAGGGTACGAGTTAAACTTGGGAAGCAATGAAGCATTCTGACGTTACTCAAGTACCCACAGGGATAGTAAATATGACTCGAGTTGAGCCAACAAATACCTCATCGCATCTAGTGATTTTAAAATATCTTCTTTCTCTTAATGAGAGTGGAAACATTGGACTTCCCTGAGTATAGAGTTTGTGGTGCATATGCCCACAAGGCACACATCATTTTTCATCGGATTGACTCCCGTAGAAATCTATATATAGACATGAAGATTCTCAAGAAAATCACTGTCGGATATATAGAATACATACAAATGAATTTGTATCAAAGTGCTGATACAATATATGATGACAACAATAATCATGTTCTTATGAAAACATCATAAATGGACATAAATAAATAGATCACTCAGGAGACTAAGGGACTAAATGTATAGTCTCCAAACATGTCAGTTGATGCATATTCTGAAGGAAATATGCCCTAGAGGCAATAATAAAGTTATTATTTATTTCCTTATAATCATGATAAATGTTTATTATTCATGCTAGAATTGTATTAACCGGAAACATAATACATGTGTGAATACATAGACAAACAAAGTGTCACTAGTATGCCTCTACTTGACTAGCTCGTTAATCAAAGATGGTTATGTTTCCTGACCATGAACAATGAGTTGTTATTTGATTAACGAGGTCACATCATTAGTTGAATGATCTGATTGACATGACCCATTCCATTAGCTTAGCACACGATCGTTTAGTATGTTGCTATTGCTTTCTTCATGACTTATACATGTTCCTATGACTATGAGATTATGCAACTCCCGTTTGCCGGAGGAACACCTTGGGTGCTACCAAACGTCACAACGTAACTGGGTGATTATAAAGGAGCATTACAGGTGTCTCCAAAGGTAGATGTTGGGTTGGCGTATTTCGAGATTAGGATTTGTCACTCCGATTATCGGAGAGGTATCTCTGGGCCCTCTCGGTAATGCACATCACATAAGCCTTGCAAGCACTGCAACTAATATGTTAGTTGTGAGATGATGTATTACGGAACGAGTAAAGAGACTTGCCAGTAACGAGATTGAACTAGGTATTGGATACCGACGATCGAATCTCGGACAAGTAACATACCGATGACAAAGGGAACAACGTATGTCGTTATGCGGTCTGACCGATAAAGATCTTCGTAGAATATGTAGGAGCCAATATGGGCATCCAGGTCCCGCTATTGGTTATTGACCGGAAACGTGTCTTGGTCATGTCTACATTGTTCTCGCACCCGTAGGGTCCGCACGCTTAAGGTTTCGATGACAGTTATATTATGAGTTTATGAGTTTTGATGTACCGAAGGAGTTCGGAGTCCCGGATGAGATCGGGGACATGACGAGGAGTCTCGAAATGGTCGAGACGTAAAGACCGATATATTGGACGACTATATTCGGAGTTCGGAAAGGTTCCGAGTGATTCGGGTATTTTCGGGAGTACCGGGGAGTTACGGGAATACGGGGAAGAGTATTGGGCCTTGATGGGCTTTAGTGGGAAGAGGAGAAAAAAGGCTGCGCCCCCCCTCCCCTCTAGTCCGAATTGGACTAGGGAAAAGGGGGCCGGCCACCTCTCCTTCTCCTCCTATTCCTTCTCCCTTCCTCCCCTCTTGGTGGACTCCTACTAGGACTTGGAGTCCTAGTAGGACTCCCCACCCTGGCCGCACCTCTGCCTTGGCCGGCCTCCTCCTCCTCCATCCTTTATATACTGAGGCAAGGGGCACCCCATGAACACACAAGTTGATCCACGTGATCTATTCCTTAGCCGTGTGCGGTGCCCCCTGCCACCATATACCTCGATAATACTGTAGCGGAGTTTAGGCGAAGCCCTGCTGCTGTAGTTCATCAAGATCGTCACCACGCCGTCGTGCTGACGGAACTCTTCCCCGACACTTTGCTGGATCGGAGTCCGGGGATCGTCATCGATCTGAATGTGTGCTCGAACTCGGAGGTGTCGTAGTTTCGGTGCTTGATCGGTTGGATCGTGAAGACGTACGACTACTTCCTCTACGTCGTGTCATCGCTTCCGCAGTCGGTCTGCGTTGGGTACGTAGACAACACTCTCCCCTCGTTGCTATGCATCACATGATCTTGCGTGTGCGTAGGAAATTTTTTGAAATTACTACGAAACCCAACAGTGGTATCAGAGCCTAGGTTACTAATGTTGATGTTATATGCACGAGTAGAACACAAGTGAGTTGTGGACGATACAAGTCATACTGCCTACCAGCATGTCATATTTTGGTTCGGCGGTATTGTTGGACGAGACGACCCGGACCAACCTTACGCGTACGCTTACGCGAGACCGGTTCCCTCGACGTGCTTTGCACATAGATGGCTTGCGGGCGACTGTCTCTCCAACTTTAGTTGAACCGAGTATGGCTACGCCCGGTCCTTGAGAAGGTTAAAACGGAGTCTATTTGACAAACTATCGTTGTGGTTTTGATGCGTAGGTGAGATTGGTTCTTACTTAAGCCCGTAGCAGCCACGTAAAACATGCAACAACAAAGTAGAGGACGTCTAACTTGTTTTTGCAGGGCATGTTGTGATGTGATATGGTCAAGGCATGATGCTGAATTTTATTGTATGAGATGATCATGTTTTGTAACCGAGTTATCGGCAACTGGCTGGAGCCATATGGTTGTCGCTTTATTGTATGCAATGCAATCGCGATGTAATGCTTTACTTTATTACTAAACGGTAGTGATAGCCGTGGAAGCATAAGATTGGCGAGACGACAACGATGCTACGATGGAGATCAAGGTGTCGCGCCGGTGACGATGGTGATCATGACGGTGCTTCGGAGATGGAGATCACAGGCACAAGATGATGATGGCCATATCATATCACTTATATTGATTGCATGTGATGTTTATCTTTTATGCATCTTATCTTGCTTTGATTGACGGTAGCATTATAAGATGATCTCTCACTAAATTATCAAGAAGTGTTCTCCCTGAGTATGCACCGTTGCCAAAGTTCGTCGTGCCCAGACACCACGTGATGATCGGGTGTGATAAGCTCTACGTCCATCTACAACGGGTGCAAGCCAGTTTTTGCACACGCAGAATACTCAGGTTAAACTTGACGAGCCTAGCATATACAGATATGGCCTCGGGACACGGAGACCGAAAGGTCGAGCGTGAATCATATAGTAGATATGATCAACATAGTGATGTTCACCATTGAAACTACTCCATCTCACGTGATGATCGGACATGGTTTAGTTGATATGGATCACGTGATCACTTAGATGACTAGAGAGATGTCTGTCTAAGTGGGAGTTCTTAAGTAATATGATTAATTGAACTTAAATTTATCATGAACTTAGTCCTGGTAGTATTTTGCAAATTATGTTGTAGATCAATAGCTTGCGTTGTTGCTTTCATATGTTTATTTTGATATGTTCCTAGAGAATATTGTGTTGAAAAATGTTAGTAGCAATGATGCGGATTCGATCCGTGATCCGAGGTTTATCCTCATTGCTGCACAGAAGAATTATGTCCTTAAGGCACCGCTAGGTGACAGACCTATTGCAGGAGCAGATGCAGAAGTTATGAACGTCTGGCTAGCTCAATATGATGACTACTTGATAGTTTAGTGCACCATGCTTAACGGCTTAGAATCGGGACTTCAAAGACGTTTTGAACGTCATGGACCATATGAGATGTTCCAGGAATTGAAGTTAATATTTCAAGCAAATACCCGAGTTGAGAGATATGAAGTCTCCAACAAGTTCTATAGCTAAAAGATGGAGGAGAATCGCTCAACTAGTGAGCATGTGCTCAGATTGTCTGGGTACTTCAATCGCTTGAATCAAGTGGGAGTTAATCTTCCAGATAAGATAGTGATTGACAGAATTCTCTAGTCACCATCACCAAGTTAGTAGAACTTCGTGATGAACTATAGTATGCAAGGGATGATGAAAATGATTCCCGAGCTCTTCGTAATGTTGAAATCAACGAAGGTAGAAATCAAGAAAGAGCATCAAGTGTTGATGGTTGACAAGATCACTAGTTTCAAGAAAAGGACAAAGGTAAAGAAAGGGGAACTTCAAGTAGATTGACAAGCAAGTTGTCACTCCCACGAAGAAGCCCAAAGCTGAACCAAAGCCTGAAACTGAGTGCTTACACTGCAAAGGAAATGGTCACTGGAAGCGGAACTACCCTAAATATTTGGTGGATAAGAAGGATGGCAAAGTGAAAAAGGGTATATTTGATATACAGGTGTTTGATGTGTGCTTTACTAGTGTTTATAGCAACCCCTCGGTATTTGGTACTGGTTCAGTTGCTAAGAGTAGTAACTCGAAACGGGAGTTGCAGAATAAACAGAAACTAGTTAAGGGTGAAGTGATGATGTGTGTTGAAAGTAGTTTCAAGATTGATATGATCATCATCGCACACTCCCTATTCTTTCGGGATTAGTGTTGAACCTAAATAAATGTTATTTGGTGTTTGCGTTGAGCATGAATATGATTTGATCGTGTTTATTGCAATACGGTTATTCATTTAAGTAAGAGAATAAAATGTTGTTCTGTTTACATGAATAAAACCTTATATGGTTACACACCCAATGAAAATGGTTCATTGGATCTCGATCGTAGTGATACACATATTCATAATATTGATGCCAAAAGATGCAAAGTTAATAATGATAGTGCAACTTATTTGTGGCACTGCCGTTTGGGTCATATCGGTGTAAAGCGCATGAAGAAACTCCATAAAGATGGATTTTCGGAATCACTTGGTTATGAATCATTTGATGCTTGCGAACCGTGCCTTTTGGGCAAGATGACTAAAACTCCGTTCTTCGGAACAATGGAACGAGTTACTGACTTGTTGGAAATAATACATACTGATGTATGCAGACCAATGAGTATGAAGGCTCGTGGCAAGTATCATTATTTTCTGACCTTCACAAGATGATTTGAGCAGATATGGGTATATCTACTTGATGAAATATAAGTCTGAAATAGTTGAAAGGTTCAAAAAATTTCAGAGTGAAGTTGAAAATCATCGTAACAAGAAAATAAAGTTTCTGCGATCTGATCGTAGAGATGAATATTTGAGTTACGAGTTTGGTCTTCAATTAAAACAATGTGGAATAGTTTCACAGCTCACGCCACCTGGAACACCACAACGTTATGGTGTGTCCGAACGTCGTAACCGCACTTTATTGGATATGGTGCAATCTATGATGTCTCTTACTGATTTACCAATATTGTTTTGGGGTTATGCATTAGAGACAGCTGCATTCACATTAAAAGGGCACCATCTAAATCCGTTGAGATGACACCGTATGAACTATGGTTTAGCAGTAAACCTAAGCTGTCATTTCTTAAAGTTTGGAGTTGTGATGCTTATAAAAAAAGGTTTTTCAACTTGATAAGCTCGAACCCAAATCAGAGAAGTGCGTCTTCATAGAATACCCAAAGGAAATTGTTGGGTACACCTTCTATCACAGATCCGAAGGCAAATTTGTTGCTGATAATAGATCCTTTCTAGAGAAGGAGTTTCTCTCGAAAGAAGTGAGTGGGAGGAAAGTAGAACTTGATAAGGTAACCGTACCTACTCCCTTATTGGAAAGTAGTTCATCACAGAAATCAGTTCCTGTGACAAATACACCAATTAGTGAGGAAGCTAATGATATTGATCATGAAACTTCAGATCAAGTTACTACAGAACCTCGTAGGTCTTCCAGAGTAAGATCCGCACCAAAGTGGTGTAGTAATCATGTTCTGGAAGTCATGTTACTAGACCATGATGAACCTACGAACTATGAGGAAGCGATGATGAGCCCAGATTCCGCGAAATGGCTCGAGGCCATAAAATCTGAGATATGATCCATGTATGAGAACAAAGTATGGACTTTGATTGACTTGCTCGATGATCAGCAAGCTATCTTAAATGAATGGATCTTCAAGAGGAAGACGGACACTGATAGTAGTGTTACTATCTACAAAGCTAGACTTGTCGAAAAAGGTTTTTGACAAAGTTCAAGATGTTGAATACAATGAGATTTTCTCACTCGTATTGATGCTTAAGTCCGTCCAAATCATGTTAGCAATTGCCGCATTTTATGATTATGAAATTTGGCAGATGGATGTCAAAATTGCATTCCTGAATGGATTTCTGGAAGAAGAGTTGTATATGATGCAACCGGAAGGTTTTGTCAATCCTAAAGGTGCTAACAAAATGTGCAAGTTCCAGTGATCCATCTATGGACTGGTACAAGCATCTCGGAGTTGGAATATACGCTTTGATAAGTTGATCAAAGCATATAGTTTTATATGGACTTACGATGAAGCCTGTATTTACAATAAAGTGAGTGGGAGCACTACAGCCTTTCTGATTAGTATATGTGAGTGACATATTGTTGATCAGAAATGATGTAGAATTTTTCTGCAAAGCATAAAGGAGTGTTTTAAAGGAGTTCTTTAAAAGGAAAAGACCTCAGTAAAAGCTACTTACATATTGAGCATCAAGATCTATTGAGATAGATCAGGACGCTTGATAAGATTTTCAATGAGTACATACCTTGGCAAGATTTTGAAATAGTTCAAAATGGAACAGTCAAAGAAAGAGTTCTTGCCTGTGTTGCAAAGGTATGAAATTGAGTAAGACTCAAATCCCGACCACAGCAGAAAATAGAAAGAGAATGAAAAGTCATTCCCTGTGCCTCAGTCATAGGTTCTATAAAGTATGCTATGCTATGTACCAGACCTATTGTATACCTTGCTCTGAATTTGGCAAGAGAGTACAATAGTGATCTAGGAGTAGATCACTGGACATTGGTCAAGAATATCCTTAGTAAGGACTAAGGAGATGTTTCTCGATTATGGAGGTGATAAAAGAGTTTGTTGTAAAAGTTACATCGGTGCAAACTTTTACACTGATCCAGATGACACTAAGTCTCAACCTGGATACATATTGAAAGTGGGAGCAATTAGCTAGAGTAGCTTCGTGCAGAGCATTGTTGACATAAATATTTGCAAAATACTTACGGATCTGAATGTGACAGACCCGTTGACTAAGATTCTCTCACAAGCAAAACATGATCGCACCTTAGTACTCCTTGGGTGTTAATCACATAGCGGTGTGAACTAGATGACTGAATCTAGTAAAACCCTTTGGGTGTTGATCACATATCGATGTGAACTATGGGTGTTAATCACATGGTGATGTGAACTATTGCTGTTAAATCACATGGCGATGTGAACTAGATTATTGACTCTAGTGCAAGTGGGAGACTGAAGGAAATATGCCCTAGAGGCAATAATAAAGTTATTATTTATTTCCTTATAATCATGATAAATGTTTATTATTCATGCTAGAATTGTATTAACCGGAAACATAATACATGTGTGAATACATAGACAAACAAAGTGTCACTAGTATGCCTCTACTTGACTAGCTCGTTAATCAAAGATGGTTATGTTTCCTGACCATGAACAATGAGTTGTTATTTGATTAACGAGGTCACATCATTAGTTGAATGATCTGATTGACATGACCCATTCCATTAGCTTAGCACACGATCGTTTAGTATGTTGCTATTGCTTTCTTCATGACTTGTACATGTTCCTATGACTATGAGATTATGCAACTCCCGTTTGCCGGAGGAACATCTTGGGTGCTACCAAACGTCACAACGTAACTGGGTGATTATAAAGGAGCATTACAGGTGTCTCCAAAGGTAGATGTTGGGTTGGCGTATTTCGAGATTAGGATTTGTCACTCCGATTATCGGAGAGGTATCTCTGGGCCCTCTCGGTAATGCACATCACATAAGCCTTGCAAGCACTGCAACTAATATGTTAGTTGTGAGATGATGTATTACGGAACGAGTAAAGAGACTTGCCAGTAACGAGATTGAACTAGGTATTGGATACCGACGATCGAATCTCGGACAAGTAACATACCGATGACAAAGGGAACAACGTATGTCGTTATGCGGTCTGACCGATAAAGATCTTCGTAGAATATGTAGGAGCCAATATGGGCATCCAGGTCCCGCTATTGGTTATTGACCGGAAACGTGTCTTGGTCATGTCTACATTGTTCTCGAACCCGTAGGGTCCGCACGCTTAAGGTTTCGATGACAGTTATATTATGAGTTTATGAGTTTTGATGTACCGAAGGAGTTCGGAGTCCCGGATGAGATCGGGGACATGACGAGGAGTCTCGAAATGGTCGAGACGTAAAGATCGATATATTGGACGACTATATTCGGAGTTCGGAAAGGTTCCGAGTGATTCGGATATTTTCGGGAGTACCGGGGAGTTACGGGAATACGGGGAAGAGTATTGGGCCTTGATGGGCTTTAGTGGGAAGAGGAGAAAAAAGGCTGCGCCCCCCCTCCCCTCTAGTCCGAATTGGACTAGGGAAAAGGGGGCCGGCCACCTCTCCTTCTCCTCCTATTCCTTCTCCCTTCCTCCCCTCTTGGTGGACTCCTACTAGGACTTGGAGTCCTAGTAGGACTCCCCACCCTGGCCGCACCTCTGCCTTGGCCGGCCTCCTCCTCCTCCATCCTTTATATACTGAGGCAAGGGGCACCCCATGAACACACAAGTTGATCCACGTGATCTATTCCTTAGCCGTGTGCGGTGCCCCCTGCCACCATATACCTCGATAATACTGTAGCGGAGTTTAGGCGAAGCCCTGCTGTTGTAGTTCATCAAGATCGTCACCACGCCGTCGTGCTGACGGAACTCTTCCCCGACACTTTGCTGGATCGGAGTCCGGGGATCGTCATCGATCTGAATGTGTGCTCGAACTCGGAGGTGTCGTAGTTTCGGTGCTTGATCGGTTGGATCGTGAAGACGTACGACTACTTCCTCTACGTCGTGTCATCGCTTCCGCAGTCGGTCTGCGTTGGGTACGTAGACAACACTCTCCCCTCGTTGCTATGCATCACATGATCTTGCGTGTGCGTAGGAAATTTTTTGAAATTACTACGAAACCCAACATATTCAACCATCATGCTCTTCATGCTCATAGGGTCTCGTGACAGCTTGATGGTGTCAGGTTGAGGGTTTGAAGTGAGTTTCAAACCATTACCCTTGGGGTCCTCTGCATCCCGGTGGCGTGGCTTGGATTGCACGCGCTATCCCATGGGATGCAAGACTGATCTTGATGTCCATGACCCGCTTAAGTAAGGTGTGGCCATTGAGGGCAAGTGCCTCAAATTGTTAGTCATCGATTACTTATAGCGGCAAGCGAGAGATAATTAATTTACAAGAAGTAAACTAAAAACCATCATAGTTTTGTAATAAGAATGCAAAAATTTGACTCAAGTGTATAACTTGAAAATGCTCAACCTCAATTGTGGGAACATAAACATATGGGCAGTAGATCATACAGATCTCACAGTAATAGAGATAGTCTACACATGGGCAGTAGATCCAACTCATCACCTTGTGTTTTCCTAATATAATGAGGGAGATGTTATTGTCAAAATTTTACAAGTTTGTTGTGCGGGAGAAATCAATCACGACCGCTGTGACATGTTCATAAAGAATGTCAGGTAAACACATAGAACATATCATTACCGGTGAAAAACCGGTAATTTATTTATATTACAGATTGCGTAATATAAATACATCTTAATGTTGCAAAATTAATAGATTTCAAGAAGGTGGCTCGAAATCATTAGTGTGAATCTCAAACTGCTAAGGATGACACCTTGAATTTTGCGTATGTATTTGCAAGAAATTGAAAATCTCAATTGCAAATAGACGTATTAATCTCGACATGTAGCGAACATGGAGATACATACATTCCGGAATACATCGTACTCAACAGAAATACACTACTATTGTATTGAATAGTAATGATATTGCAAATTTGATGTTCAAGTGAAAAACTTGAATTGTATAGACTTCAAATTAAATGAGATAATCTTGTATCAAGTTGCAAGATAATTCAGCGGGGTGAATTAATATTTTGCGAGAGAAAATTAATCTCAATCGCAATGAGATTGCTTTGCGAGGAAAAAAAAATCTCAATCGCAAATCATATCAAATAGACATGTTGTAGGGATTGGCAAAATGGCAAACGGATCATGCCAAAAATCCACAAACAATGTCAATCTTTATTACAGTGCACCCGAGGGTTAGACTGCAGTTTATACTAAGCCAAAAAGGTCTAAATGCAAGCAGCATAAAGAAATCTGTAAACATGAGAAACTGATGGAGTAAAACGCAAACATCCCAAGGGATAAGGTCTTCCATGTTTCCTCTTTCTCGCGTGGATTCCATCAGGAATTTTCCCAAATAGAATCAGCCGACGGAAGTGCGGCATGCCGGAACACGCATTGCAACTCGCGCCGGTCGCTTCAGTTGGGGCCGAGCGCTGGTTGCTGGCTTGCGTCTCCACCGCAGCCAGCCGCTCCGCCGCGAGGACCCAGACCAGGTGCGGACGCGGTCAAGGCCGTGCAGGAGGGAGCCGCGAGCAGGGCCACGGGCACCGCCACGCCACGCTGATGCAAGCGGAGGGCGTCGGCCCACTTCCACTTCAGGGAAGTCGCGAGAGGACGCCGATGCGTCTCGCTCCGGGCTGAGTGCCATAGCAGGTTGCGCGCCCCTACCGTGTGCGCCGCCATTGTTGGGAGAGAGAGAGAGAGAGACCGCGGCCGGATGCCGACATCGTCGTGCAGGACGGACCGCCACTCCAAGCGCCAGTGGCTGTCCGTGCCTGAGGACACGCCGTCTGGAGTCGCAGCGGGTCACGCCGGCCGTCGGAGGGCGTCGCTGGTTGGGCCACCGCCACCAAACAATGGACGAAGGCCACGCTGCTGCCGCGCTGGCAGGGGTTGCTTGCCGGTCGTTGCCCGCTGCCATCCAATTCTCAGGCGCGGACTGGCGGGCGCGCGTGAGGGCGGCCACGGCGATGGACGGAGCGCGGGAGCGCGGCCACGGCTTGGCGCAGGCGCGAACACGGTCCTGCGCGGGCAACCAGCGGCGCAGACTGGCGCGGGCGCAGACCAGCGGCCGGAGCGGCTGCTCGATGGCGAGCGCCGAGCGCCGCGAAGGAGTCGCCGGAACCGAAGGCACTCAGATGTCGAGCGTGCTGAGGCAAAATTTCGTGTTTTGGCCCTTTTGTGAAACCTATTCGAGATCTGGCCCTAGTTTGAAAAAAATTCGAGATCTGACCCTTTTGCTACCGCCAGAGTTAATGGTGGTAGGGTGTAACAACCTACCGTCAGGTACCTTGGCGGTAGGAAACATCCCTACCGTCAAACAGACTGGCGGTAGCCTGTACAACCCTACCGCCAAGGTGCTCGGCGGTAGGCACGAGCACGCATTGTGTTCAATATTTAGCGGGATTTTGCGGTAGGGCATGCAACCCTACCGCCAGGGGCCTTGGCGGTAGGCTGTTATACCTTATCGCCATGGACCCTGGCGGTAGCAAAAGGGTCAGATCTCGAAAAAATTTCAAACTAGGGTCAGATCTCAAATATGTTTCAGAAAAGGGTCAAAACACGAAATTTAGCAGTGTGCTGATAACGTATTGAGAACCAAAGCAAATGAATGGAACTATTCTCTTTCATTGATGATTCTACATATATAGGTACACGGAGGACGCCTCGTTGGAGAGGCGTCTGTATGTGAACCGGCGCGACGGTTGCCGAAATAGCATCAGTCGGCGGTTAATACAGGAAGGGATTGTCCCTTAATTAAGTATTTAATTAATCTTAACAAGTCGATCTCTCTCTATTCTGTGCATCCTGGGCGGGGGACCCTGTTCACGCAATGGGGGCGGATCCGCCTGATCAAAGATGGGCGGTCCACCTCGTCTCCGATCTATTTGCACCGGCGCCGTTGCAGTTCCGGCGGGGCGTGCTTCTCCGACGAGGCGACTCGTCGTGGCTGACGTTGCTGGATGACCGAGGGATTCAGGTTGACTCGAAGCGGGTGCACGACAGCGAGGTGATACAGGAGGGGATGCAGGTCAGGTTCCCTTGTCACGTTGTTTTGGTGGACAGAGCGCTGGGGGCCAGTGCGGAGGCGCGGCGCGACGCGAGAATCGAGGTCAAGGAGGAGGGGGAGCGTCGGGAATGGCGGATAATTAAAGCCGCGGCGCGTGGTGCGGCCATTCCATCCCCTCTCGACGAAATCCACTCCTCTCTCCTCCTACAAGCGAGCGCTTCGCCCCTGCAGATCCATTGCGTCCTGGAAGGCAAGGCTCGAAGCGAGGGCAAGGGAGATAGCCTCGGGAGACGAGGTGAAGATGGGGATGCTGACGGAGATCATCTCCTGGTTTGCGGAGGAGCGGGATCTGAAGGAGGCGGCGCGGTCGGTGTTCAGAAGTCTCATGGAGGCGGAGGATCTGCGCCTCTCCCCGTCGAGCAAACCAGTGGGCGCGCTCAGGATGATGCTCCAGGCGATGGAGGAGGCGGTGTCGGACAATCCCAGGCATGCCATGAAGTGGAAGGCGTTCCGCTCATGCCGCACCACCCCGACAGATCCGTCGGAGTTCGTCATTGGGGCGATGATGGGTCTTCCTGCGCCGGTGCCGGTGGAGACGATGGAGGTGCAGGCAGATCCAGAGAGCGGCAAGGGCAAAGGGGGAGTGAAGCCTAGTTCGAAGAGGAAGAAGGTGAAGATGCCTCTGGTTCTGAGGAGATCACTGCGCTTCCCTCGCCATTCGCTGCGCCTGCTCTGCCTCGCCTGTTCCCAGGGGCGGGGATAGAAACCTCGCCGGTGGGTGGTCGTTTCTAGCTGCTCGCCGGTGAGGACTCCGACAAGGAAGCTAGACCCTCGTTGGATCTGCAAGGTATGAACCCCTACCTGAACAAATATCTCATTGACTCTGATTTGATGAAAATCTCGGACAAAACAAGTTTGAACAAACAGCGGAGATTGTCTGCTGAAGATGGGGGGAAATTGAGATCAGAGCGCATTTGGACTCTGGTTTTGAGAGGGAGAATTCAGATAGTGTGGAAGATGAGTTATATGAAGATAAAATCAGGAAAAATGCTAGAAATGTTTCTGCCAAAAAACCTATTAGTAAAATTGTTGTGAAGGATTGGGCTACCCTCTTTGGAGGTGCTAGCTGCAAGGTTGATTCTGACCAAATTAGAAGAAGCAAAAATATAGCAGATAAGATGAATGCGGGCAATTATGCGCAAATTCCAGACTTCTGGTCTAATGCAGAGGTATACTTAGAATATATGGATATGGATAATTGTCTAGTTTCTAATGTTGATGGCTTGGGAAATGGTAAAGCAATGTCTCTCCCCGATTGGGGTAGGAAGACAATTATTAGGTTGGATGGGGGGCAAAAAGTCAAAAAGGAAAGGCGGGATCCAGAAATACGCTTTCCTAGCCCTTTTCCCATATAAATAATGAGCCCCTCCTCTGCTTTGAGATAGAGTGGGATCCCCTCGAGGATTTAGGGTTTCCCCTTCCTCCGCCGCTACCGAGCAAGTATAGTGAGGTTGAGATGATGAATAGGGGGGTAGGTGGACTCAGGGGAGGAGGAAGGTTCAATAGGGGAGGGAGAGACAACTACCAATACAAAAAGAAAGAAGGGGAAAATAATGTAGCTAGAGAGAATTACCAAAATAATGGCAGAAATGGAGGAAGATTTGGGTTTAGAGAGGAAGCTGGGAATTCCAATCTTTAGATGGATATGGATGGAGGGATAAGAGAAGACATGAAGATCTCCACAGGGGGTAAAGAAAATCTTGTTGATAAGATGGAGTAAGAGCAGTCGACCAAAGACCTCAAAGGTAAAGAGACTGCTATGGCCCCTACCCCCCCCCCTATCAATCTGATCCAACAACAACAATGGTTTGGGGCGTTCTTAGCTCAGATGGCCCTACAAAGATTGGAAAGTTCGTCTGGAAGTGGTGTGGCTGCTCTCCCAAGGAGCAGCAGAAACAGTGACTTGGATAAGAAGGAAGGAGATTATGGGGAAGGGAAAGACTTCACCTGGAGGGGAGATTCTGATGCGGGAATGGGTAATAAAACTGGGCAAATTGGATGGGGTCAGAATACTAGAACTGGACAGAGAGAACATGTTGAGCAGAATAAGACTGGGGGCAACTTCAGGGTGATGTGCAACAAATGCAAGGATACTAGACATCTGACAAGAGATTGCAAGCTGCCCCACTGCATCATTTGTGGCAAAAACTCACACATTTCTGAGGAATGTACATGGCTGAAACAGATTAAGCCGACCCCAAAGTTTGTAGGACATGCTGCTAGAGGGCTTGGAGTGTTGTTGGTTCAGAATTCAAAACAGGTGGTGAGCAGTGAGCAGACAAACCATAGTGAACATTGCTTCTGAAGAGATCAATGAAACCCAATTCCAGGAAGGATTCAATTGTATGTTTAGCTAGAATTGGTAGTGGAGGTGCAAATAACATGGGGATAAAAGCCCATCTGATGAGATTCCCCAACAAAAGCAGGCTGGTTGAATTGCATAAATTTGGAGACTTCAACTTGCTGGGGACTAAAGCTATAATTAATGTGGACAGCTGGACTTATGATACTCAAGCTATTGGCAAATTACACATAGTATGGGTTTAGTTTGGGAAAGTGGCTGAGTGTTTCAGACACTTCTTTGGAATGTGTGAGGTAGTTGCTACTGTGGGACCTGTCCTGGAAATTGACATGACCACTATTTAAAAGAAAAAGTCAGAGCTAAGGTGGGAGTCAGGGATAATGAAAAAGTCCCCATACACACCGAAGTGACTGACAAGGATCTGATGATATATAGGGTGACCATGGAGCTAGAGGAAGTAGTAGAGCAGGGATGGTATGAAGAGAAAAGAAAATTTGGAAATCTGGAAGTTGGACTGAACCCAGAAGATGATGGGGGACAGAAAAAAATCAAAATTGGAGACATGGAAACAGAAGGGAACAAAGAGAACATTTCTCTGGGCAGTGTGGGGCCTAAGCAATTTGTGGAATTGAAGCAAAAAAATGAAGAGATCTTGAGTATACAGAGAGAATGTCTCATGAAAGTAGGTCTGAGGAAAAATGTGGAGGCTGAACTTGAAAAAGCTCTGATAAAATTCAAAGATGTGGAGGAAGGCAGATACAGACATGAGGCTTGGAGGACAACGGAAGAAAATAAAACAACTGCTTGGGAAATAGAAAGGAAAAAGCTGGTGGAGATGATTTAAGGCCAACAAGAACTAATCAACAAGTGCATGAAAAAATTGACACCTGGGAATAAAAACAAATATCTAGGGATGAGCTAGGAGAGAAAAATGAATTTGACCCGGAGATTCCCCAAGACCCCACACTGGAAGATGCATACACAGAACAAGTGGATTACTTAGCAAGTCAAGACTCTGTTGAATCTCTGGGCACCAAACTGGGAATACACAAGAAAGAGGATGGGGAGAAAGACAAGGACAAGGATGGCCCTACTAGAAGGAGTGATAGAAACCTGGATAAGAAGGATGTCAAAATTGAAGACTTGGCCAAGGAAAGGGCAGCTGAAAAAGATAACTATTGTGAGAACACTAACTCTTTTAATGATAAAATTTCTTTATTTGAAATGGCTAGCAAAGTGGGGATTGATGAGAGATGGCTCCCACCTCCCACCTCCCTCTCCTCTCCTCTCCTACCTGCTCCACCAAAATTGATGGTGATCTCTAAACTGATTCAAGATGGAAGGCCTTTTGCATTGGGATTTTGCCCCTGGCTTAGCCCTTGCAGATTAGGTGAGGCAAAAATTTGGTTCCACGGTGCATTTTTCTCCCTCCCGAGGCGACAAGGAATTCTTCCTAGTAGTCTCCTTCTCTTCGGCCTCCTTTCCTCTCCATGAAGAATCTGTTGGAATTGCTCTTCAATGTTGTATTGGGGGCATTAGTTCTGGTTTTAGAGTGCACAAGATCAAGCCTTCGTTTCTCGGTTGCCAATAATAAAGTGGGACATTTTATCTACGGTCTTAAAGATCGTATTTGGCCGGACTTTATTTGTCATTTTCATCTATTCAATGGAGGTTTTGCCTGGGTCCCCACGTCTAATTGTACTTGGCACGCTGATGAAGAACTATCAAAAATTTCAGCTAGACACCCAATGGCTATCAAATCAGATTTGGGGTTTCTGAGAACTCGTTCTACTGAGACAGCTTATGCAAATTCTCTTTGGTTCCTCTTGATGATATGGTTTTCTCCAACAAAAATGCTCAGGAAGCTTCTTCATCCTCTTCCATTCCGAAGAACACTCGTGGTATTCAAATTCAACTTGGATCATTTTTGGCAACAAAGGATGAGGAGCCGATAATTCTGGATCCTAGGATTTCATTAATGAAGAAATATCTTCGTTCAGTGGAATTGGAGGAAGAGCACAATCCGGCGTGTCTCCGTTTGGGTGCATTTAATTGCCCCATTAATGTTTCTTATCCTGTCCCACCGCAATGTTTCCTTAATTCGGCGTTCAAATATGCCCCAGCCCTTTCTTTTTGGCCCCCTAGACTATCGGCCCAGCATAAGGCTGATTTGGCCCAGGCATCCTACACTGAGGAGGAGATTACTACTCTCGCTAATAATTGGGCGGTCTTGTGTGCTCGCTGCTTACAATGGGGTCATCCAAAGATTCACTACCCGGCTAGGCTGATTTGCATTAAGTGCTCTGCACCTGACCACAAGGTAAGTAATTGCCCGGCTCGGATTACTCAGCAACATATTGGACTAGTTGATGTCGTTAGGCCTCATAGTATCAATCCTCCCAGCTTTCCCGTTGCCCCGGATTCTAATATGCATAAACGCAACTGGAAATCGACCGTCCGATGCGAGGCCTGCAGCCACTATGGACACTTGGCACAATCTTGTCGTTGGAGGCGGTGGCGTGCACGTTGGTAGTGGATCCCCAAAAATCCCCAACCTACCAAAAATGCCCCTCACATTTCCGCTTCTACTCGGTTTCCTCAAACGACACCGCCCTGCCCCAGCCATTCGTCCCCGCTTCCACCCCCGTCACCTTAGCCGCTCTCCATCCGCACCACCACCATGGCAAACTACACTCTCAACTCGGTGCCTTTCCTGCCGCCGGGATTTGCCGTCGAACAAGGACCGGTGGATCGTGTCGTCCGTAGTGGCATGGTCGTCGGGCCACTCCCGCTGCTCAACCACGACTATCTGGCCATTGCGGAGTCCAGTCATTACGTACCTCTGCATCACCATGCCATCATCCATCATGCCATCAGAGGTTTGCTTCACGAGGCCCAGCTTTTCACTACTGAAGTTAGCGATCATCCATTTGGAATCGGGATTTTTGGCTTTGCGGATTCATTCCTCAGAGATACTGCGGTAGCCACGCCATTAGAACTCGAGGACGAAGATCTGCTCATCACATTTGTTCCTCATAATGAAGCGCTTAACCGTCATACCACCTCTTTTGGTCCTGAGATCTGGTTGATGTATTTTGGATTTCCGTATGATTACCAGACAGATTATTACATCAATAAGTCTCTTGGTGGTTTTGGTGCCATTGTGTCTTGGTATAATCCCCACCAAGATCGACGTTTCATGCTGATCAAAGCCAGAGTTCTGAGATTGAACCTTGTGCCAAAGAGATTTGTGGTATGGCAGCTAGGAGGAGCACGTGATTGTTGGACAGTGCAGATCACAATACTCCGAAGCAATGACTGGAATGGTCAAACAACAAAAGCCATGTACTAACTCTGAGCAGCCACTAATTTATGGTGTAGGGGGTGGGCTATTTATAGCCACTGGGCAACCCGACCTGATTTGTCTGAAATGACCCTGGGTCACTAAGGAACTTACACGTGTCGCAACGGTCAGATTTCAAACACACGCGGCAGCTTGACTTGGGCTACAAGTAAAGCTGACTCACCCGACTCTGGATAAGATTTGCTCTCATTGTCTTCGCTCGAAGACATAGGATTTGGTTGAGCATCACTTCAGTCACTCTGACTTTGTTCACTTGGACCCCACTTAACAGTGCGGTGGTTCCTATGACTCAACAAAGAAGAAAAAGAAACAACAAAACAACTAAGTCTTCGCGCTCCATAGTCTTCACTCGATGTCTTCTCATGTCATAGTCTTCAACATGAATAGCTTCACAGACCACCATTGTCTTCAATGTCTTCACACATTTTTAGGGGTCATCTCCGGTAGGTAAACCGAATCAATGAGGGACTACTACCTGTGTTATCCTGCAATTCTCACAAACACATTAGTCCCTCAACCAGGTTTGTCGTCAATACTCCAAAACCAACTAGGGGTGGCACTAGATGCAATTACATATCACTATCTCTTCGTTGAACTAGTGCACCTATATAATTTACCATTGTATTGGGTGTGTTGGGGACAAAACAGATTTCTTGTATTTGATTGCAGGGTTATTCGAGAGAGACAATCTTCATCCTACACCTCCCATAGATTGATAAAAATTAGGTCATCCACTTAAGGGAATATTGCTGCTGTCCTACAAAACTCTGTGCTTAGAGGGCCAACAGAGTCTACAAGAAGAAAGTTGCATAGTAGACATCACTTACCAGCATAGGACGTGGTAGGTGCATCCCCGGTGTCAACGTGTTCATCATCCCACCATTTGTCCGTGCATATGTTTGTTTGTTTTTAGTCCAACCTCTTCAGCTCCACACGTCAATTTTTAGTGGCCTGCACATGACACATATGTTTCTTACACATTTTTTTTCCAAATCTAGTAGTATACACATGGTCAAGGTAGTTGATTACACGCGGAAAGTCTATTGGATTTACACATTTATTTTCCAATTTGACAACTTCTTTTTTGTGTCACTTACTTGCATAAGTTGTCATAGGTTTGTTCCCCGTTGTCAGCATGTACATCATTCCAGTTTTTCGACCTACATTTTTTGTTTGACTGTTTTCAATCCATTTTTGTATCTCCTGCTCATTTGCAGAAATATTAGATCACATACGGCAAATCTAGTGGAACACACGTGGCAAATCTATTGCACCACACATGGTAAATCTAGTGAACTACACATGGCAAGTCTAGTGCATCACACATGGCAAATATAGCTGAGTCCACATGGAAAATATATTGGGTTACACATGGTAAAGTTGTTGGATTACACACAGCAAACATGCTGGATTGCACATTCCAAATCTAGCATCTTCCACATGGCCAACCCACTTTGTCTGACCGGAATTGGGTTGTTGCCATGTGGTTTTCTACGACAAATACCAGATACATATTTTTTATTTCTTATATGATTGCATGGCAAATTGTAAACAAACCACATGGCAACAACTGACCACACTACATGTCAACTATAACCTTTTCATCTCTTTAAGTACGATACTTCTTTTCTTTGTTCAATTTTACATGGCAAATATGAGTTTGATTTCACTACATTTTGACAACACTTACATCATATACTTGCATACTCCCCCACAAAATTTGCCATTTTTTACTTGTGCGTGCGAGCAGATTTTTTGGGTCTTACCGGCATAAGAGGTTGATGACAGGTCTCCCATCGTCAGCTAATGTCGTGCGCTCCCCATACCCCACCCCACATGCATTTTAAAACTATAAGTTTGTTAGGTCATTATTTATGTTTTTTCCCGTGTTCCTTGGTATTGTTATTTCACTCTTCTCTTCACCATCCCATATTTTTTTTCGTACGCTTTGTTTTTTGACATACCTAGATTTGCTCCTGTTACTTGAAGTTGGTGTCCCGAATATTGAGTATCCGTAGATCCTTCTGGTGTAGCTTGCCACATCACTCATAATAGTGTAGTTGTATTGAAAGCCCGTGCAAACATATCTTTTTGTTATACATGTTTAGAAGCCAGCAATCATACACTATTGGCACATGTTTTATGGGGTTTTAGACGCTACAAATTACTGGCAACTCGCGCTCAAAACATTAAATTTTTTCCATGTTATTATTACAAACATGGCAAACCTCATTTTTCATTATAGTTCTTACCCATGTCTGAATATTGTTGTAGTAGTGGCAACAATGGCCAGCTAAAATGAGTTCCTCATAGTCTAGCGCATCCCATGCGGGTGCTCGTGCCGGTCTGAATAACCAAGGATTAGACCCGTCTCCAGGATCCATTCGCCTTCACTCGTATTTTTCTGTTTTACCATGTAGAGTGACATGGCAACTTTAGTGCCAACTGGGATAGCAAGTATCACTAGCATGCCATGGCAACTAAAAGCAACATCTTATGGGCATTGTCAGCAACTAACTGCAACCGTACATGGCAAATGGCCTACAACTAGGGTTGCAAGTACTATTACATTGACACGGCACATTACCTGTAGCGTGGGTGGGAAGTATCACTGGAATTACTTGGCAAAATAAAAGAGGCACAAGATGGCCATTTCCTCTTGGCTACTAAGGTGGCAACTACTTCCTAGATTGCATGACTACTAACTGCAAAATTACTTGGCAATTTTCCCAACTTTCCAACTACTGTTGGATTGTATGTCATGTTTTCCCTCCCCTGCTGAATGCTCTATTTTCTGATATGTCCTCCTGCTCTAACTAACATGGAAGAAACCAAAATGTAGTGGCAACTGTTTGGGTGTGGCTTCACCAAGTTCCAAACATGGCATACACCAAAAAATCTCAAAGAAAAAAGTGAATGCACATGGCAAATCCTTCTTAGGGGACATATCTAGCTATTTGCTGCCTCCGGATTTATGGTTTGAAACTAAACAAACAAATTTGCTGGCAAGAATTAGAAAGAGGGGGAGGGGTGTCGGTGTCAAAACCGGTGGATCTCGGGTAGGGGGTCCCGATCTGTGTGTCTTAGGCTGATGGTAACAGGAAGCAAGGGACACAATGTTTACCCAGGTTCGGGCCCTCTCGATGGAGGTAAAACCCTACTTCCTGCTTGATTAATATTGACGATATGAGTAGTACAAGAGTAGATCTACCACGAGATCGTAGAGGCTAAACCCTAGAAGCTAGCCTATGATGATTATGATTGTAATTGTGATCGGCCTTCTAAGGACCAACCTCTACGGTTTATATAGACATCGGAGAGGGCTAGGGTTTACATGGAGTCGGTTACAAGGAAGGAAATATAATATCCGGATCGCCAAGCTTGTCTTCCACGCAAAGGAGAATCCCATACGGACACGGGACGAAGTCTTGAGTCTTGTATCTTCACGCTCCAATAGTCCGGATGATGTGTATAGTCCGGCTGTCCGGATACCCCCTAATCCAGGACTCCCTCAGTAGCCCCTGAACCAGGCTTCAATGACGATGAGTCCTGCGCACAGTCTTGTCTTCGGCATTGCAAGGTGGGTTCCTTCTCCGAATACTCCAAGGTAATCATCAAACACGTAAACCATGTCCGGATCTGTAAAATGATCTTCACACACCATCATAGAGAGAATGATATTTCAGCTGACAACTTTTTAGAAGACGTGATATGTCATTATGGTCGGGTCTTTATTCAAACCATTTTCCCACAACCAGCCACATCGCATATTGCGAGGCGGTTTCCTTGACACGTCTTGTCAAAGCAGAGATCGTGTCCCCTTATCACGGGATTCTCATCAATACGGGTATGGGTAATCCCATCATGCCATCAATCGTGTTGTTTGGGAAGCAAGCGATTCTCAACAGGCAAGTGGGGAGGCGCACCGCTTTCGTCGCCTCTATAAAGGGATAAGAGTTCCCCATTTTTACCCACGCCTTCTTCCTCCTTTGCCTACCCTTGCCCCTTCAAGCTCCAGCGCCCTAGTCCAAGTCTTCTCCGCACAGCTAAACATGTCCGGAGCAGGAGGCAAGTGGGTGGCCTCCACCGTGAAAGAGAAGCATATTGCGAATCTTCGGGCGGCTAGATACTTGGCCGCAGACATCGCACACCGTCTACCGGACAAAGGGCAGGCCATTCCAACACCGGAACCTCATGAGAGGGTCGTGTTCGTCACCCACTTCGTCCGTGGACTGGGATTTCCACTCATCCCTTCGTCCGCGGGCTCATGTTCTACTACGGGCTAGATTTCCATGATCTAGCCCCAAATTTCGTCCTCAACATCTCGGCGTTCATCGTCGTATGCGAGGCCTTCCTCCGCATCAAGCCTCACTTCAGCCTGTGGCTGCAAATCTTCTGCGTGAAGCCAAAGATCGTGAGCGGCCAGCAAGTGGAGTGCGGAGGGGGCATGGTGGGCAAGATGCCTAATGTCACCTGGCTTGATGGATCCTTTGCGGAGACCATGAAAGGATGGCAATCGGGGTGGTTCTACATCACCGATCCGCGCGGTGCCAACTGGGCAGCGGCCCCCGAGTTCCGATCCGGAACCCCCATGTGGCTCACCTCCTGGGAAAAGAAGGGCCTGGCCTGGGGCGAACCTACACAGCTGACCGGACTCCAAAACTGCATCAAGAGCATGAAGGAAAAGAACATCAAGCTTGTCAACGTGATCCAGGTCATGCTCGTTCGCCGGATTCTGCCATGCCAAAGGCGGGCATTTAATCTGTGGGAGTTCATCCCGGCCGAACACCAGACGCTTCGGAGGCTCTACGGCATGACGCATAAAGAAGCATGGAAGGTGATGTTCAAGGCCTCCGAAGTACCACCTCCCACATCTGAGGACCGTGGACTTCACACCGCGCGGCCTCCTTGTCCGGTGAGTTTTCTGACTACCACCGGATTCAGCTCTTCCCAATATATTCGTGGGGGAGTCTTAAGTAATTGTGCATATTTAATCAGGATTATGTGGAGACAACGGAGCGGATTGACTGTCCGGCTCCGCTACCAGAAGGCCCAGCTGATGCTCTCCTGACGGAGATGCTAGTCCCGGCGCCCTACAAGGCACTGGAGAAGAAGGAAGGCCCCGGGGACCAGGAAGGTTCTCCGGCGTAAGGTTGTACCAGAAGCCTCGTCCGAAGACGACGAGGCACACTCCTCCCCCGAAGGGGAGGAAGAAGAAGAAGGGGCCACCCCATCCGGAGAGGATGAGGGGCCTGAGAAGGCAGACCAGGGGGCCGGGAAAGGCCCCCGGCGCAAGGCCGTCATACCCTCGTCATCCGACGATGACGAGGCAGATTCCTCCCGCGGAGGCGGGGGGAAGCAAGAAGAAACTCTACCTCCCCGCACTGGGGAGGAGAAAAAGAGGAAAGCCGCCCAGGAGGAGGGGGTTGGGATATCCAAGAAGGGAAAGATGTCCCTTCCGGACTACTCCACCACGACCGCTCATAGCGAGGAGGGGTGGCTGCCCAGGGGGAAGCCCCTAGCGTGATCGTAAGTATCCGCACTCTATCGTGATTTTACTTCATAGTATTTTTATGACGCCGAACCTATATGCAGTCCGGCCAGGGTTCATCCCGAGGTATCGTCTTCGAATGGGTCCCTGAGCGATTCAGCGATGAACTCGCTCCCGACGGCCACTACTCCTCAGCCCGCGGATGACACGGAGGTGCTGTCCCAAAGGCTCCTAGAGCGGAGGGAGGTGACTTTGGAGACGCCCCAAGGCGGAATTCCAGATGTCGGACACGCGGGGTTCAAGATCCCCGTGGATCGTGTCGATGAGAGCCGCAGTAAGCCGGGCTCTCAGCCGGACACTGCTCCGGAACCTTCAATGGTTCCGGACTCAGGCGGGCAGCCCCTCATTAGGAAGGGCGAGCCGTCCGTGCCGAGGACTTCTGCTACCTCTTGAGCACTGCGTTGGATTTCCCCGAAGATGAAGGATGATGCAGCAAAGTAGCGTAAGTATTTCCCTTAGTTTTTGAGAACCAAGGTATCAATCCAGTAGGAGACCATGCACAAGTCCCTCGTACCTGCACAAAATGATAGCTACTCGCAACCAACGCGATTAGGGGTTGTCAATCCCTTCACGGTCACTTACGAGGGTGAGATCTGATAGAGATGATAAATAATATTTTTGGTATTTTTGATAGATAGATGCAAAGTGAAAAGTAAAAGGCAAAGTAAAAACAAAGCAAGTAATAAAGCGATAGAGATTGATATGATGAGAATAGACCCAGGGGCCATAGGTTTCACTAGTGGCTTCTCTCAAGACCATAGATATTCTATGGTGGGTGAACAAATTACTGTTGAGCAATTGACAGAATTGAGCATAGTTATGAGTATATCTAGGTAATGATCATGTATATAGGCATCACGTCTAAGACAAGTAGATTGAAACGATTCTGCATCTACTACTATTACTTCAGTCATCGACCGCTATCCAGCATGCATCTAGAGTATTAAGTTAAAAACAGAGTAACGCCTTAAGCAAGATGACATGATGTAGAGGGATAAATTCATGCAATATGATAAAAAAACCATATTGTTATCCTCGATGGCAACAATACAATACGTGCCTTGCTGCCCCTGCTGTCACTGGGAAAGGACACCACAAGATTGAACCCAAAGCTAAGCACTTCTCCATTGCAAGAACTACCAATCTAGTTGGCCAAACCAAAAAGGATAATTCGAAGAGACTTGCAAAGATAACTCAATCATAGATAAAAGAATTCAGAGGAGATTCAAATATTTTCCATAGATAAACTGGATCATAAACACACAATTCATCGGTCTCAACAAACACACCGCAAAAAGAAGATTACATCGAATAGATCTCCACGAGAGAGAGGGAGAACATTGTATTGAGATCCAAAAAGAGAGAAGAAGCCATCTAGCTACTAGCTATGGACCCGAAGGTCTGAAGTAAACTACTCGCACTTCATCGGAGGGGCTATGGTGTTGATGTAGAAGCCCTCCATGGTGGATGCCCCCTCCAGTGGAGCTCCGGAACAGGCCCCAAGATGGGATCTCGTGGATACAGAAGGTTGCGGCGGTGGAATTAGGTTTTTGGCTCCTTGTTCTGATCGTTTGGGAATACGTAGGTATATATAGGAGGAAGGAGTACGTCGGTGGAGCAACAGGGGGCCCACGAGGTAGGGGGCGCGCCCAAGGGGGCGCCTCCCACCCTCGTGACCGCCTCTTTTGTTCCTTGGAGCAGGGTCCAAGTCTCCTGGATCACGTTCGGTGATAAAATCACGTTCCCGAGGGTTTTATTCCGTTTGGACTCCGTTTGATAATTTGTTTCTTCGAAACACTGAAATAGGCAAAAAACAGCAATTCTGGGCTGGGCCTCCGGTTAATAGGTTAGTCCCAAAAATAATATAAATGTGTAAAATAAAGCCCAATATAGTCCAAAACAGTAGATAAAGTAGCATGGGGCAATCAAAAATTATAGATACGTTGGAGACGTATCAGGCATCCCCAAGCTTAATTCCTGCTCGTCCTCGAGTAGGTAAATGATAAAAAAGAATTTTTGATGCGGAGTGATACTTTGGCATAATTTCAATGTAAATCTTCTTAATTGTGATATGAATATTCAGATCCGAAAGATTCAAGACAAAAGTTCATATTGACATAAAAAATATTAATACTTCAAGCATACTAATCAAAGCAATCATGTCTTCTCAAAATAACATGGCCAAAGAAAGTTATCCCTACAAAATCATATAGTCTGGCTATGCTCCATCTTCCCCACACAAAATATTTAAATTATGCACAACCCCGATGACAAGCCAAGCAATTGTTTCATACTTATGACATTCTCAAAACTTTTTCAATCTTCACGAATACATGAGCGTGAGCCATGGATATAGCACTATGTGGAATAGAATGGTGGTTGTGGAGAAGACAAAAAGAGGGAAGATAGTCTCACATCAACTAGACGTATAAACGGGCTATAGAGATGCCCATCAATAGATATCAATGTGAGTGAGTAGGGATTGCCATGCAACGGATGCACTAGAGCTATAAGTATATGAAAGCTCTACAAAAGAAACTAAGTGGGTGTGCATCCAACTCGCTTGCTCGGGAAGACCTAGGGCGTTTTGAGGAAGCTCATCATTGGAATATACAAGCCAAGTTCTATAATGAAAAAATCCCACTAGTATATGAAAGTGACAAAATGAGAGACTCTCTATCATGAAGATCTTGGTGCTACTTTGAAGCACAAGTGTGGTAAAAGGATAGTAGTATTGTCCCTTCTCTCTTTTTCTCTCTTTTTTTTATTTGGGCCTTTCTCTTTTTTTGGCCTCTTTTTTTTCGTCCGGAGTCTCATCCCGACTTATGGGGGAATCATAGTCTCCATCATCCTTTCCTCACTTGGGACAATGCTCTAAAAAATGATGATCATCACACTTTTATTTTCTTACAACTCGATACTTAGAACAAAGTATGACTCTATATGAATGCCTCCGGCGGTGTACCGGGATATGCAATGAATCATGAGTGACATGTATGAAAGAATTATGAACGGTGGCTTTGCCACAAATACGATGTCAACTACATGATCATGGTAGCAATATGATAATGATGGAGCGTGTCATAATAAACGGAACGGTGGAAAGTTGCATGGCAATATATCTCGGAATGGCTATGGAAATGCCATGATAGGTAGGTATGGTGGCTGTTTTGAGGAAGGTATATGGTGGGTGTATGATACCGGCGAAAAGTGTGCGGTATTAAAGAGGCTAGCAAAGGTGGAAGGATGGGAAAAAGTGCGTATAATCCATGGACTCAACATTAGTCATAAAGAACTCATATACTTATTGCAAAAATCTAGAAGTTATCAAAGCAACGTATTACGTGCATGCTCCTAGGGGGATAGATTGGTAGGAAAAGACCATCGCTCGTCCCCGATCGCCACTCATAAGGAAGACAATCAATAAATAAATCATGCTCCGAGTTCATCACATAACGGTTCACCATACGTGCATGCTACGGGAATCACAGACTTCAACACAAGTATTCTTTGAATTCACAACTACTTAACTAGCATGACTCTAATATCACCATCTTCGCATGACTCTAATATCACCATCTTCATATCTCAAAAAAATTATCAAGCATCAAACTTATCTTAGTATTCAACGCACTCAAAAGAAAGTTTCACATATCTCGAACACCAAGTATATTAACATTAAGCAAATTACCATGCTATTAACGACTCTCAAAATAATCTAAGTGAAGCATGAGAGATCAATAGTTTCTTTAAAACAAATCCACCACCGTTCTCTAAAAGATATAAGTGAAGCACCAGAGCAAAAATTATCACGCTCAAAAGATATAAGTGAAGTACTATGAGCAAAACTATCAAGCTCAAAAGATATCAGTGAAGCACATAGAGTATTCTAACAAATTCCAATTCATGTATGGCTCTCTCAAAAGGTGTGTACAGCAAGGATGATTGTGGTAGACTAACAAGCAAAGACGCAAATAATACAAGACTCTCCAAGCAAAACACATATCATGTGGTGAATAAAAATATAGCTCCAAGTAAATTACCGATGGAAGTGGACGAAAGAGGGGATGCCTTCCGGGGCATCCCCAAGCTTTGACTTTTTGGTGTTCTTGGATTATCTTGGGGGTGCCATGGGCATCCCCAAGCTTACCCTCTTGCCACTCCTTGTTCCATAATCCATCAAAAGAATTCACCCAAAACTTGAAAACTTCACAACACAAAACTCAACAGAAATCTCGTGAGCTCCGTTAGAGAAAGAAAACAAAGAACTACTTAAGGTACTGTAATTAACTCATTCTTTATTTATATTGGTGTTAAACCTACTGTATTCTAACTTCTCTATGGATTATAAACTATTTTACTAGCCATAGATTCGTCAAAATAAGCAAACAACACCCGTAAAACAGAATCTGTCAAAAACAGAACAGTCTGTAGCAATCTGTAACTAACGCAAACTTCTGGAACTCTAAAAATTCTACCAAAATAGTAAGTCCTGGAAAATTTGTCTATTGAACATAATCAAAAAGAATCAACGCAAAAGCACGTTCCTGTGATTTAACAAAATTATATTCGTGCGCACAAAGTTTCTGTTTTTCAGCAGAATCAAATCAACTATCATCGTAGGTTATCCTATAGGTTCTACTTGGCACAAACACTAATTAAAACATAAAACCACATCCAAAAAGAGGCTAGATGTATTATTTATTCCTAAGCAGAAGCAAAAACAAAAAACACAAATAAAATTGGGTTGCCTCCCAACAAGCGCTATCGTTTAACGCCCCTAGCTAGGCATAAAAGCAAGGATAGATCTAGGTATTGCCATCTTTGGTAGTCAATTCTTCGATGAGGTATCTACCCCTTTTAGAATTTTCTTTCTCTCTAGTAATTATCAAATTTTCAGGCAAAAGATCAAAAAATTCATTTATAGCAAATGGTTCCTTAATGATGGTAAAAAGATTGGGATGAACACTTATAGATTTAAGATCCGCAGTTTCCTTACTAGATGATTCTCCCTTATTCTTAGGAACATAAATAAGCTTAGTTTTTTTAGTAGAATAACTTGGAGTGTTTTGAACGGAAGAAAAAACGGTTCCCAAGTTGGTAATGATACCTCAAGTTTATCGATTCTTGTGGAATCTAGATTTATTTTCTCATTAACTATGGGTTCTTTTTCTTTAATATTTTTGAAAGTCATTCCTACCTTAGATCCATATTGGGTAATTTGATTATGGATCTTTTTATCAAGATTTTCAATTGATTCAATGGTAGCAACTTTATTCTCAATAGTTTCAAGCCTTTGCATAACATGCTCCAAAGTTAACGTAGTTCCATTAATCAAAAAGGGTGGTGAGCCAAATATATCTATTAAAGCATTATAAGAATCAAAAGTATGGCTACCCAAGAAATTCCCTCCGGTAATGGTATCAAGGATATATCTATACCAAGGATTAGCACCTACGTAAAAATTACAAAGAAGAACTGAAGTAGATTGCTTCCTGGTAGATCTATTTTGAGCATTGCAAATTCTATACCAAGCATCTTTTAAATTTTCTCCCTCCCATTGCTTAAAATTTAGAACTTCATTCTCGGGATATAGCGGAGAAGATATGAGACTAGTCATGACGACAAGCAAGCAAACTAACACACGAGCAAACAAAAAGGCAACGGGAAAGAGAGGAGGAGATTGGGAAAGAGAGGGCGAATAAAACGGCAAGGGTGAAGTGGGGGAGAGGAAAACGAGAGGCAAATGGCAAATAATGTAATGCGAGAGATAGGGATTGTGATGGGTACTTGGTATGGTTGACTTGCTTGCGTGAGACTCCCCAGCAACGGCGCCAGAAATTCTTCTTGCTACCTCTTGAGCACTGCGTTGTATTTCCTCGAAGAGGAGAGGATGATGCAGCAAAGTAGCGTAAGTATTTCCCTCAGTTTTTGAGAACCAAGGTATCAATCCAGTAGGAGACCACACACAAGTCCCTCGTACCTGCACAAAATGATAGCTACTCGCAACCAACGCGATTAGGGTTTGTCAATCCCTTCACGGTCACTTACAAGAGTGAGATCTGATAGAGATGATAAATAATATTTTTGGTATTTTTGATAGATAGATGCAAAGTGAAAAGTAAAAGGCAAAGTAAAAACAAAGCAAGTAATAAAGCGATAGAGATTGATATGATGAGAATAGACCCGGGGGCCATAGGTTTCACTAGTGGCTTCTCTCAAGAGCATAGATATTCTACGGTGGGTGAACAAATTACTGTTGAGTAATTGACAGAATTGAGCATAGTTATGAGTATATCTAGGTAATGATCATGTATATAGGCATCACGTCCGAGACAAGTAGATCAAAAAGATTCTGCATCTACTACTATTACTCCACTCATCGACCGCTATCCAGCATGCATCTAGAGTATTAAGTTAAAAACATAGTAACGCCTTCAGCAAGATGACATGATGTAGAGGGATAAATTCATGCAATATGATAAAAAAAACCATCTTGTTATCCTCGATGGCAACAATGCAATACGTGCCTTGCTGCCCCTGCTGTCACTGGGAAAGGACACCGCAAGATTGAACCCAAAGCTAAGCACTTCTCATATTGCAAGAACTACCAATCTAGTTGGCCAAACCAAAAAGGATAATTCGAAGAGACTTGCAAAGATAACTCAATCATACATAAAAGAGGAGATTCAAATATTTTCCATAGATAAACTGGATCATAAACACACAATTCATCGGTCTCAACAAACACATCGCAAAAAGAAGATTACATCGAATAGATCTCCACGAGAGAGGGGGAGAACATTGTATTGAGATCCAAAAAGAGAGAAGAAGCCATCTAGCTACTAGCTATGGACCCGAAGGTCTGAAGTAAACTACTCACACTTCATCGGAGGGGCTATGGTGTTGATGTAGAAGCCCTTCGTGGTGGATGCCCCCTCCGGCGGACCTCCGGAACAGGCCCCAAGATGGGATCTCGTGGATACAGAAGGTTGCGGTGGTGGAATTAGGTTTTTGGCTCCTTGTTTTGATCGTTTGAGGATACGTAGGTATATATAGGAGGAAGGAGTACGTCGGTGGAGCAACAGGGGGCCCACGAGGTAGGGGCCCTCGTGACCGCCTCTTTTGTTCCTTGGAGCAGGGTCCAAGTCTCCTGGATCACGTTCGGTGAGAAAATCACGTTCCCGAAGGTTTTATTCCGTTTGGACTCCGTTTGATATTCCGTTTTTTCGAAACACTGAAATAGGCAAAAAACAGGAATTCTGGGTTGGGCCTCTGGTTAATAGGTTAGTCCCAAAAATAATATAAAAGTGGAAAATAAAGCCCAATATAGTCCAAAACAGTAGATAAAGTAGCATGGAGCAATCAAAAATTATAGATACGTTGGAGACGTATCAACTTCCGTCACGCCAGAGGCGTCGGATAGTCTAGTGGAAGCGCTTCGAGGCGCTTCCATGGATGACGAGCACCGTACTCTTATGAGTGCGGTGATTCAAAGGGTTCTGTCCGCCAAGAGCGGACTAACTGAAGCCTGCACAAGCCTCCTGACGGGCTTCGAGGTAAGTAGGAAATATGTAAAATTACCACCCAATAGGTAGTAGCCCCTGATACTCTGTTCGGTGTTCGGAAGGAAAAGCCAAACAGAGGGTCAATTATAATCCACAGGAGTCTAATAGTAAGTGTGTATGTCAATAAGCAGGCGGTGCTGCTTGCCGCTGCTGTCCGCACAGCCGAGGTCGCCGCACTAAAGCAGGACCTGGAGCAGGCGCAGGGAGAGCTCGACCTCACGAAGAGGCAGCTTGAAGAGAACAAAGGCGAGTAATTCCCCGCTCTCATATAATGAAGAATAGGCAAAATTGGTTATTCTAACGGTAAAGCATCATGACTTTGCAACAGGGGCCACCACCGAAGTGGCGTCTCTGAAGAAAGCACTATCCGAGGCTGAGGACAAGGCGGCTCTGGAGCGTAAAGAGCGCGAGAAGCAAGATGCTAGGGTAGGCGAGGTACAGCAAGAGCTCCAGGAACTCGGTAAAAAGTTCGAGTCCTTGGAGCATGACCTTAAGATGAAAGAGTCCGAGCTTGCGAAGGCCCTTGTGTGTATGAAAGACGCCAAGGCCGAAGCTGAGAAGGCATAGCAGGAAATCCAGGCGGCCAAAAAGATAGCGGCGGGTAAGACATTCTTTATGCAAAGCAAACATGTGGAGGAGGCGTTTCTTTTACTTACCCGAATTCGGAGCTCTCCAAGGGCATTCGCAGATCTGCCACACAGCGTCTCAGACGCTGCGGAGTTCTACCGTGCCGAGGAGGGGAGCTCTACGGAGAAGCTATTCTGGTCCGAGTATGCTGGGGCCGAACACCCAATGCCTCTAAGTGACCAATTGAAGCAGTTGGTTGAACTCCACAGTGCGGCCAAAGTGGCTATGAAAGATTTCATAGTCCGGATGTGGCCTGATGAGCCTCTGCCCACTAGCTACTTCGGCATGATCAAGCGGATGGTGAATGCCTGTCCGCGGCTTGAAGTCATCAAGCGATCCGTTTGCATTGAGGATGCCCGCCGGGCCTTTGCCCGCGCGAAGGTGCATTGGGGCAAGTTGGATGCGGAGAAGCTGGTGAAGGACGGGACGCCGGAGGGCAAGGCGCATCACTATCCCGAGAAGTATTACGATGGCGTTATGAAGGGCGCTCGTCTCGTGGCCGATGAATGTACCAAGGACAAGATCTTTGAATAAATGTACCTTTGTCGTAGTTGTAATTTAAAGACGAAGTTACTTGTGCTATGTAGCACTTTTTGATTTAAAATATTACCTTCTGTGCGGCTGTTTATAGAATTCTGAAAGTAGCCCAGTCGTCGGCTTCCGCCCCCACGTAACTAGTACCGGGGTGTTCCTGAAAAAACCCGGATACTCTTTATCCAAATTTTTGGTCCCTTAAGGAGGTATCCGACGCAGCGAACAAGGCAATCGGACTATGCGGCTTTATAACTTTCACTTAGCCATAGAAGTCTATAATTTTAAATTTCGGCGAAGCCCCTAGAACTCGGAGGGCCGAATTGGGTGCTATATACGCCTAAATCGGATGAGGCCCATTCATCGCCTAAAGCGGAAAAAATCTTTAAGGATTTTGATACCTCTCGAACAGTGACCAGCTCTCGCCGCATCATGCCGGTCAGTTTTAGGCTTTCTCTACTGAGGTGCTCGTCCGGAAGAACCGGGACACAATCGCAGTAGTTCTCCCTGCGCTACCTTAGCCGATATAATGGAACGTAAGGTACCAAAACAAGGGAGCCGGGCAAACCCAACTATTGACCCAAGACGTGATTCGGAGCTGATGCATATAGTGCTATAAGTTCGGGGTGCCGTACTGATGAAAGTGTTCGGACTTGCTTTGTCGTATTATGGGGCGCCATATGAAGCCCCTGGCAAACTAATCGTACCAAGGTGTACGGATGCAGTATTAAATAAATATTTGCAAGAAAAATGCGCAAATAGGAATAATAAGCTGACGCTATATATCATTTCCCATTGATGAATAATACGTTAAGCGTATGTTTACAATGGTAGCATTTAAGCAGAAGTAAATAGGACCATTTAACATGTCCTATCCAAGGGCAGGCTGCATGTAGGTATGTAAAACAGGTATAACGATCGTGAACAGATTCCACCTGGGTATTTCCTTTTGTGCGCAAAGCCTGTTGCCTCCTTGGTTTTCTCTCCTATATAAGTCCGACACTCCGGCTCTTCTGAAGAGGCTGCTCTAAAGCAATGTCCTGAAAAATAAAAAGGGAGGGTTATGAAGGTATGTAGCGGTTATGCCGCGCCATTGACTGAGTCATTGATGCGCCTCCGCCTATGCCCATGGTATTTTGAGTGCGTAATTGTGTACGCATGGCACGAATGCTGCTTTGATGGGGCTTGAGCGGAGGCCGGACTGCTAGTCGCGCTCTTGGCGTGCCTGATGATCCTGTTGCGGGGTGCTCCGGACTCGCTTGACGGTGCTCGAAGTTGTCGTCGCCGGATTGGTGGTTTGTCGGAGGAGGCCACATTGTACTTCCGCCGCAAGGGATGCAGTATGCTCTTCTGTACTGAGAGAGCGGTCCATATTTCCGTTGACTGTTATGACCCCATGTGGTCCTGGCATCTTGAGCTTTAGGTATGCATAGTGCGGTACCGCATTGAATCTAGCGAATGCGGTTCGTCCAAGCAGTGCGTGGTAACCACTACGGAAAGGGACGATATCGAAGTTAACTCTTCGTTTCGGAAGTTATCCGAAGATCCGAAGACCACTTCCAATGTTATAGAGCCCATGCAACGGGCCTCTACTCCAGGAATTACACCTTTAAAGGTGGTTTTGGTGGGCTTGATCCTTGAAGGGTCGATGCCCATTTTGCGCACTGTGTCCTGATAGAGCAGGTTCAGGCTGCTGCCGCCGTCCATAAGGACTCACGTGAGGTGGAATCCGTCGATAATTGAGTCTAGGACCAATACGGCTGAGCCGTCGTGATGGATGCTAGTAGGGTGATCCCTACGATCAAAGGTGATCGGACAAGCTGACCATGGGTTGAATTTGGGGGCGACTGGCTCCATCGCATAGACGTCACGTAATGCTCGCTTCCGTTCCCGCTTGGGAATGTGAGTGGCGTAGATCATGTTGACTATTTTCACCTGGGGGGGGGGAATTTCTTCTGTCCCCCCGTGTTCGGATGCCGGGGCTCTTCGTCATCGTCGTTGTGCAGCCCCTTGTCCTTGTTTTTGGTGTTTATTTTGTCGGTCTGTTTGAACACCCAGGAGTCTCTGTTTGTGTGGTTGGCTGGCTTGTCTGGGGTGCCATGAATTTGGCACGAGCGCTCCAGTACGCGGTCCAGACTGGACGGTCCCTGATTATTTCTTTTGAACGGCTTCTTCCGCTGACCGGCTTTGGATTTGCTGAATCCGGCGTTGACTGTCGTGTCTTTGGTGTTGTCGCTGTTGTTCTATCGCTTGTGTCTGTTGCGCTGTGGCTTGCCGTTATTGTCACGAACGTCTGCAGTGCCAGAATGTGGTGTGGTGCTGCTGCGAGCCAACCAGCTGTCCTCGCCCGCGCAAAAGCGTGTCATTAGTGTCGTGAGAGCTGCCATGGACTTGGGTTTTTCCTAGCCGAGGTGTCGGGCGAGCCACTCGTCACGGATATTATGCTTAAAAGCTGCCAGGGCTTCGGCGTCTGGACAGTCGACTATTTGGTTCTTTTTAGTTAGGAACCGAGTCCAGAATTTCCTGGCTGACTCTCCGGGCTGTTGAGTAATGTGGCTCAAGTCATCAGCGTCTGGTGGTCGCACATATGTGCCCTAGAAGTTGTCGAGGAATGTGTCTTACAGGTTTTCCCAACTGCCAATGGAATTTGCTGGCAGGTTGTTTAGCCAGTGTCGGGTGGGTCCTTCGAGCTTAAGGGGAAGATACTTGATGGCGTGTAGATCATCTCCGCGGGCCATGTGAATGTGGAGAAGGAAATCTTAGATCCATACCGCGGGGTCTGTTGTGCCATCGTATGATTTGATGTTTACGGGCTTGAACCCTTCTGGGAATTCATGATCCATCACTTCGTCAGTGAAGCATAGGGGGTGCACGGCGCCTCTGTGCCGGGCTATGTGGCTACACAGTTCGAATTGGTCTAGGTGGCTGTATTCAGCCCGGCCGAACTTGTTGATAATGTATCCGGCGTGACGGTCATCGTCGCGTGCTGGGGCGCGCCCCCGTGATCCGTAAATCGATCTTGGTTGTCCTGCTTTGTTTTCCAGTATGTCTTGCAGGTCCTGCCTATTGCCCTGGGCCGTAGTGTATTGGCGTGGGGGTGCGGGCTGGTATTCAGGCTGATATGTCGTTTTATCACGGCCACGGGGTGGCCGGTCAGCCGTGTGGCGCTCGAGTCCGTATTCCTCGGCTGCCAGGACTTCAGTCCATCTATCTATGAGCAGGTCTTGATCATCCTAGAGTTGTTGCTGCTGCTTTTTCAGGCTCCTCGCAGTGGCCGTAGACCGACGCTTGAAGCGTTCCTGCTCGACGGGGTCCTCAGGCACGCCGAACTCGTCGTCGCCGAGGCTAATCTTATCTTCGGAGGGGGGCATGTAGTTATCCTCCTCCGGATATCTGTCAGTCGCCTGTTCATCTGGGCTGACCTGCCCGTCTTCCTGCTCGGCCTGCTCGAAGGCAGGCTGATCAGGGTTGTATTCCTCTTCGGCACCATCCGGATTGTTTTGGTCTCCTGGGCCGGTATTGCTGTGGCGGGGCTTGGAGCGGCGCCGACGACGCCCATGCTTTGCTTTTTTCCCTGAGGGGTTATCCTCCGTTGCCTCATCACCATTGGTTTCCTTCGGAGTGTCCACCATATATATATCGTAAGAGGAGGTGGTTGTCCACCGCCCAGTGAGCGGTGGTTCCTGTTCTTCTCCTGCATCGTCGTCCATACCGTCGATGTCTTTGGAATCGAAGTCAAGCACATTGGTTAGATCATCGACCGTGGCAATGAAGTGGGTGGTGGGTGGGCAATGAATTCCTTCGTCGCCTGCTTCCCACTCGAGCCGGACATAGTTCGGCCACGAGACTCCTGACAAAGAGAGAGACTTTAACGAGTTCAACACGTCGCCAAAGGGTGAGTGTTGGAAGATATCCGCAGCTATGAACTCCATTACAGGAGCCCAACCAGATTCGGCGGGCTCAGGAGAGCGCGGACTCGAACCTACAGCCGGATACGAGTCCGGGGGTCCGGAGTCACAGGCTTCCTTAGAAGTGAGGCATGTGTTCGGCTCTACCACCGATAAGTGTGCGGCCTGCGGGGCAGGGTCCATCCACCCGTCCTTGGGCCACGCGGTCTGCTCCGGATTTAGGTCCGGAGCTGCTGCAGGGGTGATATCCCGAGCATTGTCCGACAGCAGGTCTAAGCCGTGCTCATCGTGACTGTCCGGCGCTCCTGGCACAGGCCCGACTCCAACGAAGATCAAGTCTCCGCGGATATCGTCCGTGTAATTCAGGTTTCCGAACCTGACCTGGTGGCCAGGGGCGTAGCTGTCGATCTGCTCCAGATGGCCAAGCGAATTGGCCCGTAGTGCGAAGCCGCCGAACACGAAGATCTGTCCGGGGAGGAAAGTCTCACCCTGGACCATGTCGTTGATGATTGAAGGCGCCATCAAGCCTCGCAGCAACGACACAGAGGAACTCTCAATGAAAGCACCAATGTCGGTGTCAAAACCGGCAGATCTCGGGTAGGGGGTCCCGATCTGTGTGTCTTAGGCTGATGGTAACAGGAAGCAAGGGACACAATGTTTACCCAGGTTTGGGCCCTCTCGATGGAGGTAAAACCCTACTTCCTGCTTGATTAATATTGACGATATGAGTAGTACAAGAGTAGATCTACCACGAGATCGTAGAGGCTAAACCCTAGAAGCTAGCCTATGATGATTATGATTGTAATTGTGATCGGCCTTCTAAGGACCAACCTCTCCGGTTTGTATAGACACCGGAGAGGGCTAGGGTTTACATGGAGTCGGTTACAAGGAAGGAAATATAATATCCGGATCGCCAAGCTTGTCTTCCACGCAAAGGAGAATCCCATCCGGACACGGGACGGAGTCTTGAGTCTTGTATCTTCACACTCCAATAGTCCAGACGATGTGTATAGTTCGATTGTCCGGATACCCCCTAATCCAGGACTCCCTCATGGGGATACTGCCCAATTTATGGGATGAACTAACCTCCACTACAAAAAAGACACATCCGTGACATTTTGGGCCGAACGAAAAAAATTTCTGTCATACATATGACACTTCGATGACGATAATTGTGAAAAAACCCGGTATCATCATAGATGTGGTGGGCTCCTACTTCTATGACAAGAAATCATGACAGAAAATGGGCTTTTCGTCCTGGGCGGGCCGGAGACGCAGCTGCATGACATTCTTTGGGCCGTCCATGACGGAAAAAACCGTGGTAGAAGCGAGGGGGAGGAAAATTTCAGGGAGTTACCGGTTACGGTGGGAGGTCGGGGCGGAGCGATGCGCGTTTCTCTCGTACGTACGCGCGTGTGTGCGATGCGTTGGCTCTAACTGAAGCCGAGCGAGGCGTTGGGCTCTAACTGAACCCGAGCGATTGCACTGCTGGCTATGCGTTACTGAACCCGAGCGATTGATCGATGGCTGTTAACTGAACCCGATGGAGAGATTCCTTCGCTACAGCTGCTAACTGAAGCCGATCGATGCTGCCTCTGGGGTGAACAGTGAGCGTTGCAGGGGGGAGGTTTGGATGAACAGTGAGCGGTGGCGTTGCCTCTGGATGAACAGGAACCCGTGGTGTGGAGGGCTGGATGAACAATAGACGGTGGAGGGGTGGCCGTGGAGGGGTGGTTGAACAGGACCCCGTGGTGTGGAGGGCTGGATGAACAGTAGACAGTGGAGGGGTGGCCGTGGAGGGGTGGTTGAATAGGACCCCGTGGTGTGGAGGGCCGGATGAATAGTAGACGGTGGAGGGGTGCCCGTGGAGGGGTGGTTGAACGGTAGCCGGTGGAGTAGCGCGCGGTGGAGGCTCGATGAACAGGAGCCTGTGGAGGCTGGAGGAGGTCGACGGTAGCCTGTGGAGGCTGGAGGAGGTTGACGGTGGAGATGAACAGTATCCCGTGGAGTCCCGTTTTGCGGTACGCCACACCCCTCCCCCCGTTTCGACCGTAGCGCTCCAACACAAGTCCGTTTCGTCCGTTTTGCGGTACGCCACACCCCTCCCGATGAACAGGACCCCTGTTTCGACTGTAGGAGGTTCGTTTCGTCCATTTTGCGGTACGCCACACCCCTCCCGATCAACAGGACCCCCGTTTCGACCGTAGGAGGTCCGTTTCCTCTGTTTTGCGGTACGCCACACCCCTCTCAATCAACAGGACCCCTGTTTCGACCGTAGCAGGTCCGTTTCCTCCGTTCTGTGGTACGCCAGGCCTCGTTTCTATCGCCTGTTCTGTCCAAGCCAGTTGGCTCCCACGCGTTCCATTGCCTCCCGATGAACACGACGCATTCTGTTGCCTCCCCATGAACACGACGCATTCCGTTGCCTCCCCATGAACATGACGCATTTCGTTGCCTCCCCATAAACATGAGCCCTCGCCGTACGTATGCACGACTAGGCGTTCGAGACCCCGCCCGTATGTACACATACGTGGCCATATTTTCTTTCTTGCGCCCTGGCCGCTGTACGTACGTGTACATGCTACATGCGCGCCTCTACTAAAACACGTGCGCGCCTCTACAACGACCAGTATGTACGTACACGTTCGCGACCAGAATGACAACGCTACGTATGCTTCGACCAGGTGGGTCCCGACTGTCAGGCACTTCCTTGCGTGCGAAGATGTAGCTGGTGGGTCCCAGCAGTCAGGGGGTGAATCGTTTTTTTTTTGCCCGGACACACTTCCTTGCATGCGAAGATGTAGCTGGTGGGTCCCAGCAGTCAGGGGGGCGAATCGTTTTTTTTGCCCGGACGCACTTCCTTGTGTGCGAAGGTGTAGCTGGTGGGTCCCAGCAGTCAGGGGGAAACGTTTTTTTTGCGAAATATGGTGGCCCGTCCGGTGGGTCCCCGCTGTCAGGTGGAGGAATAATTATTTTGCGCGTAATAAGGAGGCACTTCCTTGTTGCGGTCGTGGACCCAGCTGTCAGCCTCTCCACGTACAGTCCACGTCCGACGGAAGCCGTTCCTTGACCATGTTGACCACGCCGCGCCGAGAGCATCAGGGCGGTGGACGACGGTGAGGCCTAGGAAGGGGACACGGGGAGCCGGGGAAGACGCGGCAGTGGAAGCCCGCGCGGAGAGGAGTACGAGGGTTCACTGGTTCGGCTGCGGTGTGAGGCTGCCGTCGCCGCAGGGCCTGGCCAGCGGTGGGAATAGTAGGGGGCGATGAGGCCTCCGCGGCAGCACATCCGGCCACGGGAAGCAGGAGCATGCGCCACGACCGGCGCTGCTTTGGGCGGCTGGAGGAAGAAGACCAGAGGTTGAAGAAGCACTACGGCCGTTGGATGGACATCGTATGGTCACTGAAGCTAGAATCGTTTATATTGACTAAGTTAACAAAGCCCTTGGTACGTTCCAACTTAGTAGGCCCATAGGTCAGCCTCCGAAACGGTGCGCCCCAGATGTCAGGGGGAGGAATCATTTTTTGGGCGGCCGAAGCTAAGAATATCCGAGATTGAAGAAGAAGCACGACATCCGTTGGATAGACATCCAACGGCCACTGCTGCTAGAACCGTGTGTTGACTATAATAAGTTGACAAAGCCTTGCATACGCGTCAACTTATTTTTTTAGGGGACGCGTCACTTAGTAGGCCCACAAGTGTGTGGCAGAGAACTTATAGCCCATTTGCGTTTTGTAAGAACTTACAGCCCATTTTTGAATTCTAATAGAATTTACAACAGCCCATTTATAATTTGTTAAAAGTACAGCCCATTTTCTAGCTAGGACAACGATTAATAATTTCAACCAACCATTGAAGACAGAATTCAATAAAATTTCCCATATTTTGATGGGATCCGTAATATTTTTATCCCGAAATTTGTATTCAGATTAAAAACCCGCACGCAGCGACCTGGGGAGCTGGACCAGTACAAGAAGTTATACCTCAGGTGGGCGAGATGTCGTTTAGGCGGGCGAGCGGGATCTGCCCACACGACGGCAGCGAACAAGGGTGCGGAGGATCTTCGTCCGCGCCAGCGCCGGCTCCGAGAGGACGGTGCGCATCGGCTCCTCCCATCGCCGACGGCGACAACGTCAACGCTGCACCTCCTCACCTCCCACAGCGGACGGGATTCGGCCGGATCTGTGACCACCGGTGAGGAGAGAGATAGACTGGACACTGTCATCTTGTTTTGATATGGAGAGGGTGAGAGAGTGAGACGCGAGAAACTCTATCAAACAAGAGGCTATAATGGAGTAAAAAAATCTCTCCATAGCTGTGGTTTTAAATAGAATACGCGCGTTCCCGGAAAAAAGAAACAAAAATTGGTGGACAATTTTTTAAGGGTCTGTCTAGGACACATCTAGATGTGACTTAGTTATGTCACATCTAAGTTGATGTCCACTCTGTTTGTGGTCTTTTTTTGGGGGGGGGGGGTCCTAGTCTTTTTTGTTTCTTGTTGGTACATTATATACTTGTGGGAGCTTAGATGTGATATCCTTAAATAACATCTAGATGTGAATTGGACAAACTGATTTTCTAACGTACCAAGAAAGAAAACTCGATCAAAAACACGCCCCCGCTTCCAGATCGCGAGAGTTGTCGCGCACACACACATAGACATAGACATGCATATCCGTGTTTACATAAAATTTCATTTCCATCTCCATCTCCAATCATATTTGTCCAACTGGCACATTATTTACGTTGTTAATTATATACACAGCAATATTAACGTACATCATCTCTTGTTTGCGCACGTCCGGTCCTGACCAACCCGAACCCTCTTCATCACCCGCGCGTGCTTTCCGCCCGAAACGGTCAGTGCCGCATTAATGCCCGGCCAGAGCGGACGCGACCTCTCACTGGCGCCGGCATTGAAGCGGCGCGCCGGCCGAGAGAGCATCGCCCGCGCCGCTTCCGGGAGCACGCGGCTGCTCCACGTTCAAAGATCGCAATAGCCGGCTACAACATGCATGTAAAAAGTTTTTGGGAGTCCGTGCTACAGCTAGCTGTCCTCCCCCAACTCGTCAATATCTTCTAGTAGTGCTAGTAGTACTCCATGGCGCGATCCATCGACAAGCAAGCGGGCAAAGTTATCGTATACTCGGTTTGCGGTGAGTGGCATGCCGAGCGACTGTGTGGGGTCGAGCCGTGGAGGAGGGTGAGACACGAACACGACAGATGTGATTTAAACGTTGGTTTTGCTCGATGGCGCGATCCAACGAAACGAAACCTTGGTTTTTCTCCGTTTCCATTTTTTCTCCGGAAAAACGGAAACTTTCCACTCCATTTTCATTCCTATTCCAAGGTTGCCCTATTACAACATTCCATCAAATACAAAGGAAAACTAACACGCATGCTGATGCATCTCAATGATTCACAGATCATAGCCAATATTTACTTCATAACTAAAAAAAAGTTGCGAGAGCGTGTACGAAAGAAAAACTGCTGATGGGGTCACTACGACTTAAACCCTAAATCCTAAACATGATTTAATTCCCTGGCCAGGTAGAACCTGTCGAAGGAAAGACGGCTGGCACCCTCGGATCATACGATGCTATTATGCAGTTCTACTAAAATCGACCTGAGCATCCCTGATGGCAAAGATATTGAAGAAGTGTGATTAGAATAATAGTACTGGCACTAGTTCATGAGACATAAACTCATCACAAGTAGAAGCCGGTAGAAGTAGAGCAAGATCGACATGGAGATGGAGCTATGGCAGTGGAGCAAGCCGGCTCCAAAAGGAAGATGGACTACCTGGGACGTTGGGCTATAGCTAGAAGGGCGGTTGGGACACGGCATCGTCCCAAACCGTGGTGACCCCCGATTGGGACGCACTGACTGTGGGTTTTCTCCCTCGCAAATGTCGACCGCGTCTACGCAGAACATTGTTCCCTTCCCCCAGCTGCGGGATCAGGCCCGTCGTTCTATGCTTGTGAAGAGAGCAACCTTAGCAAGCAAGCTTGTAGCTTAGGCTCCTGCTAGTGTATATATAGTGGTTTTCTTTTTCTCTCCATATCAACCATTTTATATTGCGTACGTGTCATTCAAGAGTGAAATGATGGTTGCTTCTTCCGACTAACTTACTGTGTGATTTGACTGCTCCTTAGTGGCCCCTACACATACTCCCCCTACGTGTATGCAACAGTCACACATACACATGGACGCAAAAATGCGTGCGACGCCCTAATGCATGCATGTCCGAGCACACGACGGAACACACACGGTCACGCTAAGTGCTCAACCTATACGTGCATGCACACACATACTCAGTCAGGGTGAGCTAGTGACCGTATAAACACCGGAAAATATATATATTGAGTGCAATGAGTGTATTATGAAGTCCACTGACCGTATTTTTACAAATATACAGTGACAGACAGTGTATTTATCTCGTTTGAAATTAATCCATATTAACCGGAGAGGAGGCAGTATGGACTAGCATTACTTGCGCGCGGTGGCTCGCAGGACAAGGAGAAACTTTTGACTAATGCAAGCTCTCCCTCGCTCAGGCGGTGGACGCGCAACAGTTAATTCGGTGTCATATTGCCAGACGCACACACTATACTACTAGTGCTACTATTGTTCGACTTCCCGAATAGGCGAACAGCCAAGCGCAAAGTTTACTAATATAGTCTATAAAGGTACGTACTATACTAGTACTAGGAACCAGATGGAGGAGCGTCTGCACTCTTATTATAATTTTAAAATGTGATAAAGCAATCTTCAACACATTTGGTTATCTTCGAGGGTTCTCGCATGTGATAATGGAAGTTGATTGCATGGAACACTCGCCATAATTCTCGCTTAATTCTGGCTCATATCCTGTTACAAATAGTAGCGCTCGGTAATATTTCCTCTTTTTTTGTTATTCGGCATGTAAACAGGTCAGCAAACCTTGCGGCGCATCTTCGTGCGAACCGTGCTTGCTGCACTTTGAATGTGGCCGAGAGCTGGCTTGATGAAACACCTCGCTTCCTACTTCTTTTTTTGCGGGGTACCTCGCTTCCTAGTGACCAGTGTCTTGGCTGATCGTCCTAAGAATGCTTATATATGAATAAAGCTCTCTCATTTACCCGCAAAAAAGATTGAGCCATATTAACCGAAAAGGAGGGAGTATGGACTAGCACTACTTTTTGGTGTGTCCCGTCAACTCGCAGAACGAGGAGAAGCTTGCAAGACAAGGTGAAGCTCGCTTACGCCTTTTGACTAATGCAACCTACCCTCGGTGGACATGCATCAGTCCATTCGTTGTCAGATTGTCAGAGGCATACACTGTAGTACCCAACATGCGGAGTACCATCATTGTTCGACTTCACGAAGAGGCGAAGAGCCAAGCACAGTAGTATGAGTAGTACTATTACTAGAACCGCATGGTGGAGCGTTTGTACTCTTATTTCTTTTTATCTCTGATAAAGTACACGTTTATTTCGGAGAAGGGTGGAAAACGGCAGCCCAACATGTAATGAATGATATCGATCAACCAACCATGCTCGAATATATCTTGGCCTCCATGCGAACCCGTCTGTGTGTTCTCGCTCCTCGTCTCTCTCAAGGAATGGCGGGTTGGCTCTTTGCCGTCAATTGAGATCGGTTTGCTCACAATCCTGTCCCACATGTCAGTGATATGCCAAGAGGAGGTGCGTTGACCGACTGGCCATACATGTACTTGGTTTTGAACCTTCATACTACTCCTCCCTCCGTCACAGTTTACAGGGCGCGCTTCATTATGATGCATTTCTCTCAATGCATTTCCACCACGAGAGAGACTTTAGACGCGTTTAGTTTTATGCTCAATTAATTAGGGCGTGGTAACCGCAATCAAGTCCACAATTTTCTCTCCATGTAACTACGGAATGAAGTAAGTGCATGAATGTGTGTACCCGGGGTGGAAGCACTGCATGCATGTGTGTACGCATTATTCCCTCTACTAGTAATAGACGCCGTGCTATAACTACCAATGTTATTTTTCAGGCCGATCGCTAGTCGCCTTGGTCCAATAGATCTTTTTTCTTTTTTCTGAAGCGCGATGTATAAACAGTGGCGGATGGAGTAGTATGAGCGGATTCAAAGAAGAGCGTATTGATGGTTGCTTCTTCAGAGCAACTTACAGTGGGAAAGGTGGGGCTTACGATTTGACTGCTCATTACTCACTATTAATGCGGCGCAATGACCGGGCTGAGTCTCCCATGCGGTTGTGCACTACCCCCTCGGTTCTTAAATATACTCTGGAGTATATTTGTCTTTCTAGAGATTTCAACGAGTGACTACTCAAATATTTGTCTTTTTAGAGATTTCAAATGGACTGGCACATACGGATGTATATACATATTTTAGAGTGTAGATTCTCTCATTTTGCTCCGTATGTAATCACTTGTTGAAATCTCTAGAAAGACGAATAGAATATTTAGGAACGGAGGGAGTACACATATGAAGCAAAATGAGTGCATCTAAACTCTAAAATATGCCCGCTTGAAATTTGTAAAAAGACAAATATTTAGGAACGAAGGAGTATAATTTTGTGCATGGCACATGGACCTGGATGATGAAGAGGCTTCTGGCAATGCTATCAAGCTTTCATCATTTTTTTACATAATTGACGTACTATACAAATAATTTTCCAGCGAGACATGAAATTGTACAATGGTGTGAGCTTTAAGCTTCTGTTTCGCGTGTCTTGCCATCGATGCTCTTTCGGAAACAATAAAAAACTAACTTCCTTGCTAATGCATGTCAATTATTAGCATATCAGAGCTAATAATTACATCACAACTGAAGACAGAGTTGTGAGAAGGTGTTAAATTAAAATTGATCCATGCTTTCATTGGCAGCAACGTCCCCCCAGCTCTGTCTAAATCAACAAGGCATGTTGGGAAAAACGTAGCTGTCTGGAGCATGCAACATTCCGATCATTTTGTGCAGTTCCACTAAAATAGAGCTGAGCGTCCCTGTTCCAAAGATATTAAGTGTGATTACGATAATAGAGGACTGTTGATGAAACAATAAACACATAAATAGAAGCCGGTCACCTTTGCAGTCTCTTTTAAGACTAACTAGTTGGAGAAGATTAGGCTCGGAGTTGGATGAGGAGGATAGAGCAAAACTAATCTCCCTTTGTGCAGTCGCACTGAAATGTAGAGACGTTGCCCATGTGACATTTTAGTACAACTGCACAAAACACTCTTAAGAAAAAAGTGATTTGTGCAGTTCATCAAAAGGTCGCAATAGCAACGAGGTGAAATGGATAGCCCTGTTTGCAAAAAAGAGGTAGAAAGGAAACAATTACTGGCCAATAACAGTTGGTGACACAAGCGACGACAAAAAAGAAGCATATTCCGTGCCCTAAGGGAAGATAACAACACGGTTGTGTTTGTCTAAAACGGTGTGAGGATGAGAATGCAATATGGAAAGTACGCTGGACGAGCTACGTTTTGGGCAAAGAACTATGGAAGATCCACATGCAGCGAGTGGGAAGACGGGCAGTGGAGCAAGGCCGGAGGGGATACCTGGAGGTCGTCGGGATGTAACTAGGTGAGCAGCGGTGGGCGGAATCTGCGAGCAGGTGGCATAGGCCCTGCCGCGCCGGAGCTTGGTCAGAGAGAACGGCGTGTACCGCAGATCGGGACGTGCTGCCTCGGCGCCGTCGAACGGAGAAATGATGCACTTCCTCCCTTTCCCCCGGTGGACGGGATTCGGCCGGATCAGTGACCAACGGTGAGAGAGAGAGGCCACCGCACTCCCTTTCCCCCGGCGGACAGGATGCGGCCGGATCAGTGACCAACGGTGAGAGAGAGAGGCCACCGCACTCCCTTTCCCCCGGCGGACGGGATGCGGCCGGATCAGTGACCAACGGTGAGAGAGAGAGGCCACCGCAGCCTTGTGTGAGATACTCTGGAGAGCGACAAACCAGGCACGCAAGGATCCATTGTATATAGTGAGCGGACTACCTTTTTCTCCATAAAAATCGTTTTATATTCTGTGTACGTGCCATTGAGCGCTATAACTTTATTTAAAAATAACGCGACAACGCGTCAAGTCGAACTTTGTTTCGTGCAGGCGTGGTACACGACCTCCCTAGGTAAACAACCGCTACAGGCATTCAAATTAGCACGTGGGCTGCCATTTCATAAAGAAATGAGCTCCACCGTGTACCCGCGCGGGTGTGGCTGGGCACGAAGCGTGAGTACGTGCACGGTGCACCTATTCTCTTCTTGTATACGTACACCACCTACGTGTGGTTGTGTGAGAGAGATACAAACCTAGAGAGATATAGTGT
>NC_041383.1:215885282-215927685 GCF_002162155.2 Triticum dicoccoides
AAAAATGTAACATATGCAATGTGTGTGAAATAGAGTCCTGGATATAACATATATATAGAGGGGGCGATCCACGAGAAGAGAGTGGAGGTATCACCGGCTTCAGGTGTCCATAGAATCGAAAAGAGGGATGATGTGTGTGTGTGCGCGCGCGATCGATAAAGAGTGACATCGAATTTGTGTGTGCCCACGTCAAAGATATAGAGTGGCTGGCCTACTGGAACGTGAGAGGGGACATGTGCAGTTTGTCTTTGTGGCATGGATACCTACCTGCAGCGCTCGACTATCGGTGTGTGGTGGGGGAAGAGGGAGGCCCAATTAACTATAGAGGTACAATGGCTGGTATATGTGTGGAGGAGAGAGGCCTGCCTCATGTATTAAGGAGATTGATCTGCCTCATGTATTAAGGGAGATCGATCGGCATCCATGCATATGTGCATGAGAGGAATAAGGTTGGGAGAGAGACAGAGATAGAGTGTTGGAGGGGGTGGTAGTGGAGTTGCTTCTAACAAATGGTGGGATAGGCTTGCTAGACAAACGGAGGGCACGCCCGCAATATCAATAAGAGAGGAGATGGCTGCTTGTTGTCTGTGCACGTGCGTGTGAGAGACGGGTCAGGAGGCATGCACGAATGATGAGGGGGGACGATGTGGCTATGGTAAGCATACATAACTACATAGGAAGATCAATCGCCCTTTGTTAGAGAAAGGAGAGACATAACTTGTGAGGTACGTCGATCGATGGGGGGGTAGTTAAAGTCGATCCAGGTATATGTTGGGAGATCGATCGGTATACATGCATGTGTGTGTTAGAAGCAAACAAGGCACGAGGAGAAGGATAGAGATAGAGGGATGCATGTAGGAGGTGGTACGAGAGGCATACTATATCGAGCGGGGAGTGTTGTGCGAGTACGAGAACGATGAAAAGAGTGGTGGGAGTGAGGCATGGACGATGACAAGAGAAGAGGGGAAGCTTGTGTTTGTGCTAGGCACACCTGGCTAGAGAGGCATATCGATCGATGTGTGCCGTAAAGAAGGAGCTGGGGGCCTACACATGCCGTGGGTGAACGACCTAAAGTGAAAAGACGAATTTGCACGATGGAGCTAGAGAATGCTGAGGGAGGGTGAGAGGGATGCGGGCGTGTGCATGCACAAGAGAAAGTTAGCGCTAGCTACAAAGATAAGAGGGTTGTGTGTGTGTAAAAGACTAATAGAGATCATATATACTTCATTATAAAAAGCGAATTCGGATATTTGAAGAATTTATCATAGTGTTTTAAACCGACGAATGTGTGAATATATATAACGGTGATACACATGGTGTGTTTATGAACATGTTATACTATATTTAATATATTTTATCTCTACTCTTATAAAAAACAGAGTTGTTGATGATGGTGTGCCTGCCATCCTGCATTATAGGCCGTCCAATTTATATCTGGCGGATAGCAAGGAAACTATGATGGTTGAAGTTGGCAACAATCATGATTGTAGATTCTTATTGAAATAGAGAAACGGATTCAAATTTAGTTCGAATTGCAGCGGTAGTATAGACATTTGGAATGCACTAAAATGTTGGTATGAGTAGGTTACATGCATTATACAGCAAAGCGAAAAAAATTAATCGGACATAACGTGGATTCATACTCCCTCCTTCCATCTATATAGGGCGTAATGAGATTTTTAAGACCGCCTTTGACTATTGACAAGATTAATAGTACATGACATGCACAATGTGAAAATTATATCATTGAAAGAACCTTTCACAGACGAAGTTAACGGTGTGCTTTGTGTAAGTTGCATGTCATATATCATTGCTCTAATATTTGGTCAAAGTTAGTATCGAAAAACGCATTAAGCCCTATATAGATGGAAGGAGGGAGTAGCTTTGAATAGCATTTGTATAGTAAAACGGGGCAAGACTGTCTCTTTGTGTGGTGTGAATAGTTTTATTTTTTTCGTTTTCTTTTTGGTTGAGGGAAGTGCGAATTGATTTGGTACGTACAAGTACAATATTACTACATGTTAGGTTTGTTATATCCCGAAATTTCAGATATCGTGCTCCCAAAACTGGCGCCTTCACAACCCGCGCCTTGCTATCCCGAAATTACAATGCGTGCGAAAACTCCCTCCAGCTGCCAAATCCCGACATGCGAAATCCCCCTTCTAACCCTGAGCCGAAAGGGCCACTAGTTCAAATCGGTGGGGGGTACTTTTGTAACACACCCTACATTTTGGACAAGCGCGTCCATAAGTCATGCTTCACCCCCTCCCATCGCCCCCTTTTCGCCATTCGAAATCCCAGGCCGCCATAACCTCTCCGCTCCAGCCGCGAAACCCCACCCTCCTCCGTCCGCCACGTCACCGCTGCCCAGCCAGAGCCTCTTCCCCGACGATGTCGTCCACCGCAACAGCTCGACGTCCCTCGTCCACCTCCCCGGATGAGGATCCGTCGTCCATCTCGCCGTCCCGCCGGTTCAGCCACCCTGTCCTCCACCTCCAAGGAGCTGCTCCGACGATCGCCTCGTCTATCGTGGCTGCTCCATCCCCACAACGCCGCCTTAACCTGCTCCACCGGAACCTCAACATCCTCATCGACTCCTCGGACGAAGCCGAGGCCTACTCGGCGCCACCAAAGAGGTTGTACACTCATCGCATCGCACCTTCTCCTTAACTCGACCTCCTGGCGCCGACAGTGCTCCATCCCGCACCCCCATGGAGCGGCTACCTTGAAGCCGGCGCCGCGGGCGACATCTCCACGGCGGCTCTTCCCCAGTGCAAGGCCCCTTCGGCGGCGGCGTCCATACCAGCCGGATCTGCTGCTGCTGCTCCGGCTCTCGCTCGATCGCTCGCTCGCCTAGCTGCTGCTGCTGCTCTCTCCCTCGCTCGTGCTGCTGCTCTGCTCCGATTAAGCCACACTTCAGTCGACTGAATCGACTTTTGGGTCAGTCGATTTTCAGGGGTTGGGGGGGAGGGCTCGTCGGAGTTAAGGAAGAACCACCCGCAGCGGGGACGGGGGCTCGCCGGAGAGGTACCCCACTATCTATCTTAGGGTTCAGGGTGGGGGGTGGGCGGGGGGCCTAGAGGGCTGGCCGGGGCGGCGGTGGCGAGTTGTTTCGGGGTGGCGAGGCGGCGCTGGGGCCGGCAGTTCGGCCAGTGGTGGCAGGCGGCTCAGGGGTGTGCAGGTTGAAGATGAACTGCAGGCCCTCCCTAAACTACATGTCAAGTGTCTCTCTGCTACCATTGCGTTCAGTTTCGACAGTAGCATTCAGATTCCACAGTTAATTTCAGTTTCGACAGTTAAGTTCAGAGTCAACAGTTTTTACCTCATCTGTTGTAGTTAGGTGGTTTTTGGTGATGTTAATTTTACATCCATTTTTCATCATCTATTGGAGATGCTATTAGAATCCCACTTGAGATTGACGATGTCTGTCTTGTGCTGCTTCAGCCTTGATGTCTTACGGCTCACCGAAGCTGCTCCAACGATAGAACGGTCCATCACAATAGAGAAGTGCCCTGGACGTCGTCTACAGATTCCTCAGATCTTCCTCCACACCTCCAACAGCCACCTCTGCCTCAACTGCTTCAGCGACCAACCCAATGATGCTGAGGTCGACACGGCTACGGCAAAGAGGTTGTACATTGTTGCGTCACTTATTACTATACATTCACGTCGATCCATTAGGGCTATTTTTGTTCAACGGAAAAACATCGATCCACTGGTTGTTACCATCACTCTAAATTTCTGCATGCTCTCCTTACATAATCTCACCATATTTTTTCCGTATGCATGTCAGATATTGTACACAGTCACGCTGAACATGTAGAGAAAAAGAGAAGAGTTTTGCACGGCAATACAATGTCATGCAGACATCGCTCCATGGTGGGTTCAATGGCAAACCCTCCCCACCCCTCTCCAGATTGTAATCCAGAGGAAGATATCTGTTCTGAGGCGTATTCAGACGCTGCTGACCACTCCTATTTACCCCCCAAGGTGTTTGCTCTACCTTGGCATGATGATGTTAGTCATATCATGCATATGTTGCCTTGCAGTGCCTACTTTTGACATCATATATGTCATCTGCTTAGTTTAGACATGTTCTATAATGCCACCTGTTTAGTTTCTATATCATATATGGGAATTATGCAGTCTCATGTCTTTTAGCCAGCCATAATATATGTGAAATGTGCAATGCCATCCTGTTTAACCAGGCATCATATATTTGAATGATATCTTGCCCATCCTTTTCTTCATTACATTTTCATTTGTCGACAATGTTTGTACATTAAACTACTCTTCATGTAAATCAACCATTTGGGTGGGAGATGGAAAAATCTGGAGTGAAAACAAGGCCTTCAGAGCACGCAGTGCTACCTGTCGAAGCAGATCTCTTGTTGGGTCCCGATAGCTCCTCAGAGATGGATTCAGAGACAGATGACCAGTCCTATTCCCCCACTGAGGTGTATGCTCTAACTTGGCACGGTTATACTGCTCATATTATGCATATAGTGTCTTGCATTGCATAGTTTAGACATCATATACACAATACTCAACACCATGTTCTTAGTTCAGACATCATATCGAATGCCCTTTGTTTAGCATATAAATCCCATATGTGAATTAAATGATGCGATCCTGATTACTTAGATAACATGTAGGTGAATTATGTCATGCGATCCTGTTTAGTTATTCATCATATCTTTGAATTATGTTATGCTATGCTATCCAGTTTAGATAGACATCATATATGTAAAATTATGTCATGATATCCGTTTTAGTTAAACAATATACATGTCAACTATTTCATGCCCTCTTTTTCCCACACTATCTATTGCATCTGTCTCTCATACAATGTCTGTACATTCAACTATGTTTCCTGTTTATCAGCCATTTGAATTGGAGCAGGTGATGCCAGTATCTAGCGGAATAAAAACACGGTCTTCAAATAAAACAGTGCTACCTCTTGGTGGAGATAGCACCCCGGTTGTACATGCACAAGAACCAGCCCTACCACACATAACCCAAACTCTCCCAGATTGTACCCCTACTGCGATGGACAGAGAACCAGCTTCACCCAATCTAACCCCAACCCTAGCCGATAGTAACCCAGTTCCTATTGACACAGCACCATCTCCACCACAGAGCTCCCAAACAACAGCAGTTAGTAAGGCAGCTCCAGTGCCCAAAGGGCCAGTACTATCACGGCAAACCCCAACTCCACCAGTTAGTACGCCTATTGCTGTGGAGGAAGCACAACCAGCCAGTCGTAGTTTAGCATCTATCGCATTTGATGTTGTTAAATCGTATGTGCGTATCTTCCCATCTTGGAAATATTATACTGAAGATGAAGGAAAATGCCAGTTGCAGGTGTTTGTCTAGGAGTTATGTGTAAGTAATGTTATTCATGGCAATTACTTTGCTTCGTCCCATACATCCTACCTCCATGATGGTTATAATACAGCAAATTTTCCCATTTTTCTCTATAGAGAAGGACCGATTTAGAAACTCAGGATGAGGTAACCTGTGCTAATACCTCTGCTATCTTCAAGAATGCTTGGTGGCAGTATCGGAATTACCTGAAGAAAACGTACTTCACCGGCAAAGAAACTCATCAAATTCCCTTACGTTCTCCTGAGACACATTTACTGGATGATGACTGGGAACGCCTTGTTCTGTACTGGTCCCGAACCAAGAATGTGGTAAGGTCTATGAGCTCATTTTTTATTTTTAAGTATTTTATTCTTGTGTCTTACTGTACTCTGTTCATGTAGAACAAGTGCCTAAACCTGAAGAACAACTATTCTAATTTAAGATTCCATTGCTATCATAGTTCAAAAAAGCGCTAGCTGTTAATTGTGCGTTTTGCCACCGCCTTGCGCTTTACTGACCAAAGCGCATGCTTATGCGCAATTATGCATAGATTATGCGTAGTTATGCGCAATGCGTTTTTCCAACGCCTAGAGCCTAGGCGCGCTTAAGCGCTCGCTTAGGCGCGCCTTTTTTAACTATGATTGCTTTGCTCTTGTATCACTGTATTTACTGATATGAACTTATTTTTAAATTGAAGGATCCAATCGAAACTCCAATGGCACAGCAGGTATGTTCACGCATGTTTCTTTAATAGGTTTGCTCTTATCAATAGCTCTGTTGATTTCAATTCCAATTGTGTATACAGTTGACTTTCATATCATGCACATTACTAGCATCACAACAGAGCCAATAGTGTTGTTGTACATGTAGACCCGTGGTACCCATCTGAAATCTTGTTGTGCCGTGCAGTTTCCCACACTTTGTATTCTTTCACTGCTGCTTTGTCTTGAACTGATATGATTTGAACCGTATCTCTATTTTGATTTGGCAAGACAATGCAGTGACCATAGGACATAGATATATGTTTGTTTGATGCTTTTATTATGTACTAGTACTTGGCAATAGAAGACTTGGTAGTTTAATCCTGTCCACCTTACTAATGAACCGGTTCACCGAAATGAGTTTCATATACTAGTACATGCTAAACTTATTATGTGTCTGCTTGTTTCTTCTTTTAGAATGCTGACGGAATATTGGGGAAGAGTGCCTTATTAAGCAATGGTATAGAAAGTAATGCAGATAAGGTTCAGGATAGTGACACATCCTTGTTGGTCTCCAACAAAGCTGATAAAACAGCTAAGGAAGACTATCTTGAAGACAGCAAGACAACCCCAAAGTCCTGTCTTGGTTTAGTGTTCGAGTTACTGGCCACTACTGCATGCACAAGCTATTCAAACTCACGGTCTGAATCAGTTCGGTTTCTTGAGTCTCAACTACAAGCTGAAAGACATCGATCAGCTGTGCTGCGACAAGAAGCGGAAGGACTGCGGAAGTCCCTGGAGCATTCAGATGCATACTTTCTGGTGCAACAGCAAGCGTTGGAGGATTTTAGCGTCAAACAGGACAAAGCTAATCAGCTTGCTAAGCTTATTGCCAGCATGGTGGATACCCAGGATAACGTTTCTTGAGCTCTTTTGAAGTTGTTTCAGTTATGCTCTTATTTTGCTGCCGCGTTTATTTGCACCGGTGGCCAATTTTGACGGCCAAGTGTATGTAATATGCTGCTTTGTTCCCTATATTTGCACTGGTGGTGAACTTTGATGCCCAGTGGATGTAATATGTGTAATAGCGGTAATAGGCTAGCTTTAATTGCTTGCTTATTTATTTCCTTATTGTCTTGTTTAGTTGTTTGCTTGTAGTCACTGCAGTTCTTTTTCTGTGTTTTTCTAGTGGCCACAATAGCCTATTTTTGGTAACTAGGCCAAAATAATCATGGCAACACACGGACTGTTGTAACCATGGGCCTCCTGCAGGCCGTATGATCCATGGGCCTTCGTTCGGCCGTAGGACCATTGGCCTTCTATACGGGCCGTAGGATCCATCGGCCTTCTATACGGGCCTTAGGGATCAATGGGCCTTCTACGGGTCGTAGGGTCCATGGGCCTTCTACGGGTCGTACTATCCATGGGCCTCATACGGGCCGTAGGATCCATGGGCCTTCTACGGGGCGTATCATCATTTCGCCAATCATGGGTCGTACTATTCATGGACCATAACGGGCCGTTAATAGGCCGTATTTGATAACTCTATGAAAATAGCCCAACGGGTTTTTTTTGACATGAAAACGGCCCAACGTATTAACGGTCCGCAAACGGGCCGACTGTAACGACGGGCTGAATTTGGCCCACAAGCAGAAAATGACAGTAACAGGTCATTTGTAACTGAATGCTGCAAATGAGCCCAAGAATCAATGGGCCCTGAGAAGTCCAAAAGATAACTTGGGCTGGAAACGGCCCAATGGAATAACGAGCCGTTAATGGGTATAAAGTGATACACTGTTCATTACAGGCCAGTTTCACCACGGGCCGTTAATGGGCCAAGAGTTACAAAGGTCCTCATATGGGCCGAAAGAAGTCATGGGCCACACATGGGCTGAAAGTTAAAACAGGCTGAATCATATTGGACGGCCCAAATGACGCTACTGGGCCTAATTCGGATAGGGCGTAACGGGCCCTGGGTTAGCAGGCTGTAAATGGGCTATATGCGAACAGGCCGTTAACAGGCTTTCCGTGGGCCGGCCTGCCACCTTTTGACCAAGTCAAACGGGCCGGCCTTTTCATAGGAATGGGCCTCTGTTGGGCCGTGCCACGTGTCGCCGTATCATAGGCGCCTTCGGTCCAATGAGCGGATGACATCTGTCCCAATGGTGAGCCGACACGTGTTTGCTCCAGCCAATGAAGATTTTACACGTGGAAAATCCCCATTGGTCGGGGCTGTTAACGGGTTATCGGATCCAAAACCCGACCCGGTAGCTTAACGGTGTTCCGTTACGGTGGATGCCACGTGTCGGTCACCCTTGACGAAAGCAGTTCTGTGACGCGTGATTTATCGTCATGGAAGTGGACACTTCCGTGATGATAATTTTGGTAATGTCATGGAACACTTCTACGACATCACATGTATGACTATCTTGATTCTGTCATAAATTTGTCATGGATGTACATGCATGACAAAAAACGCGACCTACTGTGACAAACACGTATCATCATGGAAGTGTATTTTTTTGTAGTGCTCTGAACCAACAAATTATAGTTGTTTCCGTCTAGATCTGGCTAGGGTTTGCCGAGGGTTGCTATTGCAATTTCATAGGAGGGGATCAGGGGGAGGAGAGGAAGGCGACCAACTGCTTGAGCTGTGAGGGAGAGGTTTTTTTGCTGTTTTCTCGGTGCAACGACTGTCTCGGGGGGGGGGGGGCACATGCGTACGCGCTCATGGGCGCGGGGAGTGGGTTGTTCTGGCGTGTAGGCCGTGGTTTTTGCATGCCCAAACGTGCGAGTAGTTTTGTTGTTCTCCTGAACGAGGACATGCAGGTTGCCGGGCCTTGTGACCTGACGATTCATGCGGCACACACCCTCTCCCTCCCCTCACACCGCATGTTCGGTGAATATTGATATCCATTTTTTTAGAAGCCCGTTGCAACACACGGGCGTTCTACTAGTTAGGCTCAATTTTACTGTCTAAAAAAATAAGAAAACGTTCATCTAGAGAAGGAGAAGCAAGAGAGTTGGGGCCCATGTTCTCCTTGATTGGCAGTTAGTTTGCCAACATCTAAGAGCAACTCCAATCGGGCAACCCAATTGGACACAAGGTTTGTCCGCTTTTTATCCGTTTGGGTCGGGCGCGGATATGCCTACTTCTGTTTTTTCATTTGGGTTAGCACGCACACCCAACACTGACCCGACCCATATTTTTAAAACGCGGACTTAAAAAAGGAGCAATCACATTCAAAGTTAAACATAATTATACATAACCAGTCAGCCGCCAGCCAAAGTCCACATTAACATTAAAGACTAATTAATCATAAAAAAGTCCGCGCAGCCCCGTGTGTTACCCTAGGTGTTCTCGTCGTCCGACCCGAGACCCAGGGGAGTGCCGCCTCTAGGCCCGGGGCACTTCGCCCTGCTGCGCCGGCTACTCGGCCATGGGCACAACGCTCCTCCTCCTCCTCCTTCTCGCTCTCCATCTGCATGAGCCGCTCATCGTCGGCACGCTCGCCCGCCAGTGCGTGCTGCCTCCACTGCTCAAGGTACGCGACCTCCTGCGCCGGCGTCGCGCTGAGCTAGACGGGAGGGGCACTCGCGCAGGTCCCTGATCCATACATAGCGCTCGGTCAGCTCCGTTGGCGATGGCTCGGCCTTGGGCGTCAGTGGGGCGAGCCTCGGCGGCACCATGTAGTCACTGGGCGCAGAGAGGGCGAGGGCCTCCGCCAGCCTCGCCTGGTAGTTAGCCGCCTCCTCCTCCTCCTTGCGCTGCTCCTCCTTGATGGAGGCCTGCATGGTTGCCGCCAGCGTGGCCTGGTACGCAACCTCCTCTAGCTTGACCATCCGGGGCGGCGGAGGGTTGGTGTGGTGCTCCTGGACGTCGCGGCGGCGTTGCTCCTCGTTCTCGAGGGCAAACCACACCTCCCAATCGAGAGAGTTCGGCGCGTACGTCAGCATCCGACACGCTTCGGCGTGAGGAGCTCCTGCCACCTGCGCACCTCGTCGGCGTGCGCCCGCTGCAACTGCGGCACCACCGGCACCAGGATCCGTTGTAGATCCAGATGCTAGTTGTGTGGCAGGGTGATGTCTGGGTATGACAGCGACCGCCTGTACTACCAATGCCACCTCGCTTGGTGCACCGGAATGTGCGGGCACTGCCTAGCAGGGCGGGCAGGCGGCGGCGGAGGAGGAGGATGCACCGAGGGTGAACTTCCCCTTGCTCTTGCCGAAGCCACTGAAGAAACCCATGGCTAGGGTTTGCTTGTTACCGGCGAGGGAGCACGTGGGGGCTAGATGTGGACGGGCAGTGGAAGTGGATGAGACCCCCCATGCGTGGATTAGAAAAGGACGACCTCCTGACGCTTCCACTGGTTGACGCATGGGCCCGCGGTAGGTAGCCACTATAAATATGACCGCGTTCGGTGGTTGGCCGGCCGACATGTGAGGCCGCGGCGGACACTGAGAGGACGCGCGGCGCATCCGCTTCGTCTAAAATGCGTCGACGCGGACACGAAGCGGGCATATTTTGGTTTGCATCGGCGTGTTGGGGCGGTGTGTTTGTCCGCTTCATTTCAAACGGACATGGGCGGATAAAATGGATCGCCGGGTTGAAGGTTTTTTTTGAGCAGGAATAAAATTCATTCCATTTAGAACTGGCGCACCATCTCAGTGTCAACCAGAACCGAAACGAAGTCTGGGGCTTCAGCAGCCCAAACAGAAAAAGGGACAGCAGCCCTCAAACCAAATTGCGCCAGAGAGTGTGCAACCCTATTACATTCCCTGTGACAGAACATGAACTCATAGGAGCCAAAAGAAGCATGGCATACACTCCTAGCTTCCCTGAAGAGAACACCCAACTTTGTTGTGTCGTAGTCCCGGCTCTTGAGCGCACTGTTCATCATTAGACAATCTGATTCAAGGATGATACGTTGAGCACCCAGATCTGCCGCGCCCTCAATAGCTTTCATGCACGCACTGATCTCCGCTTGCAGAGGGCTCCGGACATACTGCAACTTCCCAGCCGCCGCTGCTAGGAAATTTCCCAATTCATCCCGAATTACAAAACCCCAAGCACCCACCTCTGACTCCGCAAGGAAGGCTGCATCCATGTTTATCTTTACCAGACTTGACTCAGGGGCAGTCCAGGACTATTTTTGCATGCCTTGTGTGTTGCCCCTAGTCAGCAAGTTCTCAAAGTCTTGAACGTGTCTGCTAATGACCCCACTCACTTCCTGAGTTGTTTTCTGTTTGTCACCCATATTCATTTTGTTTCTCGTAGTCCACCAGTCCCATAGGAGTACAACCACCCGGTGCTTCTTCTCTTCTGGCAGTGCACAAACAACATTTATGACTTGGAAAGAGTCCTTACAGTCGCACAGCAAAAGGCGAGTCTATTCCAGATTCTGCTCTCGCCAAACCGCCTTCACACACTTGAAGTGGAGGAAAAGATGTCCACCATCTTCATCTAAGCAATTGCACATAGGGCAGCGGGTATCGATCTCAATGTGTTTCCGTTTTATATTCATACGAGTGGGAAGACTGTTATAGGCCAGCCTCCATAAGAACATACAGACTTTCCCTGGCACCTCCATCGTCCAGATATGATGCCATTGGACTGTATGTCTCTGACCATTTGAGGTTCATGTATTTTGTTGTTTCCTAGCTTCCCTCAGGCTCACTCCCAAATGGTAGGCTGATTTAACAGAGAACCCGCCTTTGTTATCATAGTGCCAGAAGATAAAATCCTCCATTTCTGCTCTCACAGGTATGGAAAGGATGACTCTCGCATCCTCCTCCGTGAAGAGCTCTCTCACTAGTTCATCATCCCATGTCTCAGTAATCGGATTTAAGAGCTCATTTACTATAGTAATGATTGCCTGGCCTTGCAATGCTACTGGCCGTCTCGTCGTACCCCTAGGAAGCCACGGATCTGACCAGACATTCACTTGCATTCCGTCTCCAACGCGCCGAACAATTCCTTCTTTTAACAGGTCACACCCTCTTAAAATGCTTCTCCATGTGTACGACATTCCCGGCTGTTCCTCCGCCTCCAGAATAGAACACTTTGGAAAGTATTTTTCCTTGAGCACAATTGCACACAGGGACTCCGGATTCTGTATAAGCCTCCAGCTCTGCCTTGCTAGCATTGCTTTGTTGAAAATATGCAGATCCCGGAAGCCTAGCCCACCCTCCTTCTTGCTTTTCATGAGCTTTTCCCATCTGGCACTTATGCTTTCCTTCATGTTGATCCCACCAGTATTGGCAAACCATCACACTTATATCATCACACAGGCTCTTTGTCATGTCAAAACATGACATTGCGTAGGTCGGGATCGCTTGGGCAACTGCCTTGATTAAGGTTTCTTTTCCTACCTTTGATAATAGCTTCTCAAGCCACCCCTGGATCCTCCTCCAGATCATCTCCTTTATGTACTCAAATTCCTTGCTCTTTGCTGCACCAAGATGCACCGGCAGCCCCAAGTACCTCTCATTATGTGCTTTGCCGGAATCCCTAGGACTTGTAGGACCCGTTGTTTATTCTGCAGATTTGTTTTCTTGCTGAAGAACGCAAAGGACTTGTCTCTCTTTATTTTTTGGCTCGTCTAGGCTTCATATAGCACAAGGATCTCCTAAAGTTTCAAGGCACTCGCCTCCGTAGCTTTCATGACAATCAGGGAGTCATCTGTGAAGAAAAGATGATTTATGCTCGGAGCACCTGGGCATAGTTTGACACCCTCGATCGATCCCTCATGTGCTGCATGCTGCAGCAATTTGGAAAAAGCTTCTGCACATATGATGAAGAGATACGGAGATAAGGGATCTCCTTGACGTAGGCCTCTCTCGGGAAGAAAGAGATCCGTTAAGCTTCCGTTCACCTTGACCCTGTATGAGACTGAGCACACACATTTCATCACCAAGCTTACCCATGTTGCAGCAAAGCCCATGGTAAGCATCATGCGTTCCAGAAAAAGCCATTCCACCCTGTCATACGCCTTACTCATGTCAAGTTTCACTGCCACCAATCCTTGTCTCCCTCCCTTCTTTTTATGCATCAGGTGGGTTATCTCATAGGCAAGCAACAGATTGTCCGTGATCATCCTTCCCGGGACAAACGCAGATTGTGTTGGAGAAATCAGGTCTGGTAGTATCCTTTCATATGGTTAGCCAAAACTTTTGAAATGAGCTTACGCAAGACATTGCATAGGCTGATCGGTCGGTATTGTGTGAGTGACTATGGGTTTTTCACCTTTGGAATCAACACTATCGTTGTTTCATTCCATCCCATGGGCATGATACCACCATTTAACACTGCCAGGACCTCCTCCTGTACTTTAGCACCCACTATATCCCAAACCTTTTATAGAACAGGGCCGGCATGCTCTACGGTCCAGGAGCTTTGAGGTCACCGGTAGCATCAAGAGCCTCTCTTATCTCCTTCGCGGTGAATGGCTTAGTGAGGTATACATTCATCTCAGGCGTAACCGACACATTTATATGGCGGAAAATGTCATCATTTAGGGGGCCTGCAGAAGATACAAATAGACTTCGGTAAAAATCAGTGATAAAGGGTCCTATTTCTTCCTTCCTCTCCACAACACTTCCATCATCCCTCTTCAACCTCCGGATCATATTCACCCTCCTTCTCTCCGAAGCATGGGCATGGAAAAAGCCATTGTTTCGATCACCAAATTTGAGCCAATTGACATGCGCCCGCTATTGCCAGTACACATTATATTGGTCCTCCAACTGGCTAAGTCTGTACCGCAGCAACTGTTCGCGAGAGACTTGTAGTTGGTTAATGGCTCCTCTCCGACACCACTCTAGCTCCCTTGGGACCCCCTTTATTATGTGCTTCAGTTCGCCCAGGACCTCCCTGTCCCATTTCAGTAGGCTTGCACCGACTCTCTTCAAGGCCTCGCCAACTTCTGTCTCTCCTTCCTAGAACGCATTATTCCATGCCTCCTCCACAACCTCATGACTGTTGGAAATATGCCCTAGAGGCAATAATAAATTGATTATTATTATATTTCCTTGTTCATGATAATCGTTTATTATCCATGCTAGAATTGTATTGATAGGAAACTCAGATACATGTGTGGATACATAGACAACACCATGTCCCTAGTAAGCCTCTAGTTGACTAGCTCGTTAATCAATAGATGGTTACGATTTCCTGACCATGGACATTGGATGTCGTTGATAACGGGATCACATCATTAGGAGAATGATGTGATGGACAAGACCCAATCCTAAGCCTAGCACAAGATCATGTAGTTCATATGCTAAAGCTTTTCTAATGTCAAGTATCATTTCCTTAGACCATGAGATTGTGCAACTCCCGGATACCGTACGAGTGCTTTGGGTGTGCCAAACGTCACAACGTAACTGGGTGGCTATAAAGGTACACTACGGGTATCTCTGAAAGTGTCTGTTGGGTTGGCACGAATCGAGATTGGGATTTGTCACTCCGTGTAAACGGAGAGGTATCTCTGGGCCCACTCGGTAGGACATCATCATAATGTGCACAATGTGACCAAGGGGTTGATCACGGGATGATGTGTTACGGAACGAGTAAAGAGACTTGCCGGTAACGAGATTGAACAAGGTATCGGTATACCGACGATCGAATCTCGGGCAAGTACCATACCGCTAGACAAAGGGAATTGTATACGAGATTGATTGAGTCCTTGACATCGTGGTTCATCCGATGAGATCATCGTGGAACATGTGGGAGCCAACATGGGTATCCAGATCCTGCTGTTGGTTATTGACCGGAGAACGTCTCGGTCATGTCTGCATGTCTCCCGAACCCATAGGGTCTACACACTTAAGGTTCGATGACGCTAGGGTTATAAAGGAAGCTTGTATGTGGTTACCGAATATTGTTCGGAGTCCCGGACGAGATCCCGGACGTCACGAGGAGTTCCGGAATGGTCCGGAGGTAAAGATTTATATATAGGAAGTCCTGTTTCGGCCATCGGGACAAGTTTCGGGGTCATCGGTATTGTACCGGGACCACCGGAAGGGTCCCGGGGGCCCACCGGGTGGGGCCACCTGCCCCGGGGGCCACATGGGCTGTAGGGGGTGCGCCTTGGCCTACATGGGCCAAGGGCACCAGCCCCTAGAGGCCCATGCGCCAAGATATAGGAAAAAGGGGAGAGTCCTAAAGGGGGAAGGCACCTCCGAGGTGCCTTGGGGAGGATGGACTCCTCCCCCCCTCTTAGCCGCACCCTTTCCTTGGAGGAAGGGGCAAGGCTGCGCCTCCCCCCTCTCCCCTGCCCCTATATATAGTGGAGGGGAGGGAGGGCATCCATACCTGAGCCCCTGGCGCCTCCCTCCCTCCCGTGACACCTCCTCCTCTCCCGTAGGTGCTTGGCGAAGCCCTGCAGAATTGCCACGCTCCTCCATCACCACCATGCCGTTGTGCTGCTGCTGGATGGAGTCTTCCTCAACCTCTCCCTCTCTCCTTGCTGGATCAAGGCGTGGGAGACATCGTCGAGCTGTACGTGTGTTGAACGCGGAGGTGCCGTCCGTTCGGCACTAGGATCATCGGTGATCTGAATCACGACGAGTACGACTCCATCAACCCCGTTCACTTGAACGCTTCCGCTTAGCGATCTACAAGGGTATGTAGATGCACTCTCCTTCCCCTCGTTGCTAGTCTCTCCATAGATAGATCTTGGTGACACGTAGGAAAATTTTGAATTTCTGCTACGTTCCCCAACAGTGGCATCATGAGCTAGGTCTATTGCGTAGATTCTTTGCACGAGTAGAACACAAAGTAGTTGTGGGCGTCGATATTGTTCAATATGCTTGCCGTTACTAGTCTTATCTTGATTCGGCGGCATCGTGGGATGAAGCGGCCCGGACCAACTTTACACGTACGCTTACGTGAGACCGGTTCCACCGACAAACATGCACTAGTTGCATAAGGTGGCTGGCGGGTGTCTGTCTCTCCCACTTTAGTCGGATCGGATTCGATGAAAAGGGTCCTTATGAAGGGTAAATAGCAATTGGCATATCACGTTGTGGTTCATGCGTAGGTAAGAAACGTTCTTGCTAGAAACCCATAGCAGCCACGTAAAACATGCAAACAACAATTAGAGGACGTCTAACTTGTTTTTGCAGGGTATGCTATGTGATGTGATATGGCCAAAAAGGATGTGATGAATGATATATGTGATGTATGAGATTGATCATGTTCTTGTAATAGGAATCACGACTTGCATGTCGATGAGTATGACAACCGGCAGGAGCCATAGGAGTTGTCTTTATTTATTTGTGACCTGCGTGTCAACTTAAACGTCATGTAATTACTTTACTTTATTGCTAGCCGTTAGCCATAGTAGTAGAAGTAATAGTTGGCGAGGCAACTTCATGAAGACACGATGATGGAGATCATGATGATGGAGATCATGGTGTCATGCCGGTGACGATGATGATCATGGAGCCCCGAAGATGGAGATCAAAAGGAGCAAAGTGATGATGGCCATATCATGTCACTATTTGATTGCATGTGATGTTTATCATGTTTATACATCTTATTTGCTTAGAACGACGGTAGTAAATAAGATGATCCCTTACAACAATTTCAAGAAGTGTTCTCCCCTAACTGTGCACCGTTGCGACAGTTCGTGTTTCGAAGCACCACGTGATGATCGGGTGTTAGATTCTAACGTTCACATACAACGGGTGTAAGACAGATTTACACACGCGAAACACTTAGGGTTAACTTGACGAGCCTAGCATGTACAGACATGGCCTCAGAACACGGAGACCGAAAGGTCGAGCATGAGTCGTATAGAAGATACGATCAACATGAAGATGTTCACCGATGATGACTAGTCCGTCTCACGTGATGATCGGACATGGCCTAGTTTGACTCGGATCATGTAATCACTTAGATGACTAGAGGGATGTCTATCTGAGTGGGAGTTCATAAGATGAACTTAATTATCCTGAACATAGTCAAAAGGATTTTGCAGATTATGTCGTGGCTCACGCTATAGTTCTACTGTTTAGATATGTTCCTAGAGAAAAATTAGTTGAAAGTTGATAGTAGCAATTATGCGGACTAGGTCCGTAAACTGAGGATTGTCCTCATTGCTTCATAGAAGGCTTATGTCCTTAATGCACCACTCAGTGTGCTGAACCTCGAACGTTGTCTGTGGTTGTTGCGAACATCTGACATACACGTTTTGATAACTACATGATAGTTCAGTTAAACGGTTTAGAGTTGAGGCACCAAAGACATTTTTGAAACGTCGTGAAACATATGAGATGTTTTGAGGGCTGAAATTGGGATTTCAGGCTCGTGCCCATGTCAAGAGGTATAAGACCTCCGATGACTTTCTTAAACCGCAAACTAAGGAGAAAAGCTCAATTGTTGAGCTTGTGCTCAGATTGTCTGAGTACAACAATCATTTGAATCGAGTGGGAGTTGATCTTCCAGATAAGATAGTGATGGTTCTCCAAAGTCATTGCCACCAAGCTGTTAGAGCTTCGTGATGAACTATAACATATCAGGGATAGATATGATGATCCTTGAGGTATTCACGATGTTTGACACCGCGAAAGTAGAAATCAAGAAGGAGCATCAATTGTTGATGGTTGGTGAAACCACTAGTTTCAAGAAGGGCAAGGGCATGAAGGGATACTTCATGAAACGGCAAATCAGCTGCTGCTCTAGTGAAGAAACCCAAGGTAAAACCCAAACCCGAGACTAAGTGCTTCTGTAATAAGGGGAACAACCACTAGAGCAGAATTACCCTAGATACTTGGTAGATAAGAAGGCTGGCAAGGTGGATAGAAGTATATTGCATATACATTGTGTTAATGTGTACTTTGCTAGTACTCCTAGTAGCACCAGGGTATTAGATACCGGTTCGGTTGCTAAGTGTTAGTAACTCGAAACAAAAGGCTACGGAATAAACGGAGACTAGCTAAAGGTGAGCTGACGATATGTGTTGGAAGTTTTTCCAAGGTTGATATGATCAAGCATCGCACGCTCCCTCTACCACCGAGATTGGTGTTTGCGTTGAGCATAGACATGATTGGATTATGTCTATCGCAATACGGTTATTCATTTAAGGAGAATAATGGTTACTCTATTTTTGAATAATACCTTCAATGGTCTTGCACCTAAAGGAATGGTTTATTAAATCTCGATCGTAGTGATACACATTTTCATGCCAAAAGATATAAGATAGTAATGATAGTACCACTTACTTGTGGCACTGCCATGTAAGTCATAATGGTATAAAACGCATGAAGAAGCTCCATATTGATGGATCTTTGGGCTCACTCGTTTTTGAAAAGTTTGAGACATGCGAACCATGTCTATTGGTGTATATGCATGAAGAAACTCCATGCAAATGGACCGTTTTGACTCACTTGATTTTGAATCACTTGGGACATGCAAATCATACCACATGGGCAAGATGACTGAAAAGCCTCGTTTTCAGTAAGATGGAACAAGATAGCAACTTGTTGGAAGTAACACATTTTGATGTGTGCAGTCCAATGAGTGCTGAGGCATGCAGTGAATATCGTTATGTTCTTACTTCATAGATGATTCGAGTAGATGTTGACTATATTTACTTGATGAATCACGAGTCTGAATTATTGAAAGGTTCAAGTAATTTCAGTGTGAAGTTGAAAGATCGTCGTGACAAGAGGATAAAAGATCTATGATATGATCATAGAGATGAATATCTGAATCACGAGTTTGGCACAGAATTAAGACATTGTGGAAATTGTTTCACAACTGATACAGTCTGGAACACCATAGTGTGATGGTGTGTCCAAACGTCATAGTTGCACCCTATTGGATATGGTGCATACCATGATGTCTCTTATCGAGTTACCACTATCGTTCATGGGTTAGGCATTAGAGACAACCACATTCACTTTAAATAGGGCACCACATAATTTCGTTGAGACGACACCGTATGAACTATGGTTTGGAGAAACCTAAGTTGCCGTTTCTTGAAAGTTTGGGGCTGCGACGCTTATGTGAAAAGGTTTCAGGTTGATAAGCTCGAACCCAAAGCGGATAAAATGCATCTTCATAGGAAACCCAAAACAGTTGGGTATACCTCCTAATTCAGATCCGAAAGCAATATGGATTGTTTCTAGAATCGGGTCCTTTCTCGAGGAAAAGTTTCTCTCGAAAGAATTGAGTGGGAGGATGGTGGAGACATGATGAGGTTATTGAACTGTCTCTTCAACTAGTGTGTGACAGGGCACAGGGAGTTGTTCCTGTGGCACCTACACCAATTGAAGTGGAAGCTTATGATATTGATCATGAAACTTCGGATCAAGTCACTCCCAAACCTCGTAGGATGACAAGGATGCGTACTACTTCAGAGTGGTACGTAATCCTGTCTTGGAAGTCATGTTGCTAGACAACAATGAACCTACGAGCTATGGAGAAGCGATGGTGGGCCCGGATTCCGATAAATGGCTCAAGGCCATAAAACCCGAGAGAGGATCCATGTATGAAAACAAAGTGTAGACTTTGGAAGAACTACTTGATGGTCGTAAGGCTGTTAGGTACATATGGATTTTGAAAGGAAGACAGACAATGATGGTAAGTGTCACCATTGAGAAAGCTCGACTTGTCGTTAAGATGTTTTTCGACAAGTTCAAGGAGTTGACTACGATGAGACTTTCTCACTCGTAGCGATGCTAAGAGTCTGTTGGAATTATATTAGCAATTACTGCATTATTTATGAAATCTTGCAGATAGGATGTCAAAACATTGTTTCCTCGACGATTCTTGAGGAAAGGTTGTATGTGATACAACCGGAAGGTTTTGTCTATCCTGAAATATGCTAATAAGTATGCAAAGCTCCAGCAATCCTTCTGAGGACTGGAGTGAGCATCTCGGAGTTCGAATGTATGCTTTGATGATGATCAAAGATTTTGGGTGTATACAAAGTTTATGAGAAACTTGTATTTCCAAAGAAGTGAGTGGGAGCACTATAGAATTTCTGATGAGTATATGTTGTTGACATATTAATGATCAGAAATGACGTAGAATTTCTGGAAAGCATATAGGGTTATTTGGAAAGTGTTTTCAATGGAAAACCTGGATTAAGCTACTTGAACATTGAGCGTCAAGATCTATACGGATAGATCAAAACGCTTAATAGTACTTTCAAATGAGCACATACCTTGACATGATCTTGAAGGTGTTCAAGATGGATCAGTCAAAGAAGGAGTTCTTGCCTGAGTTGTAAGGTATGAAGTTAAGACTTAAAGCTCGACCATGGCAGAATAGAGAGAAAGGACTAAGGTCATCCCCTATGCTTAAGACATAGGCTCTACAGTATGCTATGCTGTGTACCGCACCTGAAGTGTGCTTTACCATGAGTCAGTCAAGGGGTACAAAAGTGATCCAAGAATGGATCACAGGACAGCGGTCAAAGTTATCCTTAGTAACTAGTGGACTAAGGAATTTTCTCAATTATGGAGGTGGTAAAAGAGTTCGTCGTAAAGGGTTACGTCGATGCAAGCTTAACACCTATCCAGATGGCTCTGAGTAGAGATACCGGATACGTATAATGGAGCAACAATTTAGAATAGCTCCAAGTAGAACAGTTATTTGGAATGGCTCCAAATAGAACGTGGTAGCTGCATCTAGGAGATGACATAGAGATTTGTAAAGCACACACGGATCTGAAAGGTTCAGACCCGTTGACTATAACCTCTCTCACAAGCATAACATGATCAAACCCAGAACTCATCGAGTGTTAATCACATGGTAAATATGAACTAGATTATTGACTCTAGTAAACTCTTTGGGTGTTAGTCACATGGGGATGTGACCTTGAGTGTTAATCACATATCGATGTGAACTAGATTATTGACTCTAGTGCAAGTGGGAGACTGTTGGAAATATGCCCTAGAGGCAATAATAAATTGATTATTATTATATTTCCTTGTTCATGATAATCGTTTATTATCCATGCTAGAATTGTATTGATAGGAAACTCAGATACATGTGTGGATACATAGACAACACCATGTCCCTAGTAAGCCTCTAGTTGACTAGCTCGTTAATCAATAGATGGTTACGGTTTCCTGACCATGGACATTGGATGTCGTTGATAACGGGATCACATCATTAGGAGAATGATGTGATGGACAAGACCCAATCCTAAGCCTAGCACAAGATCATGTAGTTCGTATGCTAAAGCTTTTCTAATGTCAAGTATCATTTCCTTAGACCATGAGATTGTGCAACTCCCGTATACCGTAGGAGTGCTTTGGGTGTGCCAAACGTCACAACGTAACTGGGTGGCTATAAAGGTACACTACGGGTATCTCTGAAAGTGTCTGTTGGGTTGGCACGAATCGAGATTGGGATTTGTCACTCCGTGTAAACGGAGAGGTATCTCTGGGCCCACTCGGTAGGACATCATCATAATGTGCACAATGTGACCAAGGGGTTGATCACGGGATGATGTGTTACGGAACGAGTAAAGAGACTTGCCGGTAACGAGATTGAACAAGGTAGCGGTATACCGACGATCGAATCTCGGGCAAGTACCATACCGCTAGACAAAGGGAATTGTATACGGGATTGATTGAGTCCTTGACATCGTGCTTCATCCGATGAGATCATCGTGGAACATGTGGGAGCCAACATGGGTATCCAGATCCTGCTGTTGGTTATTGACCGGAGAACGTCTCGGTCATGTCTGCATGTCTCCCGAACCCGTAGGGTCTACACACTTAAGGTTCGATGACGCTAGGGTTATAAAGGAATCTTGTATGTGGTTATCGAATATTGTTCGGAGTCCCGGATGAGATCCCGGACGTCACGAGGAGTTCCGGAATGGTCCGGAGGTAAAGATTTATATATAGGAAGTCCTGTTTCGGCCATCGGGACAAGTTTCGGGGTCATCGGTATTGTACCGGGACCACCGGAAGGGTCCCGGGGGCCCACCGGGTGGGGCCACCTGCCCCGGGGGCCACATGGGCTGTAGGGGGTGCGCCTTGGCCTACATGGGCCAAGGGCACCAGCCCCTAGAGGCCCATGCGCCAAGATATAGGAAAAAGGGGAGAGTCCTAAAGGGGGAAGGCACCTCCGAGGTGCCTTGGGGAGGATGGACTCCTCCCCCCCTCTTAGCCGCACCCTTTCCTTGGAGGAAGGGGCAAGGCTGCGCCTCCCCCCTCTCCCCTGCCCCTATATATAGTGGAGGGGAGGGAGGGCATCCATACCTGAGCCCCTGGCGCCTCCCTCCCTCCCGTGACACCTCCTCCTCTCCCGTAGGTGCTTGGCGAAGCCCTGCAGAATTGCCACGCTCCTCCATCACCACCACGCCGTTGTGCTGCTGCTGGATGGAGTCTTTCTCAACCTCTCCCTCTCTCCTTGCTGGATCAAGGCGTGGGAGACATCGTCGAGCTGTACGTGTGTTGAACGCGGAGGTGCCGTTCGTTCGGCACTAGGATCATCGGTGATCTGAATCACGACGAGTACGACTCCATCAACCCCGTTCACTTGAACGCTTCCGCTTAGCGATCTACAAGGGTATGTAGATGCACTCTCCTTCCCCTCGTTGCTAGTCTCTCCATAGATAGATCTTGGTGACACGTAGGAAAATTTTGAATTTCTGCTACGTTCCCCAACAATGACACCCTTCCTCCTGTAGCCTCCGTGCCTCGAAGCGGAAACATCTTTGACCCCTTCCAACGCCCAGGGATTTATCTTGCGCATTTAGTTCAGCAATAACGGGGCGGTGGTCAGAATGTCTCGGATCCCCGTTAATGATTTTGTGCAATGGAAACAAGCACCTCCACTCAACATTTGCTACTGCCCTATCCAGTCGCTCCTTTGTATACCCGATCGTGTCTCTCCAGTTATTTCTCCATGTGAACGGGTCACCGACAAAGCCCAAGTCCTCAAGCTCACAGTGTTCCAAGGTTCTTCTGAAGGCTTGCATGCTTCCCTGGGCCCGAGTCGGCCCTCCTTCCTTCTCTCCCGCAAATAATATTTCATTAAAATCACCCATGCAAACCCACGCTAGCTTGTCCTGCCCATGCAGATTTCGAAGAGCCCTCCATGTACTCTCCTTATCCTCCGTCTTTGACTCTCCATACACCTCGGTGAACCTCCATTTGCTGCCATCCTCCTGCACCACATCAATAGTAATGTGGTATTTCCTCTTCCATCTTAACTGAACATCTATCCCTCTCCTCCAAAAAAGCACCAGCCCACCACTCCTCCCCACACAGTTCACCGCCACCATGTTCACCATATTCAATCTCCACCTCAAGAAATCCACTTCCTTCTCGGTCATTTTGGTTTTCGAGAGGAAGAGGATGTCAGGCTCTTCGGCCTTCTGGAGTTCCAGAAGGCTACGAACTGCCGCGGGGTTCCCAAGCCCCCAACAGTTCCATGAGATAACTTTCATTGCTGCTCGCAGGGCTGTTCTGACAGCCCCGCTCTATTTTCCGTCAGTGTGGCGACCTCGGTTTTGCTTTTCTTCACATCTCCTGCCATCTCTGTACCACATTCCATAGCATCACCTCCCCTCTTCGACCCCAGGTTTACTCCCAACGGTGATCCCTCCGCCTGACTACCGTTACGTGGCTTCCTCTTGTATTTCGTCCCACCTTGCTTTCCTGCTTGTTTCAGATCTGCTGTCATCATCACGTTTTCCTTTCTTTCCCCACTGCTCTCCTCCACCCCCACACCATCTCCTTCTTCCTTCTCTACAACAGTGTTTACTTTCTCTACCAGAGCTAGCGTTAGCGTAGTCTCCCTCACTCTCGGCATATGCCCACTAACTGGTACCTCCGAGGTGCGAGCACTGCTAAAGTTTAGTTGCTTTCTGATAGATCACTCATGTATCTCTTCCACCCCATCACTACTCTTTTGCTCGACCTGCATAGGATCTGTAGGCTTCTTCAGCGGGCTAGTGACCTCATCATCCGGTGTTTCCTTCTCTGTAATTTTATGCCCGGCTCCAGGCTTATCCTTTCGCCAACTGTCACTGTCACTGCCTGTTCTAACTCTAGAGGTTCCTGGGTTCAGACTCCTACCGCTCCCACTGCCCCGTCCATCAAACCTGCCTCTTCCGTGGCTCCAGCTCCCCTGCTATTCTCACTCGTAGGCCCGGGGATATAGGCCTTAAGCCATGAGCCATATTGCTTGGTTTCCCCCTTCTTCAACCTGACCGAGTAGTCCTTCTCCACATGGTCAAGCATGCCACAGACGTAGCATAAATCTGGTAGAAACTCATACTCGAAGCGACGCCATTTCTCCTCCTCCCTCTTCCTCTTCTCATATGCAGTCACTGCCCTTTTCCCTTCCTCCTTATCCTCCTCATCATCCAGAACAAAACCTCTCATAATTGGCTTTGATATATCCATGCGGATCTTGACCCGAAGATACTTTCCTACTGCCATGCCATCAGTCCCCGCATCAACCTCCAGGGCCTCTCCAACAATGTCCCCGATTGCTAGGCTAGCCTCCCTACACATCATCCCGAGGGGAAGGTCATAGACTCGAACCCATATTGGAATTGTCTTGAACTTGTAGTCCTTGGCAGTTTTCTCGGGTCATAATCCTCGACCACAAGCAATGAATTTCCAAACATCCAAGGGCCCTCATCCAGGGCTTTTCTTTTTCCTGAGTGCTGACAGAAAGTAAACATGTAGATGTTATCCCCAAGATCCGTGCACTCCAAACCTCTCAACGGGCACCAAACTTTTCCAAGGGCGTTCTCCATGCCTTCTGCATAAGCTGGCTTGTCGGACAAAAGTTTTGCTAGAGCTTGTGGTTCCATGACCCCACTCTTTGCTCCTCCTGACCAATCAATTTTCCTACCTTTGCTCTCCAGATCTGACAACTTGAGGCTCTTCATCAAACCTTCCACACGCTCCATCTTCACCAGCACTGACCGGGGAAGAGACCAGACCAAATCTCCCGATTGGGGGAGGGGAACTACAATTCGGTGTCTCGCGATGGCGCACCTGGCAAGCAGACCTGAAAACTGGAGGGGGGTGGACGCGGGGGAGGGGGCCAGGGGCGGTGGTAGCGAGCGCTCGAGGGGACGGCGGCCGGAGAGGGCGAGGCACCTCGGGGGCGGCGGCGAACCCTCATAATCGCCACAACGAGACCTAACCTTCACACCTAGGACGGACCAATTGAACTGGCCTCGCCAGGTTGAAGTTGCTCTAAGAGAGAAGGAGAAGCATCGCGTTCCACTAGAGCGTCGAGTCTTTCTGGAAAAAAACTAAGGCTCCGTTCGGCTCAGAGGGAGAAAAAACGAAGGAATAAATAACTGCATAGGTATAGAGTTGAGTGGGAAGAGCAAACCTATGGCCTGTTTGCTTTGCAGGAAGGTAAGTGTTTACAGCCGGCGCACCGGCTCAAAATTGCGCCGGTCGCACCCACTCTCGTGTGGCCCCGCATCGCTCTGCCCCTTTCACTTATCTTCTTCCCTTCGATCTAGAGCGTTCTTGGCCACAATTCCCCACCGCTGCTACCCACCACTCCTTCTCCTTCTTCCAGCTCCCCTCCCCATCGGTGCTGCCCACCTCTCCCTCTCCTTCCTCCGCCTCCCTCACCATTGGGGCTCCCCACCTCTCCCCCTCCTTCCACCTCAAGCCGCCAGCGCTTCCACAAGCAGGTGGGGCTGCGACGACCGTCCAACGACAACTGCCGCGAAGCTTCAACACCGGTGCTACGACGGGGCGTCGACCGGTGTTGTGGACGGGAGAAGCCTTTGGCGCCGTGGACAGGAGAGTCCACCGGTGGTTCAACTTCAGCGACGCCCATTGCTGGAACCGGCTCATGGCGTTGCTGGAACCAGCACTAATTTTTGCTACCATCGGCACTTTGGTTTGCTACCACCGACGCCAATTCTTTGCATTTTGTTACAACCGGTGTTTTGATTTGCTGGAACCAGCTTCAATTTTTGCTACAACTGCCGCATTTGCTTTTTGCTCGAAGAACGCCCAATTTTGCTACTTTGCTACAAATGGTGTTTTAGTTTGCTACAACCAGTTTCAATTTTTGCTACCACCGGTGTCTTTGATTTTGCTAGAACATCCTTCCACAAAGGCTCCTTTTTTTGCATTTTTGCTTCCACTGTTTTTGGTTTTGCTGGAACTAAAACAAAGATTTGCTACTACTGCTGTTGGCTTTGAGCCATGGTTTTCTGCTGCTGAGCTTTTTTTGCTGGAACTATCATTTAATTGTGCTGGAAGTGACATTTTTTGTTGCAACCGCCTTCGCGTTTTGCTACGACCAGGGAAGTTTTTTGCTACATCCATGCATGGCTCCAGAGTCGGCGAGAAACACCGGAGACGACGACGGCGAGGGGCGGCAACCGGCGACAAGGGCGGGGACCGGCGAGGGGCGGCAACCGGCGGCAAGGGCGCGGGCGGCGGCAAGCGCGATCCGCCATGGACGCGGGCTGTTGGTCAACGCACGAGAGGAGGCATGAGGACGAAGCGGTACGTCCAGAGGATGCCGCATCCAGCGGCTGGGCATAAACAGATCGAGCGGCTACGTGCTGACCGGCCCAAATTTGGGCCGGCGCACCGGCGCCTATAAGCGCCCTTGCAGGAAGAGGCACTATTGAGAAGTACGATGGAGAGATGGGTGTCAGTACTGATTATAGTTGTTTATTGTCTTGAAAAGGATGATCTCTCACACCTCTCATGCAACTGCATTGTTTATTCGGCTGCACCACCCTAGAGCCAGCTCTTAGCCTCGGGCCTCCACGAGAACATGAGGTTTTAGTGGATTTTAGATTTCCTGTGAAAAATACAGGTTTTTGTGACTATCCGGTGGAACAGACGACTGATATTCCTCTGAAACGAACGCACTACCGGTAGGAATTCCTATGGTAACCCTTCCTCCAAAAGTTCCTGCAAAATTCCTGTATACCGAACGCGGCCTAAAGCATCGAGTCGGGCACGGATATTTTGGATCACCGACCCAGCAAACCTACCGTTTCGCTTGTCTCTCGGCCATCCATATCCCCAAACCGAATCCTTCGCTCCCAGATCAAGAAAGAATCCTTCGCCCCCCAAAGAGCTTTTTACGCGTCTCCGCCAACGCCGCAGCCGACGAAACCCTAGCATCGCGATGTTGTCGTCGAAGGAGCCCCTGGGTCCTGGACATGCCTTTCCCGGCGACTGCTATCCCAGCCATCTGCCCAGCTTCGAAATCCCCACAGATCTTTTTGGTCCCTTTCCCCGGCATGTTCATGAGACTCGCGAGGAGGCCCCCATCGATGTGTTTAGATTCGAAATCGCCCCAGATCTATTCGGTTCTACCCACCATCGTCTCCTTGATGCGTTCGAGGAGGAGGAGGAGGAGGAGGTGGTGGTGGTGTTGGCGGAGAAGAAAGAGAGAGGGTTCCTCGAGAGCGGTGAGTATTACCGCCTAGCTTCTCTATGTTTTCTAATCTTTTGCGCCGATTTAGCTAGGCTTCCTATCGATCAAACTTTTGGGTAACCGCGCAGAATCAGAGTCTGAATCTGAGTTGCCTAGCTGGGACGACATTCTCGTGGGCGCTGGTGTTGAACCTGTTGATGGCGTCAACTTGTCCGACTTGATGGATTACGATCCGCTGGCAGTGGATGCCGACAACGAGGAGACAAACTGCCCAGGTATATAATTAGATACCACTTTCGTCATGTGTCCAGATAACGAAAAACAGTTAATTGGTCAGTCGATCCTACACTGATTTGTTTTTTCAGGGAAGAAATTTCCCGAGGCAACAGCAGCGAAAGTAGACGATATATGGAGTAGGATTTACACCAGACGCAACATCGAGTACCAGAAGAAGTGTGAGGAGATTGAAGCAAGTGAAGATGAGAATGCCACATTTCCTTCTTATCCTCTCAAAATACTCCCTGAGGCAACAGGTCTATGTGTCTTGAGGGGCTTTTGCCACCACCGTGAATATAAAACCCATGATACTTCCACTAGTAAGCTTGTCGATCTCATTCATTCCTAGCTAACGCAGCGATTAATCTGCGACTGTGATCTACCTATGTTTGTTATAACAACTTTTGCTATCACTATATTTTGCAGCTAGATCAAGTCTTGGGTTACGTGATCCAAGACTGATGCTACAGATCTTTGCGATGCATTTATCAATCTCCGAATCCTATTCCTACCCCGTTAGCGTCTATGGAATTGTTGCTGTTCGGGATGCCTTGGAGCCACTACGGAATCTTGTGTTTAACCGTCCCTGCAGAGATGATGCTTTTACGGTTGACCAGGTAATTGATCGAGCTAGGCTTGGTTCTGTTTCCATGTAACTTTTCAGTTGCAGTGCATGTGAGATTTTTGTTGTTCTGATTCTTCATTACTTGGTTGGATCCACTAAAAGGAAATTATATATGCATTTAGTCCTCCATTTTCTGTGTAAATGGTATAATTATACATTTGCGGTAATTCTGTGATTCGTTCTTTTTGTTATCTGTGTCACTTTTGGTCGACAAAAAGGGCCACTGAATCTTGACTACCTGTACCAATAATTGCACTATGCTGTGCTGTCACCCCTTTCAGTATGTTCTCCGGCGTCAACACGCTATCAGTTCCATGCCCATCAGATCCTGCAAACTTTATATGATTGTGCTGCCAAAAGCATGGAAAAGTAGTCATGTTTGATTATCCTAACATAATTATAAAATGTTTACTCTATTTCTTTATTACACAAGTTGTGTTTTGACTCCCTGCAAAGCAACACATATTTCTCTACGCACAGGCATTAACATGTTATGGACTCCTGGAATTCTGATCTAGTTGTAACATCAATAGCACATGAAACTAGTCATCTTCTGATTTACAAGGCATATTTTTTTTTACCAACTATGCATAGGGTGCTTAGAAGGTTCTAGATCAGACTATATTGGCTAGGGGGAGATGATTATGATATCCCCAGTCTTCCTGTTTTAGGAATTAGGAATTACAGAGATAGTAATACAGGTGAATGGAGGTTTTTTTTTGCACCTGGGCACAGTTGCCCATTGAATCTGAGCCATCCATGTCTGTCGCAGGATAGGTGCCCATTCTTTTAGGAATCACAAATACTAATTAAGTACATTCTCATATAGGCCCACCATGACATAGTACAGGTTAATCGGCCTTCCTCTCTTGCCTATCCCCTTCTCTCTCACCTCTCCCCATACAGTGAGCTTGGCCATAGGAGCCGCTGCTCCACCAGTCCAGGTTAGTATGGCCTGATCTACCCATCGTCGTGGGAAGACTATGTTCCCACGGCTGTTGTGTCTTTGAGGTTTGCTCCCATGGCCTCTGCGTGGTCCTGGTCCACTCTGACAGGATGCGCTGCATAGATCGTCCGGAACCCAATGTGTATGTTGGAGAAAACAATAGAATACGGACTTGTGCTAAATTCATTGTAAGTTCCCACTGTTACCTATCTCAAACCGCAAGTCCGGTGCTGATGTGGTTTGCACCTGCATCTTTGGCGCACAGAAGCATTTTCCAAGTGTATGTTGAAGAGGGGGTGGCGGTATATATGAGTGAGTGGAGAAAGGTTGAAAATGCATGCATGTAAAAGAAATGCCAAACAGCGTCTGGCTTGTACTTTCAAACAGAACTACTTCCTCTGTTCCTAAATATAAGTCTTTGTAGAGATTTCACTATGGACCACATACGCATGTATGTAGATGCATTTAGAGTGTAGATTCACTCATTTTGCTTCGTATGTAGTCCATGGTGGAATCTCTCCAAAGACTTATATTTAGGAACGGAGGGAGTAGATTTTAGTCCAAATATGATCATGCATGTCTTGCCGAGTTAATTTTGTCGATATATACTGATGTATCCCAAACTGGGTTTATATATCTTGTTGAGTTCTAATGCTTACTAATATTTTTTAATTGCAGGATTCCTTAACCTTGCCTCTTTGTAGTCCTCGTCGAGGAATGTATATAGTAAGGGACAGAGCATTACTAGAAGTTGATCTTTGGGTAAAGGAGGAAGGAGATGGGTCATCTGACAAACAGTTGCTTTCTTTGTATGCTGAGTTTGAGGGGATGTACGAGTTAGATGAAATGCTAGATGGAGAGGTTAGTAGTGACCTTGGCAGCTTGGTCATTGACTATCTCTTGCTTGATGAGAGTGTTGAGGCTGTAATACAAGTCTCTGCAAAGATTGACTGCCCTCATCATATGAGATTCACTGCATTCACTAGTGGCTTTGATGGTGAGATTGTGCTGTTTGATGATAAGTTCTCTGGGAATGGAAAACTGTTCCAGTATGTTGTCGCGGTGAAGGCTGAGGGGAAATTGGATATTTGCTTAAAAATGGAGGAATCATTGTTTTGGTGGACTTTCCAGGAAGGAGCTGTTGGAGCTGTTAGGTTCCCTGATGACTCAGTTTTAAATTACGGGCAGTTTGAGGTGACGGTGCTTTTTGCTCCTAAGAAATTTACCATGGATGACTGAAACCTGATCTGTAATATCGGTGTTTTTTTATCTTCTATACTTCCTCTGTAACTTAATATACATTGATCATTACTACTACTTCTTCGGTCCCATAATATAAGATGTTATTACATTCATAGACAACATATTATATTATGGGATGGGAGGGAGTATTCGAATATCCATTTGTAAGCCTCCTAGAAGCTTGACGCTTTAATTAACGTTGTCTATGAATGTTTAATTGCAGCAGATACTTTGAAATGCGTGTATGCATGCATACTGTCTTCTTGCTTGGTAGTGTTTCGAGTTGCATTTCTCTAAAAATGTTGACACCTCATCTGTCCACCCTCTCTCTTTTCTTTAAAGCAACCATATACTCCCTCCGTCCCAAAATATGTGTCTCAAGCTTTGTACTAGCTCTAATACAAATTTGTACTAAGCTCAAGACACTTATTTTAGGATGGAGGGAGTATTTCATTAGACAAACTGTTTTCAGAGATTAGTACTAAGCTCAAGACACTTATTTTGGGATGGAGGGAGTATTTCATTAGACAAACTGTTTTCAGAGATTACACATACGGTCATACACAAATGCTTGTCAAGCAACTTTGTATAAAGAATTTCACAAGATGTGAAACTACTATTCCACCCTTGTAGAGACACTTATTTTGGGACGGAGGGAGTATTTCATTAGACAAACTGTTTTCAGAGATTACACATATGGTCATCATATGAGACACAAATGCTTGTCAAGCAACTTTGCACAAAGAATTCCACAAGATGTGAAACTACTATTCCACCCTTGTAGAAACTCGTGCCTCGCCGAAACATAGTCCACAAACATCCTCCGCCGCCACCATGGCAACGCCGGAAAAAGATGAGAATAGCCGCCATACCAAGATCTAAGAGAGCACCATCGCATACAAAGATGCTTTTTGAGCCGTTGAAGCGGGTCACCGCAAGCGACGAGATCGAGTCTTTATGGCACGTAGGCCGGGGATCTTCCCCATGGTCACCAGATCTCGACGCCGTCAACTTCATCCGATGTAGTCGAAGAAGAGGAACGTCGCCGCCTGCCATCATCCACACACCCAGCTGCAAGGCAGTAAACACAACTACAGCAACCGACACAACAGCGCCATCGGCCGACTACCAGACATGAACCTCGCCAGATCCAGAGATCGGCGAGACGACCGGGACACCTGCCCCCCAACGCCACCAGTTGCAGCGACGACGAGATGGAGGAGGAGCAGACACGAATTATTTCGACGCCGCGCCACCTCCTCCATGAAAACACCGTCTCAAGGAAACACTAGGCCAACCCTACCTACAGACCTATGCCGAAGCAACAGGATCCCCACCCCTCCGGCCACCGGAGCGGCGAACAGAGGAGGCAGGGACCGACGGCAACGACTTGGAGGCCGGTGTGGTTGGAGGCAGATGCGTCGCCTCCTGATCGTCTGTCTCGGGCGGTTCCAGGAGCGAACCGCTACGCTGCACGGGAGCAGATACTTCATTCTTCACCCTCTGTTTTAACGTCATTGCACAATATTCTTACGTCACATAATTTTTGTGGACTTTTCACTTGTATTTTAATTCTCTTGTGCCAATTTTTGCATATTCAATCAATATGAATGTAACTATCTGTATACCGATTTTTAAGAATACACAACATTGCCAGTTTACATATTCGGAAACTCTGTAGTTATTGGGCAATTATACCGAAACAAACACCTCCCAAGATTTGTTGTTGGCTTTTCTTGTACGAGAGAAATCAAAGGAGAAGGCTGTTAGTGAATTGACTAGTCTTAGCTTCACCAGGAGCGAGATTTTTGAGGCTGCAACCATATTTGCTAAAGCTCCAGATCACAGGAACGAATACACAAGGGTGAATACACCTATAGGCTAGCAGAACACTAATTCACATAAACAAAATCTGATAGATGAATTACTTCCCAAAGTAACAAAGCATCAACTAGTCAGTTCACACAAAACACGCACTATATTTTACAAGTGCGAAACTAAACAAATAGCATGTTGCAAGCACTTTATCAAATCTGAACATTACACATCTCAAGTTCACAGAAAATTTAGAGAGAGAACGGCAGCAACAACACAAAATGGTGTAGAAGAGGCAGCTGGCGTCGTCGTCATCGTGCTGATGGTGAAGAGGAGGAGCAACATGGGTGCAAGGAGAGGCGCAGCAGCAACAGAGGTCGCAGAAGAGTAGAAGTAAGGTGGTCATTTCCTAGGTGAAGAGGAGCAGCAGCAAGATTGGGAAGAAGAGCTTCAGATCGGTGGCGTAAGGAGGTGGAAGACGAGGTGCAGCAAGGGGCTCATCGATGGAGCAGCGAGGAGCTCCTGATGGTGATGTGGTGGTGGCGTGCCACCACGTCTGACTGGCCGTGGCGGCGGACGGGGTTGGAGGAGTTTGCGTGGAAGAAGAGGAGAAGGGCCAGGTCCAAAAGGGGTCAATAGGGGTTTTACCCCTCTCGATCTGATCTTCACACATTTCCATTTTGCCCCTTCTCTTTTCTTCTTTTTGTCAAAGATGATCCCTCCATCTTTAGTTTGGACACCCTGGTTACTTCTTTTCTTCACGCTCAAGCCCTTTGACGTATTGATGCAGATGATGCTCATCATACCCCAACACTTGAACTTTTACCTGTCCTCAAGTAAAGACACACCGACAAAGGCTAGATAGTGAACCGTGAATTAAGTAAAGTATGTCTCCGAACATTGCTTGCTTTGGACTTTGCTAGTGAAAACCGTTGGTTAGAAGTGCTACAGAGCAATAGTAAACTCGATCATTTTAAAATTTACACTGATAAAAGAAGATTAACAAGTTCAAATGTTTGATTGTGTGGAAAGATCCTAAAGAGAGCCTGATCCTACCAAATACATGAAATAAAATTGAATATCATGTGACACAGTCACTTATTAGAAAGAATAAAACATTGCAGTTGAACCATTTATTTAACAGCAAAAATTTGAACCAACCAACCAATTTCACCATGAGAGCATAACACCGATCCCGAGATCATGATATACACCAGGTTTAACTATTTAGTGGCTTAACCATTTATTTATATTTTGATAACTAGTCTCCCATAAGAACATACCACCGATCCTGATCATGACATCCTCTAGGTCAAACTAGTTACTGGCTTAAATTTATTCATTTATTTAGCAAGGAAAGTAAATACCCAATCATACCAGATTTCACATGTCACCGATCCCAGGACCATGGCATACTACTGTTTGCAAGATTAGATAGGATGATTCAGTACCACTTATCAAACAAAGAAATAATACAAGGATACAAGAATCTTCACTAGACCACATTTGGTTCACAAACTGCCGTTCCAGGGAACATAGTATGCTAACCTAAAGTTGTTAAGTGATGGCTTCGAATGGGAACACAATTGGCACAAACTCAGCATTTGAACTTAATGATCTAGGTGTATCGGAGTGAAAGCAGAAAATGATGCACTTTACCAGTGTACTAAGGATTTGAGCACTTGAACAATTAGCTTTTACTACTTTCAGCAAAGCAGGCATTGTGTAGATCATAAGTTTACAAGGCATTCGGTAATCTTGGTTCGCTTATTCACATCAAGCACAAAATGTGGAGGTAAAATTCAGCATGACAACATTAAGAATTGAATCAAGCAAATAGCAATTTCACAAGATTGATTTGAGGATGTATTAATCATGTTCAGTAAGGGTCATGAAACAGCTCACCAGGCTTTCCTAATGTAGCATGCGCTTGATCACTCTCTAACTTTCTGCAAACTGCAGCTCTTCTCCTTTTGCTTTTCTATCCTTATGCAGGCTCCAGCTTATCTCTTCCTCGTGTGTGTCCATTGCTTCTCCTCATCACAGTGCTCTGAATCCACCAGGGTCCCAAGGAACATCATCTCGAACTTGGTCAGCTCAAAGTGAATGGTGCACAAGCGTAAACCTGCAAGAACACTAGACAAACAAGCCAATACAAGTGATAGGGACAATGCCCCCTAAGGAATCAATAGAGTACCCTATCATATAAGCATATCATAAACAGATATCCTTAATAAATCAAATGGTGCACAGGCAGTATTAATGGTATGAGATACCTTGTGGAGAAAGCTGAGATCATACCTGAGATAGTTAGGGAGAAGTTTTAGGACTACCTCAATGTAAGATGCCATGGAATGCATTGTAGTGGAAACTTCCACAGGGTTCGTTTCAACAAATGAAATAATAGATCTTAGCTCCTTGACATCTGAAGCTGCCACACTATAATCACAATGAAGATCCCCATCTCAGGCTAAGTGTTGAGGAATCAATGTGGCTAACATCATCGAAGGCAAACTTCTCCATATCTGGTTCTAGCAGCACATGTATCTACTAAAGGTGACTCCTCAGCATCAATAGAAACTGACTGCAGCTCTGGATCATCCATGAAAGGATCATGAAAATGAAAAATTAAATCTCCATCACTAGTGCCCCTATTATCTGTAGTATTTGTGTCAACTAGAAGGGTATCATCATCGTCAAAGATAATCCATGCAAGCTCAATCTTGTCACAGTGAGAAAGTGGTTCAGGCTTTTGTGTAAGAATTGGTTGCTGAGGTGAAGTAATTTGCTGCAAGCAAACCAATGAATCTGATTTGGGCTTCTGATTGTGTCACTGAAGTTGGTGGAAAGCCATGTTCTCAATTAGCAGAAAAGCATCATCAAGTGTCTTGTTTGTAATATATCCACCAGCTAGCATATCTACATTGGATTGAGTGTCCAAAGTCAATCCGCTAGAATATATATGTAGGTCTAACCATTTCTCTAACCCATGATTAGGACATTTCCTGAATAAAGCCTTCTCTCTCCCAAGCATCATACAAGCTCACGCCTTCACGCTGAACGAAGTTGAAGATCCCATTTCGAATCGCGGACTGCTTATGTAATGGGAAATATTTATCCAAGAAAGCTTGTGATATCTCATTCCAACTGTATGACCTTGATGGCAAGGATGATACCAAGCACGAGCATCATCTCGTAGAGAGAATGTGAACAACATGCACTTGATAGCATCTTGAGGAACTCCATGTTACTTTACTGTATCTGAATACTCCATGACTTGGTGTAGAGGACGCCTGGTTACTTCTTTTCTTCACGCTAGGTCCTTTGACGTATTGATGCAGCAGAAGCACTTCATCTCCTGATCCTTTTTAGAAGAATTTTGTGCCTTGTCGCATTGTTCTGCAACATACTTCAGAGAATGTAAAACTGTGCATTTGGACATATTAATCATTGTAGCATTCAATAATAACAAATATATTATGATAGGAGTGCAAGTAAATGGCACAAAAATGATGAGAAAACAGTGTAAAGATGATGCTCAGCACTAAAATTAGGAAAGGGATGTTCTCCTGGTTACGATACAGACTGCTGATTGTCTTTGTTGCCCCACCTCAGACAAACGGACAACGAGCACACCTCAGAACCTGCAACCTACAAACAGAGGAATGCTTGATTTTTCTTGTAAATTAGATCATCAAATAAACTACTACAGAAATTTTTTTAGAACAATCGACCTGAACTATATTGCAGGAAAGGTAGAAGCAGTCTTAAATTATCTAATATTGTTTTTACTGATCTACTATTGGTCAGACAGATTGTCAGCTACTACAAAAAAAAAAAACAATGCTAGCCTGGTCTTGTCTCTTCTGCACTGGCCACCAGTCCCCCCAAATTGCTGACACTGTTTCGGTACTCGCTTAAATCAATGTAGTCGGGCCCCTTTTAAAAGAGTTTCAGTTTTTGTCAAACTTTATCATCCCATCTTTCTTACTCCCTCCGCCCCATAATATAAGATGTTATTCCAACCAATATAATATCTTATATTATAGGGCCGAGGGAGTACCCTATAGATAAACAAGTATGTACATAGCATCCATACAACAACAACAACAACAACAACAACAACAACAACAAGAACAATAACAAAGCCTTTAGTCCCAAACAAGTTGGGGTAGGCTAGAGCTGAAACCTAATAGATCTCGCAACCAACTTATGGTTTTGGCTCATCCATCCCATTGAAAAATTGTAAAATTTTCAATCTCCTCGAAGACAACTAAGGATACATGGTTCTGGCACAACCAAGGATACATGGTAATCAAATAAGCAGACAGTCTATGACATCTAACTTTAGGGAAAGTTTAGAAGAATCTTCACTTTCGTCCACGGAAGGCCATAACAATTTGGATATAACAGAAAAAAAAATACAAATCTTGAAAGGAACAGAATTACCTTGATAGCAGACGTTCAACCCCTGCTTGCCTGACTCGGTTTAAAAATGTTTTGCTGCCCCCTATTAGTCTATGTAATGAAATATGTCCAGATGGAGCCACAAAGTTCACTACCTTGATGCCGCACCTGGCATTTTGACCAGCTGTGTTGTCTTTTCCATCCTCAGAAACTAAATGTCTCACATGATTGCCAAGCTGCCCAGAGAATAGAAAAAAATAAAGTTAGCTTCACGGCACAATATATTCATAATGAGGCCCCAAGAGCTACAAACAATTCAAATCTCGCTTTGTTGGTTCGTGTGAGCTTGTTAGAGTGTCTTGCAATACCTAGGTGGACCATAAAAGAAGAAAAACAAAAGCATTTTTTTGGTGTTCAGCAGAACTGCAAAACTAATAACTGGGCAACGGAAGAAGTGATGTCACTTCAAATTCAAGGCAACCGCCCCATCATATTGGCAACATACCAAATAATCAAGTTGACATTACTACCGTACATAATTTGGTACTGGTACTGCTACAAAAATTGTATCGGGTGGCCATGTTTACCTAGGTGAGGCACGGTGGAGGGGAGATGGGTGATGTTTAGCTAGCTAGGTGGAGAGGAGAAGGATGCGCTGCCGTCCCTTGCTCTCCTCGTCCGCGCGCTGCCGCTGGTGGACGGCCTGGGGAAGAGGAGCAACGACGAAATGAGCGCACAGGGAGGGACCACAAGTTGGGCGTCGTCAACCTAGGGGCTGACGGCGTCTTCAGATGTGTAGGTCCGTCCGTCCGCCCGTCAGCTAGCTATATATCCAATGGCAGCCTGGACTCCTGCGTCCTGTTCGGGGGGTGTTAGAGGATCTCACGGAGCGCATCAATCGGCCCAGACGGCGGCACCGCGTGGTTCAGCAGCGGCTCCCCCGCAGTTGCTTCCTTGCGTTCTGGTGACTTCATACCTCGCCAGCGAAGAAGCACGGCGACCTGGTGGACTTGCCCGGAGAAGCAGAGCACCGCCGCCGCCGCGTGTATGGCAATCTGCTTCTCCGTGCGTCGTTCGCGAGCACGGACCCCGGATGGATAGGTGTGCCGCGACGCGGAGGGGCGCCCAGCCGTGTGTCGAGGTTGCCACTAGAGATGTTCCCGACGAGGAACACCTTGCGGAGGAGCCCTGCCCAGGTGTGTCGAGGTTGCCACTAGAGATGTTCCCGACGAGGAACACCTTGCGGAGGAGCTCGGCCTAAGCCGTCGGACATGGTGAATTCGTGATGGCCCGACCGCGCGACGATATGGCATCTGCCTCACGTGTTCGAGCCACCTCGGGTAAGAACACATGGGCATGGCGACGAGGGAGGAAACTCCTCTTCGGCGTGCACAACACAGCGGCCTTCTCTGGTGTCTGTGCCTCCCCGGCTCAACCTCAACTTGGACGCGCAGCTCACTATGGGCGCGATGCACAGGGGAGGACGCCATTCCTCACTATAACGACGAGGACGAGGTTGCAGTCCTGGACGCCGTCGCCCCCCGCCTGGCGGCCGAGGAGGACGGATGGTCCAGCGCTACGGAACCACGAGCAGGATAGAGTCCAAGCTACTGTCGGGTGATGGCGTCGAGACGGAAAAAACGAGAGAAAACCAATGAAGAAAAAACCAGAAACAATGCAGTCGGCCCATACCTTTGAAAAATTCAGAATGCGCAAGGGTTCATTCAGCACACTCAAAAAGAGACCAGTGTTCCTCTTTGTTTAAGCATAAGCATGATGAGTGTATTACACATCACTTCAGATTAAGAATGCCATTTCGTTTTCAGTTTTGCAGTGTTCATCCATCACAACACCTGAGTGTGCTCAAAATTTCAATCCCAAACTAGGCATCATATTTGAATTACCTTGACAACAGCATACAATGTTAGATCGCAGAGAAGATGACATACATAAAGCAGTGAAATGAAAAACAAACATACATACATAACTAGGTAATTCATACAAGTAGCACTAGTAATGAGCATGACACACCAGATGGAGTGCACCTGAAATCCTCAATGTAGCTTAACATGATTGTAATGGTGACAACTTGTTGATGAAATCCTCACAGAGTCCGGCTTCCATAGCAAATTATGTTGCCGGTATCAGATTCAGCCACTGAACCTGCTGCCTCCATCCCTCCCTCAAGTTCCAGAGTTTGAAACCCAAATGCAAATGTTACATATGACAACAGTCCCAATAACCCCATTCTCAAAGCATAAATAAAGCAATGGAATACGCATATCAATCTAAAGAACTGCATTCATCAACTTGAAACAAGACAAATACTAAAATCCTTTCTTTCACAAATTTCCATTAACCAACAGCTTGCAATTCCATCCACCAATGACATGACATTCCCATAGTAAAGCTACAGCATAGGCACACGCACCCCAAACAACAATTGCAATTAACAACTCATGTTTAAAGCTACAGCATAGGCACACGCACCCCAAACAACAATTGCAATTAACAACTCATGTTTAAAGCTACAGCATAGCCACACGCACCTCTAACAACAATTGCAATTAACAAGCCATGTTTAAAGCTACAGCATAGCCACACACACCCCAAACAACAATTGCAATTAACAAGCCATGTTTAAAGCTAAGCATAGCCACACGCACCCCAAACAACAATTGCAATTAACAAGCCATGTTTAAAGCTACAGCATAGGCACATGCACCCCTAACAACAATTGCAATTAACAAGCCATGTCCAGCAGGCTAACCATCAGAAGCTAGCTCAATTACACTGTGATCATTTCTCAGTTCAAAACCAAAGTAATCTGTGGCACCTTGCAAATTGTGGCGAGCTTTGTATCAACCATGATTCAAACTAAGCGAGCTTTGTAAACACAGATATAGGCCGTGTGCTTGTCTTGATCTGATAAGAGAAACAGATGCAGTTTTAGATAAGTCGGCCAGTTTAATGAAGTTACATCAACACACAGTTTAGATAACTTACAAACATCAAATAATCTTAACCGCAGTTTAGTAATAATCAGTATATCTATACTGACCAGAAAACATTTTAGCCACACTCACCGCTGCCACCACATAGGCTCAGAACCTCACTTTCGTCATGTAGCGATGTAACATGATCATTGAACTGTATCCAGCGTCCTGAATGGCAACATATAATAATCATTATATATATACTGACCAGAAAACATTTAATTCTAAATTTCTAACAGATTTAGATTTAAGATTAATCTGGCCTGACCACTTTGGTGCTTGACCCAGTCAACATAGTGCCCAAAAAGTGCGCTCCGGCCCTGATGTGTCAGGACAGCCACTAAATCGTATATCGCAGTTAATGCTTTCTCAGGTTTTGAAGAATCAACTGCATATAACAAACAACGGTGCAGCTTATTTTGAGTTCGTCAGGCAGCATTAGCAGCAAGTTTGATATCTTGTTGTAGGGGGTGAGAACATCAGAGCACAATGTTGTTAATTGCTGGAAGCTAGAAAGAAGATTTCTGCTAAATAGGAACATAATACAAATTACTAACCATGATCAACATCCATGCTGGAATGTTCCAGAGCCTGAAACAACATGCACACATTCCATCAAGACATTGTCGAACTAAAGCAAATGAGTATGTTTAACTAGCCTCTGTGACAAAACATTAATATCATTATTTCTTGTCAGTTCTTAATAATTAAGACCTCTGACAAAAGATTGATGTGCTTCTAAACCAAACTTCCTAATTGTGCATTTATCACAGAGTCTTCATATGCAAATTGAATGTCCTGAACATTAAAAGAGAATGCTACCTTGCACGACAGAGCTGGAAAATCAAGATTTGAACATAAGTTACCTGTATAGAAGCTTGAATCTTTTGCTTTAGTTCAATAGAGCATAAGTCATGCATATCCAGTTCAGTTGGAAATTCGACTTTCTGGAAGGAGCAAAAATAGTAAAGAAAAACACTCCAGGAAGGCATAAGTTGCTTATAAGAGATGTAAGAGTGAAATAACAAAGTTAGCATACCTGGAAAATCTTGATGGGGCTTTGTGCTGTATTTTGCCAATCTAACCTCGGTAGTCGTACTGTTAGATATCTGAAAGGGAAGAATCTGGAATGTTATTTGTAAACAAAGAAAGCATGTAATTACGCATGGAAATACTTCATTATCTTGCCTTGGTAACTGATTTATGTATGCCTCATTTATATGAATAGCATCGCGTTGCAACGATGGAGAATGCTTCGTGACTTCAGTACGCATACCCTGTTGAAAACATGAAGAATCAAGATCCGCATAAAAAATAACTATCCTAGGAGTATGGGCATTAATAATGAACTTCCCGATGTCAAAACTAAAAGGTGTTCAATTATAAACGGAATGTCACTTACACGCTTCAGTCCTTGTTGGATATTTTGTATATCATTTGCTAAAGTACACGTCAGGATATAACTTGAATCTGGCTTGGAGCCAGTTTCGCCACTTTCTACACAATTTGTCCTGCAATATAGTAGTGACCACATATCGATGCTTAATTCCTGTATGATGCAACTAGAAGTAGATGCAATGAACTTAGAACATTATTATCTTCGTTATGAACAATTAACTTCTGTACAAATAAATAATCTAGCTGCACTATTACAATATAAAAAATGAGCATCCTTTGCTGATATAAGAGGTAGAGAATAAACACCAACTGACACTTGGTATAAAAGTCAACTTGTGGAAATGTCGTATCATCAAGATTTAGGATGGACCAAGTCTGATTCTCTATATTCTTCGAAGCTCCAAATATGCAGAAGAAATCATAGCTTTCTTTTATTTACAAAACTAGCATAGTCGCATAGGATAGGTCCATAGCATAAGAGAAACAATACCAACAGCCTAAGAAAAAAAGAACATATACAGGCATATGATACAAAAACAGCCGTGTGTGTGAGAGAGAGAACCTCGTCACACAATCAATCTGAAACATTTTGTTCATCCAGTCAGTGGTAGGCTCACTACAAAAAAGGTAAAATAATATTCAATATAGTACATATTACACACCACAAGTAAAAATGATAAGGTGCTGCTCAAAAGGGAAAATGTATTTCTGTTCCACAAGTGTTTTTTTACCTACCTAAATACATGCAGTGCTATGAATGAATACAAAATTGATGTTTTGTTAGTAAAAACTGCACAAATTACCTTCCTTTTGATGGAAGAGTTGCTGACAATGTTTCAAGAAACAGTGACCAGAACTCTTGTGCATCCTGCAAGTAACATGGTTTATCATTTAGCATATAAATTTAGTGCATATAACATATGCAATCAGAACAAACCTGCTGCATGTATGCACCTTCATGCCGTTCAGAAAACTGAGGATGAGCTGTCAATAGCATCTACAAATATTACACAGGATTTTTTTTTTATAGAATTCAGAATGCCCCAACCAATATCTCTAATAGGATTCAGGAAAGCTGATCTCTAACCTCAAAGAATTGTTCAGTTTTTACTGGTCCATCACTTTGATCAAGCCTCAGAAAAATGTCCCGGGCTGCAAGGGTCAAATTATGGTGTGCACCATCAACCGAAGCACCCTCCGCATTATCAGGGTAACTGCATGAATAAATGAGGATGAGACAACAAATATTCACGCGAATTAGTACAT
>NC_041383.1:215928099-215993963 GCF_002162155.2 Triticum dicoccoides
GGGGGGGACCTTTTGATCGCTTCCTTAAGCTCCGGAATAGCACGTAGACATTGTAATGTCGAATTCATGTAGCACGTTACGCCGTGCAGGTTGCGAAGACCAGAATAATGTCCCTGGAAATAAAGAGCAACCTTGAAGTCAGGCATAAATAGAGTACCCAAAACAATAGCACATGGTATACTCTGAGCATCCTTTCCCAGAATCATATATTGGTATGAAGCTGTTTTATTGACAAATATTGAATTTTTTATACATTCCATATGACAGTGATGAGAGTCAAAGTTTGACTAATCACATACTCTTATGTGACATGAGAACTAGTTGTAGAGTGATTTCCTACTTGTGGGAACCTACTAAGGATAGAGAATTTACAAGCTTGAGATTTCAAGAGTCTAATGGAAGCTGATTACTGACATTGAAGAGCTGCTTATGTTTCATTGGCTGAGGCCTTCGATCAACCGTCATGTAAGAGTTACAATCAAGCAGATTCAAATCATGAGGTGCAGCATCTATCCCAGCACCCCTCATAATATCTGAGTAACTGCACAAGCAAAACAAAACCAGATTATTATCGATAAACCTTTCCATGCAAACGGCACCTCTCAGGCACGCGGGGAGGGGGGGTAACCTGTCTACTGGCCTTGTAAATTTGACACTAGCAGTTGGTGAGGACGAAACAGAAGTGTCAGCACCATGTATCTGAAAGTTAAAGAACAACAAGCCTAAGATAGATAGAATAGAACACCCTAAATAGAAACAAAACAGAGATGCTAAAAGTAAATCTTGACCTCAAAAGATACACCCATTTCCTGTGTAACACTTTCCTTAGCCTCATTAGCTGAATATGTCAGAAAATAGAATCTCGGTCAAGGATCTAGGTAAACAAAATAGACCAAAGTACAAGTTCAAATGTTCAATACCTTCATGTTCTTCTAGACGCTCCAGTTCCACAGCTGGTGGCTTGACACTAGCAGGCTGAAACTTGGTTTTGATTGTCTTGTTCTTGTTGTCCAAGTCCTCTCTTAAAATGGGGCTCTTGTATTTGAATCTCTCGGTCAGAAATCTCGCAGAAGTAAGGTCCAAGTCAGGTTTCCGTTGATAATTAACTGGACCACTACTGGAGAGTTTTATGGGCATATTATCCAGCAAAAATTTGCCATGCTCATGTTTCGGACGATGGAAAAGTCTGAATGTCTCAATAGATTCAACTGCCTTCACCATTTCAGGTGTCTGTGCCTCATTTTCATCAGAAACAGATTTTCGTTTGGATCCATTGGCTCTGTCATGTTTGCAAGGTGTTATATCTTCCATTTCCAACTGTGCATCTCGAGAGTCGTTTGACCAGTTCTGGGCTTTCCCAAGTCTTTCCGAGCCTAAGCGATGTGCATCGTCCGAACAGAAACAGTCATCGATGTCCTCCATTAGACTATCAGACCTGCCTGCCTCGGAAGTATGCACTATAATGGTTTGGCCGGCACGCTCCACGAAACCATTATCTAAGCCTGTCTCAACGAACTGATGCATAGTCTTGACTGACCAAAACAAGCCATGAAAGCCAGCCTGCAAGATGAACCAACGGAATAAGTTCCAGGCCAAGGTAGCTCCTTTGCTTTCTCAATAAGACGTGGTTGTGGACCCTTCTGTCCCTTCTGTCCCTTCTGTCCCTTCTGTACCTTCGCTTGATTTTCCCTGACCCTGAGTTCATAGTGCTTTCCAGTACTCCTTGTGATGTAGCCATCGAGGTAACCGGAAGGACCATCAATAACGGCGCAAAGCCAATTTGTTGAGCCGATGCAGAAATAGAATAAGAAATGGCCCGACTTAGGAAGCACGCAGCTCAGCTTGTGAGGATGCCCAAACTGATACCTCTGGTCACTCGTATTGAAACACCACAGACGAAAAGTGAGTATAGCTCTGCGCCAACGCAGCCAGACATTGTGCGGGCTGCCCTTCATGTCTACGACTGCATATCCCTGTTCATGGAAAAAAGACATCATGAAACGCCAAGCAAAAGAAAAAACATGATTTATCTTAGGTGTTGCTGAACGAAATGCTGACATACCGGACATTTAAGAGGAAACGGAATAGGCCTTGTATACTGAATTTTGGCTTTGGTTTCTTCATCCTTCTTATGACCATCAGGCGCCTCAATTTGGAAACTACTGCTACGACTGTCTCTGTCTCTCCCGCCTATTGAAGGCCGTCCTAGGCTTTTTGTTCCACGACATGAGTACACATGCCTCTTCAGATGACTAGCACTTCTGACTTTTGAGCCAGAGATGTATGCAAAAGTTTTCCAGCAACGGTTGCAACGGATTTCCGTGCGTTCTTCAGAAACAGTCTCAAGGGTGAAATAGTCCGATGTCGTGGGCTTCTCATTGGTGTTGCAACTTGATGCAGTTGGTGCTAATGCCTTGGTCGTACCGTTGCCACAAGCTCTCACAGATTCATCTGCTCGACTCATCTCAACATCACAACTGGTTTTGTTACCACTGTTCATATCACTGCCATTGATCATTTCCCTTCCATGCAGCACCTCACTTTCCTGCATGGACATCATGGCGGCATGAATACTGGGGTCACCATGTACCATTTTACAGTCCTGTGGCATTCCATCATTGTTATTGTTCGTCGATCCGTCCATATCCTGAGAACAAAAGAATCATGTCAGTTATAGTTCAATTAAACAATAGTAAACACATAGTTTGACAGACAAAATAAAATAAACTCCAAAAATGCAATCTATCAACGATGCATCAAGGCATCAATTAGACACTTACAGACACAAGAAATTAACATGTTTTCAGCATCAAGAGATCTGGATTTTCTTCGACATCAAAACTCAGGCAGCTTCAATTATTATTTATAAGCTTGTATTGTTTTTCAACATGAAAATGGCGTTCAGAATTATACAAAGGGATATGGTCTTCAGTTTTTGCAAACGGTCTACGGTTTTTACGAAGATAAAACATTCAGGACACAGAAGCTGCATTTGGAAGAGATAGAACTTTGTGGCCTCACATTACTAGTTTCTTTTGTATACATATGCAATGTAAATTACATTATAGTGACCAAGTTTTCCAGGACAGTAAATTCCTTGTAAGATAAACATATATCGAATTTATGGCATGATACAAATAAAGCAATTCTAAAATAAAGTTCCTGCTGACATACAAGATTAAGAAACAAGGGGCAAATTTCAAACGATTGACAATGTGATATAAACCATTTCCACCGTTCCCAACATCCACAGGATTGAGACATGTGGATGAAGCCCTAATCAAAAGCAACCCCGTCGACTCATACGGATCGTACAACTCGCCCACATCAACATTTCTCTGCTAAAAAGGAAACCCACCACTAAATAGAGAGGGATAGCCCAACTAAACCACAGGAAATGCATACCTTTGGCAGCACCTTCAGCATGAACTACTACTACACGATCTAACTGGACGAAAAAAATCACTCCGAAAATCCACACACAAACCCCCGTAATTAATTACAGGATGAAAAAAAACACGGGCTCGACAGCAGCTGTTTCACCAGAAACAAGCACGATAAAGCCAAATCGGGCACAGGTTTCACCCACAAAATGATTACCCTAACAGCACAACCTGCTTTCACCGTGAAATCTACCAGGAAAATCCCCCCAATTTCATGTCCCCCCACACGATCCAACCGCACGAAACAGAACACATTGAGAAATCCGCGCACAAAACCCCGCACCAGGTTCGACAGAACCGACGAACCTACAGAAAAAGGGGGGAAACGTTTACCCTAACAGCAGAGCGTGCTTTCAACGTGAATCCACAGACAAAACCCCAAATCCCCAATTTATCCGCTCCTCCGTCGCAATCCAGTCGCACGAACCAAATCGCATTCGAAAATAATGCGCGCAAAACCCCGCAAAAGTATGCAGAGAACTGGGTTTTGGGATGGGTCGCCTCTCTCTCACCTCCGAAGAAGCAGAGCTCGGCTCGGCCCAGAGGAAAAGAAGGCCGAAAGAAACCCTAGACCGTATGTTCTCCTTCCGCGTGCGGGATCCGGTGGGGATGGGTCGCGCCTCTTTCACCTCCGAAGAAGCCCAGAGGAGGAGAAGGGCCGAGAAAACCCTGGGGTGGTGGGATGGGTCGTCTCTCTCACCACATTTCCCTGCGTGCGGAAAGAAAGAGGCGGCCGCGGATCTGGGGTGTTTTTATAAACTGGGTAGGAGAGTCGCCCGCCACGCCCGCCGGGCCCAAAATAGTTTGGTTTTTTTTATTTAGTTTTGGTTTTTGCATTTTTTTTCGTTTTCTGTCTTTAAAAACGAGTGCATTTTGGGTCTAAAATATGGTAATACTTTTCATCTAATTTAATTAAAAAACACATATTTTAAAAAAGTATTCATGTATGTTTTTAAAATGGTATGTGTTTTTATAAATCATGTAACTAAATAAGTATTTGCATGGTTTTAAAATTGTATTTAAAAGGCAGTCATGCATTTTTAAAAATATACATCCATTTATAAAAAAAATCACATATTTTAAAATTTTATTTTAACTCAAAAATTGTCCACCCATTTAATAAATACTCATGTACTTCATTTGAGATAGACGTGACTTTTTCTCCAAGCGTTTTCTCCCTTCCCCTCAGCGGTTAGGCCAGTCACCCCCCTTCAGGATTCATCGACGAGCTCGTGGATTCATCTCCCCTCTGCTTGCCGCTTTGGCAACCATTGGGGGAGGGGGGATCCTGTGTCTTAACTTTGCGTTATCGTTTGGTGCTCAAGTAGTACGTGTGTGTATTATTGTCGTTGTTGTTTGATGCATGCGTTGTGTTGGACTTGTTCTGGTACTTTGTTGCATTCGGGGGTTTGCTTTATATATAAAACGGGCAAATGCTTTTTTCGGTTAATATTCATAATCCCCTTTTAATTATAGCTTAACCCCATCATACAACATGTATGTTCCTCCTCTAATTATGCATGCACCAGTTATCCGTTTAATTAGCCCAACATATGGTTGCTTGGGACAAAGGTCAAGCACTGATTGCTTGGGACGGAGTTTGCAAACCTAAAGATCAAGGGCGGTTAGGCTACTAGACATTAGTACTCACAACCAGGCTGATGTAGGGTGGAAACCCTAGGGCCGATCTTTCATAGAATGGAGAGGATCCTACGAAGAACACGAGGAGAAACGAGAGGAAACACTCAAATCAAGAGAATAATCACACATGTGCTAGATCCATGAACATAGAGAGTGATACAAGATCCAAACGCAACAAGGGATGATACAAGAGGCGGTAGTTCTTCTTCGTGAGGAGGTCTTGAGGGGTCTTCCCGTTAGGGGTCTTGAATCCACTTGGGGGATCTTCTCCGTAGAGGTCGTGAACTCCGATGGAGAAGGTATCAAATGGATGAGCAAAGCTCTGTCTCTCAAATGAGCTAATCCTTTGCTAACCCTAGAAAGAGGGAGGAGAAGGGGTTTATATAGTCTGAGGGGCGAAGGGGTACATGGGCCTCGGCCCTTTCACTGTGCGCAGACAGGCAGAGCTGGACGTCCGGGCGTCGGGCCGGATGTTCGGGCCTTCACGAGGAGCCGGATGTCCGGGCTGGCGGGGTCGTTTCTGAGCTCTCTGGATAGACATGGTCTGGATTTCCGGGCCAGGGGCCGGATGTCCGGCGGCTCACTAAGAGCCGGATGTCCGTGCCTTTTGCCGAATGTCCTGATGAGACACGAACAGCAAGACGCTAATTCGTGCGTGTAGGTGGCCCGATCTTTCACGACGATGCTTGACCAACAGTTCGTCCCCCTGTTCCTCCTCGCAACCTCCAAGATAATTTTCACCCGCGTAGGAAAATACGCGAATAAAAATAATGACCCCCTTGGATCAACACGTAGGCGTCGATGTGATGATCAACCCTCCGTCGCTAGTAAATTTCCACGATGAGAAAATCACAGATGATACACAAGATATGACCGCCCAAAACCTGGACATTTTATTGTGTTGTTCATAACTCATCAATAAACTCAAAACTGATCTCCTTGCATCGACCGTAGCCTGGCTTTTTATATGTCAACGTGTGCAACTCCCCTAATCTATCAACTTGTGAAAGGATCGATATGGTTGACTAGAGGGGGGGGGGTGAATAGGCAACTAACAATTTTTAACCTTTTCTTTACCAAATTAAACTTTGCAACAAAATAGGTTGTCTAGATGTGCAACTAGGTGAGCAACCTATATGATGCAATGACAACTAGTACACAAGTAAGCAGGGGATGTAACAACAAGTAAGCTTGCAAAAGTAAAGGCACGAAATAACCAAGAGTGGAGCCGGCGGAGACGAGGATGTGTTACCGGAGTTCCTTCCTTTTAAGGGGAAGTACGTCTCCGTTAGAGCGGTGTGGAGGCACAATGCTCCCCAAGAAGCCACTAGGGCCACCGTATTCTCCTCACGCCCTTACACAATGTGAGATGCCGTGATTCCACTATTGATGCCCTTGAAGGCGGCGACGAACCTTTACAAGCAAGGTTGGGGCAATCTCCACAACAATCGGAGGCTCCCAACAACAACAACAACACCACGAAGCTTCACCACAATGGAGTATGGCTTCGAGGTGACCTCAACCATCTAGGGTTCTCAACACCCAAGAGTAACAAGATCCGCAAGGGATAAGTGGGGGGAATCAAATTTCTCTTGGTGGAAGTGTAGATCTGGGCCTTCTCAACCAATCCCGAGCAAATCAACAAGTTTGATTGGCTAGGGAGAGAGATCGGGCGAAAATGGAGCTTTGAGCAACAATGGAGCTTTGGGGGAAAGAGGTAGGTCAACTGGGAGGAAGAAGACCCCTTTATATAGTGGGGGAACACATCCAACCGTTACCCCACTGAGCAGCCCCGCACAGGGCGGTACTGCCGCTAGGAAAGGGTGGTACTACCGCTGAGAGCGGTACTACCGCTCCCTACCCAGCGGTACTACCGCTCCCTACCCAGCGGTACTACCGCGCTGAAGAGGGAGTCAGGCCACTGGCCCCAGAGCGGTACTACCGCGGGAGTAGGAGCGGTACTACCGCTCGGAGCGGTACTACCGCTTCTACTACCACTTCTAGTGCCGCAAAACCCGACACGAGAAAACATCGTCTCGAATCGAGGCGGTAGTAGGCGCGGTACTACTGCGGTACTACAGCCGAAACCCGCGAGCGGTACTACCGCTCTGCGGAGCGGTACTACCGCTCGGTGGAGCGGTACTACCGCTGGGGGGCTTCGGCGGTACTACCGCTGTAGATCGCGGTACTACCGCTTGGCACAGGGCGAAGCAGGTTACGGAAGAGAAGTGCAACTCCAAAGATGCGAAGGGAAGACGACGGGTGTGATAAGGATGTGTACGTGTTGATTCCACCCTAGTCTTACCAAAGCGGATCCCCTCTTAATAGTACAGTGACTCCTACGAAACTAGTCCACCAACAACGAAACGCAGGAGCTACACCGTCTTGAATAAAACACCGAAGGGAGGAAATCGTCTCGTGCCAATGGATGATTCTCTGAAAGAACTTAACGCACACGATTAGTCCGCAAAAGCATTGTCATCAATCACCAAAACCACTAGGGAATAAATATGCCCTTACAACTTGGACTCCAAGACTCTCACGTCTCCAACTAATGAGTAGAAAAACAAAGTCTAACAAGAAAATAAACTCATGTACAATGCTAGCCAACTAGCCGGATGACACAAACCAAAAATAAGAATCCTAACCGATTTGTATTAGGATTTTCTACCTATCACAACAACTTGACGTGGAGGTGTACGGAAATTAGGCTCTATGGAAGCTAGCACCGATTTCATCTTAGTTTCCTGTATTCTCTTGTAACTAGTAAGCATGCACGTGCAACACACGTCTCAAACAAAACAAGTTGACATGGTATCAGATCGCTACAAAATGTTATCATGTCACTCAAATTATATTTTTAAAAAGTGTGACATATTTCTGATCCAACACATGTATCCTAGTCTATAGTAAAAACATCTATTCTGGATCTAATTTTTATTATTATAATGTGAGGTGAATCGGACACGACCGATAAAAATAAGACAACTTCTTCTTTGGTTCGGACAAGGCCGTGATCAATCACAATCTCTCCCGTCACTGCCTAGTACAGTACTCTACATAGTAGTATTAAGAAAAAAACATCAGATTTCTAAAAAAACCGTCAGTCATCATCTCCACTGCCACCTCAGATTCTTCTCTGGATAGTTCCCCACCACTCCCTCACAATCTCCTCCGTTCCCCATTCTCTCCACCATAGCCAGCGCTCCCTGGTCAGGCCGCCCCCTCCCCTTCGTCACCATCGCCGGCGCTCCCTGGTCAGGCTGCCCTCCCCTTCGTCACCAGCGCGGCCGCTCTCTCACACCCCGTAGGTCAAAGGTTGAATTTTTATCCGCCGCTGATGGTGCTGCTGGGCGAGGAGGCGCTGGATGCGCGTGCGCCGGCGCTGGATCTGCTCCGTCTGGCTCCGGCGACCTTACCCTGTGGCTCCGGGACAGGAAGGCTACCCCGACGACATACAGGTCCGCCCCCTTCTCCTTTCCTCTTGGATTTCTTCTTCTTCCCTTCCCTGAGATGAGATGTACGTTCCTGCCTCACGCACACAGCAACTGGACTCTATGCACAGCGAGGAGGATGAAGACACCCAGCCATGGATTTTTAGCAGCACTCACTCAAGGAAAAAAGTGCGCCACCTCCCGCCTCCCTCTCTATTTGATTCAATTCTACAGGAGTGTATGCGTGTTCCTCACACCTTGTTGCTCTGTTGGTGTTCGTGCTGGGCTGCAAGAGACCTCAACACGCCAATGGATGCAGCCAGCCTCCAACTCACCACGCACCTGCACCAACTTGATGTAGGGAGAGGAGGAGTGAGGCTTCTCTCACGGGATGACGCCCAGCCATGGGGCAGCAACAATCCAAGGTCAAGCCTCCCTCTACCTCTCTCTCGTTTTGATTCCATAGGTCTGGTTCCCTGATTTTTCTGCTGCTCTAGATTCACTTGCATGCTTGACTGAATCTAGTTGCTCTCAGGCCCTAGTGTTCAATGAGATAGGCATTGCCCTGTTTACTAATTTAATTTGCTTGCCTGCAGCCACATGGTCCAGAGATAGAATTGAGATATTCAGACTAAGTTTAATGATTTGCTGGTTATAATTACTGAATTTCGCTTGGTGCTATCACTGTCGACCTCTAGTGCTGAATCAGTTGTACACTGTACTGTTTACCAATTTAATTTGCTTGCTTGCCGCCACATGGTCCAGAGATAGAAATTCAGATATATTGAGACTAAAGTTTAATGATGTGCTGGTCATAATTGGTTCAGTGACTAAATCTGTCCCCAAACTATCAAAATTGTATGTCAAAGCTAAAAAACTATCAAAACTTTGCTTTCAAGATGAGCCTAAATTCAGTAAGATGTGTGCGCAGCTTGCTTTCAAGAATGTTAAACTACTCCATGCTTATTTAAACTAATTCCTCCTACAGATTGTTGTCAAAATAAGCCTAAATTCAGAGTCTTCGGAAGTCAATTACTTTGAGCCTTTGAGTTAGGATGTATACCAGTCTCTTTGTAGTTTGCTCTTAATAAACTCTTCCCTTGGCCATGATGAGATGTTTAAGTCTTTCCACTTATCAGTTTTTAGTTCCACTTGAAGCGATGCATATTCGAATACATTTTCTAGTCCTTTGAGCTGTTGAATGAATAAATGAAAAAGTATCAGCATCACAACCGAACAATAACAGAAATCGTGTTATCAAAAGATGGTGTAGTGGGACTAATGACTAACCATAGCGGTGAGGTCTTTGCGGCTCATTCCTGGGCCTAGCGAGTCGAGCACCTGGATGCATCGCTGCCCGACATTTATAACTGCTAGGTACCAATGGAAGTGTTCAATGTTAACTGGAATGTATATCTGAAAATAGGGTTTTTGTTAGTTTAGGTCCCATCTATACAAACATTTATATGGAACTGAGACTCACCATATCATGTTCCAAATAAGTTATAGCCAATTCAATTGGGGCATAGATAATAAATTTGATCATCATTACCTTGTGATATAGCTAGCTGTGCCGGTGTTCCGTTATGTAGGCCATCTATTTCCTCACTGGTATTTTTTTTTCTTTTGTAGGCTTCACGCCTTCTCTTATTAATCTCATCTTTATTTTTTGCATACCGCTCTCTATCCCTCTGCCCTTTTAGTTCCTTTGGGTCTGCAAATCATGAAACAGTTCAGCAGTTGTAATACTGTATCGAACTTGAGTGACTGGGTTATGATCAATACATGATGTTTGGTTGTTGCTTATATCCTGGAAGGGGGTGCGCGTCCTGACTGGGTTATGATCAATACCTGATGTTTGGTTGTTGCTTATATCCTGGAAGGGGGTGCGCGTCCTGCTGGGAGTGGGGGTCCTGTTGGGAGTGGTAGGGCCCATACGAATATGAACTCCTGTAAAAACATGTGAGATCATTATATTTAATGGAGCGCAAGACCATCATTTAGAATATGGAACCAACAACCTCGAAATGTAATGCTGTACTTTATAATAGATTCAATCGCAATTGTCGCTGTCAAGAGGCCTCATGCATAGGGTGTATTTTCTTATGGTCATATGATTTTGAGGGGACATCTTTGTAATAGATTCAATCGCGATTGTCGCTTTTGATCAAGAGGCCTCATGCATAGAGTGTATTTTCTTATGGTCATATGATTTTGACAGAACATTGTGGCAAACTACAAAGATTTGTTTCAGTCATAGGTTAGGTCAGTGGTATCAAATTTTCAGTACCATGGGGATTTGCTGAGGATCCGTGGTATGATTTCACTTGCTCATGCACTTTATGATTGGTTTTCATAACATATGCTCACGACATATGGTTCATCTCTTGCATCGATTACATGGACAATCATAGATCCTAGTATGTGGATTAACCATGGTTTCACTATTTATGTAGAACTATGCAGAACAGAAACATGAGCAATGAACGGATGTCATTGTTAACATCTTCACATGAGTGCAAAGGTGCATGCCGAGGAGTTTGCCACCGCCGATGCGCAGTCCGGAGACAGTCGCGTCAGTGTGGGCGACGGCGTCTGAAAGATGCGTGCAAAGGTGCATGCCGAGGAGTTTGCCGCCGCCGATGCGCAGTCCGGAGACAGTCGCGTCAGTGTGGGCGACGGCGTCTGAAAGATTGAAGAGAAAGCATGCACCTGTGTTGGCGAGGAGGCTGTCGTCGTGGATGTCGTGGGCGTCGTCGGCGTCGTCTGGCGTCGTTGGTGCGGGCGTCCTCGGCGCGGGCGTTTCGGTGGAGGGCAACTCTGAAGAGCGGCAGGAGGATTGATCGCCGCTAATTTTGGAGCGGATGTGGCTGTTTCGGTGTGTTTTTTTTCTTTTCTTTTTGTTGGGGTTGGCTCAAGGACGGCAGAGTTTTGTCCGCCCACCTAAATTGCTTATCGTACAACGTCAGGGGTACTTTTCTGTATTGACGGTTAGATCCCATTGAGTAGGCTTATCTTGACCCTCCAATTGATGTGTTTTCTTCTATGTACAGTAAGCGGGGTGCGTTTAGGGGAGTTAACGTTTGCTTAGTTTATAGTAGTAGAGATGTGGCCGAACAAAGTCTCTTGCCAACTTCTCTGTACGTGACTTTCCTTTGACCCTTTCTGTTATCAAACATGCTCGTGCACTTTTAGACTCCATGTGTACACGACCATACACCAACGTTCCAAACATACCTCTTGAATTCAATAAATGTGTCGTACAACTGGTCATTGATCGGCCCATTAAAGAACTGATTTTTGGTCCGCATAATTGATGCACCTGACCATCGTTTCCTCGATGAAATCGAGCCACATGCATGGCATTATTTTCACAACCTTTTCATGACCTGACTCCTTAATTGGCTCAGTTTTAGTAACATCAACAATCGATGGTGTCACGCCCGTATCATGTCTGGGCTGACAGGGTCCAGCTTCAGTGGTGTTCTGTGAAGGGCGTCGGATTTCTGGGCCAGGCGCCGGATGTTCGGGGTCCTCGGGCCGGATGTCCGGGGCCAGGCCGGATGTCTGGGCCCTGTAGCATGGTGGTTGCTGGGTTACTGCTGTGTGGGCATCTTCAGGGGTCGGATGTCTGGGGCCATGGCCGGATGTCTGGGCCCTGGGAGCTGCTCTCAGTTCTTTCTATCGTCCCTCTTCATCCTTGTATTTTGGGACTTGTCCGTCTTCACGTGCATCTTCGAGAGGGTCTTCTAGGTACCTGATCATGCACAACATTTCGGACTTAGAGCCATGTCTCAAGTGTATCATATGAGATATCACTAAGGAAAGATGTCACCTTGGTGTCGAGAGTTGTAGCTCATGCTCGTGTCATTGGTCCTCTTGGCACTTGATGAGACGATGGTAGGTCCATGGGGATGACCATAGGATGCTCCGCATCATCTCCCTTCCCTCCCCCCCCCCTTGGGAAAGATTCGACCTCAGATCGAAATCCTCATCACCATGGTAGGGAGAGAGATCTTTGACGTGGAATATGTCAACCACGGAGTACTTGTCGCATGGAATGTCGATCTTGTAGGCGTTGTTGTTGTAGCGTTCTAGCACCTTGAAGGGTCCATAGGCTCGTGGTCGAAGCATGGACTTGCGTTCGTTGGGGAAGCATTCCTTGCGAAGGTGTAGCCATACAAGATCACACATGTTGAATATCATGGGATGCTTGTTGATGTTGAGCTTGTTCGCGAGTCGTTGTACTTGGTGCTTGATTGTGTGCCTTGTATCTTCATGTGTTTTCTTGAGGTAGGTCACTCATGCACTCACGTCCAAGTTGATGCGCTCTTGTAGTGGTAGAGGTAGGATGTCCAACGGGGACAACAGGTTGAAACCGTAGACGACCTCGAAGGGGGACTTGCCGGTAGTCAAATGTCTTGCACGGTTGTAGGCGTACTCGGCGATGGGTAGACACTCCTCCCACTCCTTCATGCTCTTCTTGATCAACACACGTAGGAGGGTAGACAACGTCCGATTCGTGATCCCCATTTGGCCATCGGTTTGAGGATGGTATGCCGAAGAGAACAAAAGCTTGATTCCGAGATTGGCGCATAAGGTCTTCCAAAAATAGCTTAGGAACTTGACGTCGCGGTCCAAGAAAATCGTCTTTGGCACTCCATGTAGGCACAAGATTTCCCTACAAAAAAGATTTGCAACATGTGAAGCATCGTCTATCTTGTTGCATGGGATGAAATGAGCCATCTTAGAGAATCGGTCCACAATAACAAACACGGAATCTTTGCCATTTTGAGTTCTAGGAAAACCAAGTAAAAAGTCCATACTAATATATTCCCATGGGTGATATGGTATAGGAAGTGGCACATAGAGACCATGGGATTGAGCTTTAGACTTAGCTTTGCAACATGTAGAGCATCGATTGGTAAAGCGTGAGATGTCGCGGAATATGTTGGGCCAAAAGTAGTTCTTGAAGAGCGTGGCGAATGTCTTATCGTGTCCAAAGTGTCCCATAAGTCCTCCTCCATGAGCCTCTTGCAAAAGTAACAAACGAAGAGAAGACTCAGGGATACATAGTTTGTTAGCTCTCATAAGATAATCATCTTTGATGTAATATTGTTCCCAAGATGTATTTGTCAAACATTTGGCATATGGAATAGCAGAAGTAGGATCATGCGCATACAAGTCTTTTATGTGCTCAAAGCCAATGACATTCAATTCAGGTTGGGTAATAAGCATGCATCTATGGGAAAGAGCATCCGCCACAACATTTTCCTTACCTTTGATACACTTGATGACATAAGGAAATGACTCAATGAATTCACTCCACTTAGCATGACGCTTGTTCAACTTAGTTTGACCCTTAAGATACTTAAGTGTTTCATGATCCGTGTGAAGAATGAACTCATGAGGGCGGAGATAATGCTCCCAAACATGCAAGACTCTCACTAATGCATATAACTCTTTGTCATAATGGGGTAGTTAAGTTGCGCTCCGGAAAGTTTTTCACTAAAGTGAGCTATGGGTCGCTTCTCTTGCATTAACACACCTCCTATGTCGTACCCACTAATGTCGCAATGGATCTCAAATGGTTTATCAAAGTTGGGTAATGCAAGTGAAGGGGCATGCGTAAGCAAATTCTTAAGCTCATTAAATGCGGTATCTTGAGATGGTCCCCAAATAAATGGTGCATTTTTCTTACTCAAGGCGTGTAAAGGTAAAGCGATGGTGCTAAAATCCTTCACAAATCTATGATAGAAACCGGCTAAGCCAAGAAAACTACACACTTGTTGCAAGTTTGTTGGTTGGGGCCAAGTTTTAATAGCATTGATCTTGGATTCATCTACATGAACACCCTTAGAGGACACAACAAAACCCAAGAAAACAAGCTTAACAACACCAAAAAGGCATTTGTCCATATTAGCATAAAGACGCTCTTTTCTAAGAGTTTGCAAAATGGTTCTAAGATGGGTGACATGAACTTTGAGAGATTTGCTAAATACAAGAATATCATCAAAATAGACCACAACAAATACGCCAATATAAGGGTGAAGAACAAAATGCATCACGCGCATAAAGGTGACGGGTGCTTCGGATAAACCCATTGGCATGACCATCCATTCATACAAGACAAACTTGGTTTTGAAAGCAGTTTTCTATTCATCACCTTCTTGGATGCGTATTTGATAGTAGCCACTTTTAAGATCAATTTTAGAGAAAATTGTGGCTCCACTAAGTTCGTTTAGCATGTCATCAAGTCGAGGAATAGGATATCTATAGCGAACGGTGATATCATTCATAGGACGACAATCGAAACACCTGTGATATGTACCATATTTCTTGGGAACAAGGATTACCGGTACGACACATGGGCTCAAGCTTTCTCGTACATGGCCGTTGTCGATGAGTTGTTGAACTTGTCGTTGGATCTCCTTGGTTTCCTCGGGGTTGATGCAGTATGGAGCCTTGTTAGGAAGAGGTGCTCCGGGGATGAGGTCGATGCGGTGTTCGATGCTTTGAAGAGGAGGTAGACCCGGAGGTAGCTCATCGGGTAATACATCTTGGAATTCCTGCAATAGAGAAGATAACACTAAAGGTAGATTGTGAGAGGTGTTAGTTTTTGTTGCCTCGTCCTTGCACAAAAGGACATAGTGCATAACACTTGATGGGTTCTCACTCACTTCTCTCATCTCACTTTTGGTGGAAAATAGTACTAAGTTTTTCTTGTCGCTCATCGTGGAGGCACTCATTTTGGGCTTGTGGATCTCACTCCCCTTTGGGTGGCTCACTCTCTCACTATTCTCTCCATGATGTGTGGTTGCTTGCTTGTCGGTGATCACTTGGATTGGAGACATGGTTAGTAGCACGTGCCCCTTTCCCTTCATCTTGAAGCTATAGTGGTTTGTTCGCCCGTTGTGGATGACGCCACAGTCAAATTGCCATGGTCGTCCAAGTAGGAGGTGGCAAACAGACATAGGAACAACATCACACTCCAAAGTGTCTTCATATGCTCCGTTCTTGAAGGAAACTTGCACCATCTGCTCCACTTGAATAGTGCCGGAGTCGCTTAACCATTGGATCTTGTAGGGGCAAGGGTCCCTCATCTTGACCGATTGGAGCTTGGAGCATAGTTCTTCACTCGCCAAGTTATGGCAACTTCCTCCGTTGCTGATGACCTTCATAGACCTTCAGTTGATGCTCGCCTTGGTGTGGAAGATATGGCATCTTTGGTCTTCATCTTGTTGATTGAAGTGTCAAGAGAGACAACGAGAGCGGGGCTCAAATCTTCGTCACAAAATACTTGGTCGTCTTCATCTTCATTCGCTTGTCGGTGCATAGCTACATGCTCAAGGGCTTCCATTCCCCCTTCACTCATGGAGTCGTATGTACCATCGTCGTTGAGGATCATGGTGCGCTTGTTGGTACACTCGAAGGGCTTGATGGAATTTGTCTTGATGGTCTCATCCGGTGGAGTTGTAGATGATGAAGCTCTCGGCTTGAAGTTGCTTGTAGTAGGAGGATGACTTGAGGATGTCCAAGTTTTCTTGTAACTTGACTTGTCGCTGTTGCTTGGTGAAGCTTTTGTGGTGGAAGAATGTGCCGAAGTCATTTAAGCTTGATTATTGGAGAAGCTATAGGACTTGGAAGAGAACTTGGCATACTTGAAGTTATCTTGCACTTTTCGCTCTGCTTTGGTAGCTTGATGCACTGGCTCGATGAGGTTGGAGTAAGGTTGGAAGTCGGCCATATTATTGATAGGGTGATTGAGTCCATTCAATAAACATGCCATAGTTTGCTCATCATCCTCCGTGACATTGGCTCATATCATGGCCATCTCCATTTCCTTGTAGTACTCTTCAATGCTCTTTGTTCCTTGCTTGAGGAGTTGCAATTTCTTGAAGAGGTCGTGGTTGTAGTAAGTTGGCACAAAGCACGCTATCATGACATCCTTCATTTGATCCCATGTTGTGATGGGTGGTTCACCTCTTGCTTCTCGATGCTCAATGACTTGCTCCCACCAAATGAGGACATAATCTTGGAACTCAAGGGATGCCATGGCGATCTTTTTCTCTTCCTCATAGTTATGCAAATGAAAGATCTTGTCAACCTTCAATGCCCATGAAAGGTACTCTTTGGGATCATTGCTTTCGGTGAACTTGGTCATGGTGAACTTGAGCTTGACATAGCGTTGCTCTTCATTGTTGGGGTCGAGGGTGATGACGCCCTTGATGTGGAGGGTTGTGAACCTCAAGTTGCTCTTGGCATGGAGGACTCCCATTGTCATGTTGCTCTTGGCAAACTTGTGGTTCTTGTCGGTGCAATCGTGCTTGATAATTCCTCTCTTGAACTTCATTGTGAAGTGCTTCTTCTTGCTCGCGTGTATGTCAGTTGCGTGCGGCGACGGTGCGACTTGTGTCTCGGAGGCACGTTGCGCCTCAAGTACTTGAGCTTCACACTATTGTTGTTGTTGTTGACGGAGAGCTTCGGCATCTTGCTCGTCTTGGTGTTGGCGTGCTCGCTCTTCCTCTTGTTGGCGTAGGCATTGCCTTTCTTCTGCTTGCGCAAAGGTATCTTGGTTTTGGCGATGCCAATGTTCTTGCTCATCAAGTTGCTCTTGTGTACTATTGTCGTGTAGAGGATTGTGGTTTTCTTGACGGTCTTGGCGCGCGGCTCGACGTAGAGTGTTCGATGTCGGTGTACTTGAGCCGGAGATTGTGTCATCGGTATGTCGACTCGAGCGGCTCCATCTTGAAGATGATGAAGTGGTAGAAGAGCGGTTAACCAACAAGGCACGAATCTCGTCCATTCTTTCATTGTTCTCATGTTTTTGTCCGTCGAGCTTGTTGTTGAAGTAGTCACTTGTACGTTGCTCAAAATGTCGCAAGTCGGTGACGAGATTGTCAATGTGGTCGTTTAATGCTTGTTGTTCTTGATGCAATGCTCTTTGTGCACCGAGGAGGTGGTTCTTGGTGACGTAGGTGTTCGGGTCCTCGTCTTGCTTGATGAAGAGTGGGTTGGTAGAAGTAGTTGGCCTATCCATCATTCCAAGTAAATGTGTGAGTGGAAGAAACGGAAGAACAATACCAAATGTACCTTGACCGATGTTGAGAATGGATCAAAGATCACTCAATGATGTAAGAAAGAAATAGCACAATTGGTACTGTATCTCGTCAATATTTCACACCTACACAAAGAAAGCTTATGGTGGAGCTCTGTTAGGATGGTGGCACAAAACTTATGCAATTGTTAGTGAGACTCAATAATGTTGAAAAAAGATTCGCAAATTTGAAAATGCAACAAGTAGACCAATAGCAAATAGTGGTACACGAAAACACACACACACGAAAAGATAGATGGAGTCGTGCAACCAAAAATGGGCTCAAAAGAGGCAATAATAAAGTTATTATTTATTTCCTTATTTCATGAGAAATGTTTATTATTCATGCTAGAATTGTATTAACCGGAAACTTAGTACATGTGTGAATACATAGACAAAACATAGTGTCCCTAGCATGCCTCTACTTGACTAGCTCGTTAATCAAAGATGGTTATGTTTCCTAACCATAGACATGTGTTGTCATTTGAGGAATGGGATCACATCATTAGGAGAATGATGTGATGGACAAGACCCATCCGCTAGCTCAGCATCATGATCGTTACAGTTTCATTGCTACTGCTTTCTTCATGACTTATACATGTCCCTTAGGGCATCTCCAGCCGCGCCCCCAGGAAGGCCTCCCCAGGCGATTTTTTCGCGCCGGCGCCCAAAAAACGGCCCAGTCGCGCCCCCAGGAGCCCGATTTTCGCCGGCTTGGGCCAAAAACAGCGCCGGCGGACCCAGCCCGAACCCGGCGCGCTGGGGGGCGCCCGGGGGCACCGGGGCGATTTGTTTTGGCGCGAAGAAGCCGCAGGCCAGCCGCGTCAGCGACTCGGCGCCTCGTCTCCCCCCAACGGCCTCGGTTCCCACGGGGAATCAATGGCAAGGCTGCCGGCGGTCAGCCTTGCCATTGATTCCTTCACGGGCGGTGCTTCACGGGACGGCGCGCCGACGCCTCCCCTCCCTCACATGCGTACACACGGGTGCGGCCCGGCTATAAAAGCTGGCGGCCTCCACTCTCCTCTGCCCACACCAGCCCCGCCCGCCCCCTCGCCGCCGTCCAGCCCCTCCCTCTCCCTGCCTCTCCCGAGCACCGTCGCCATGGCAGAATGCTTCCCCGGAGACGAGGCGGCGGCCAACGGCTTTGGCGCGCGTCCCTCACCGACGCCCAACTCTTCCTCCCCCAGTACGCCGCCGACAACCACGCGGCCTGGGCGGCGTATTTCGAGCGCCGCCAGCAGCAGCGATTGGCGTCCACCAACGGCGCGCCGGTGGTCGGCGGGCAGCAGAACAGCGAGGGGCGCCGCCTCTGGTGGGGCGTCCCCGGCCGCACACTCGAGGGCGTGCTCATGTACCTCGAGGGCGGCAACGACCCGCCGTTGGCGTAGCCCCCGGCGCAGCACCGACGCGTCGGGCCATGGGCGCCAAGGAGGTTCGGGTCCTCCTCCTCTTCCTCCTCCCGATCCTCGTCGCACTCCTCCGGCACTCCGGCCCTGCTCGGTGTCAAGGCCGAGCCCGCGGCGGAGTCGCCGCTCGACCGGCGCACTCGCAGCGCCGGCATCGTCATCAACGAGGGCGGCCGGCGCGCCTCCTCCTCGTCGGCTCCTCCGCACTTCGTCAAGCCAAAGACGGAGCCGGGGCTGGCGCCGGTGAAGACGGAGCCGGGGCTGGTGCCGGTGAAGACGGAGCTGGGGCTGGCGCCGGTGAAGGCGGAGTTCGACGACGACGACGCGGCCCTAGAATGGGCGCGCCAAGACTCCATTGCGATGGAGAAGGCGCGCCAGGAGAAGGTGAAGGAGCGCCAGCGCGCTGCCCTGCGCCGCTTCAAGGAGCGCCGACGCGGCCGCGATGAAGACGGGGTCGTCGTCCTATGCGACAGCAACGACGACGACGACGCGCCGCCGCCAGTCCGCCATGGCGACACCGGGTCCAGCAGGGGCGCCCGTGTCAAGGAGGAGAAGGCCGACGATGACGATGGGGGCGACGACGGCGACGACTTCAGCCCCTTTCTTTTTTAAATTAGGTTAATGTAATGAAAATGCGCGAATTTCGCCGAAATTTGCCATGTTTAGCCGAAATTTAACTACTTTTTATCATAACTTCGCCGAACGGCCTTTTTTTTAACACGCGCCTAGGGGCGGCCCTGGGGGCCGACGGCTGGGGACCGACTCGCCCCCAGGGCCATTTTTCGCGCCGGCTCACCCCCAGGCGGTGCTTTTAGACGCCCCCTGGGGGGCCAACGGCTGGAGATGCCCTTAGGCTATGAGATTATGCAACTCCCGAATGCCAGAGGAACACCTTGTGTGCTATCAAAAATCACAACGTAACTGGGTGATTATAAAGATGCTCTACAGGTGTCTCTGAAGGTGTTTGTTGGGTTGGCATAGATCGAGATTAGGATTTGTCACTCCGTGTTTCGGAGAGGTATCTCTCGGCCCTCTAGGTAATGCTCATCACTATAAGCCTTGCAAGCTATGGGACTAATGAGTTAGTTGCGGGATGAAGCATTTCAGAATGAGTAAAGAGACTTGCCAGTAACGAGATTGAACTAGGTATGATTATACCGACGATCGTATCTCGGGCAAGTAACATACCGATGACAAAGGGAACAACGTATGTTGTTATGCGGTTTGACTGATAAAGATCTTCGTAGAATATGTAGGATACAATATGAGCATCCAGGTTCAGCTATTGGTTATTGATCGGAGATGTGTCTCGATCATGTCTACATAGTTCTCGAACCCGTAGGGTCCTCACGCTTAACGTTCGATGACGATTTGTAATAAGTTATGTGTTTTGATGACCGAAGTTTGTTCGGAGTCCTGGATGAGATCACGGACGTGACGAGGAGTCTCTAAATGGTCGAGACGTAAAGATCGATATATTGGAAGGCTATATTCGGACATCGGAAAGGTTCTTAGTGATTCGGGTATTTTTCGGAGTACCGAGGAGTTACGGGAATTCACCGGGAGAAGTAATGGGCCTTATTAGGCTTTAGTGGAGAGAGGGAAGAAGGGCCAAGAGGTGGCTCGCACCTCCCCCTGCCCAAACCGTATTGGACAAGGGGTGGGGGCGCAGCCCCCCTTTCCTTCTCCCTCTCCCTCTCTTTCCTTCTCTCCTACTCCGAATAGGAAAGGTAATCCTACTAGGACTTGGGAGTCCTAGTAGGACTCCCTATGCTTGGCGCGCCCTCTAGGTCGGCCACCTCTCCCTCCCTCCTTTATATACAGGGGAGGGGAGCACCCCAAGGACACACAAGTTTTCTCTTAACCGTGTGCGGTGCCCCCCTCCACAGTTATACACCTCGATCATACCATCATAGTGCTTAGGCGAAGCCCTGCGCCGGTAGCATCATCATCACCATCGCCATGCCGTCGGGCTTACGGAACTCACCCTCGTCCTCAACTGGATCAAGACCACGAGGGACTTCATCGAGCTGAACGTGTGCTGAACGCGAAGGTGTTGTACATTCGGTACTTGATCGGTTGGATCGCGAAGAAGTTTGACTACATCAATCGCGTTATTGAAACGCTTCCGCTTTTGGTCTATGAGGGTACGTGGACACACTCTCCCCTCTCCTTGCTATGCATCACCTAGATAGATCTTGCGTGATCGTAGGAAATTTTTGAAATTACCGCGTTCCGCAACAGTGGTATCAGAGCTAGGTCTATGCGTAGATGTTATATGCACGAGTAGAACACAAAGAGTTGTGGGTGATAATAGTCATACTGCTTACCAACAATGTCTTACTTTGATTCAGCGGTATTGTTGGATGAAGCTGCCCGGACCGATATTACATGACCGCGTTCATGAGACTGGTTCTACAGATGTGCTTCGCACACAGGTGGCTAGCGGGTGTCTGTTTCTCCAACTTTAGTTGAATCGAGTTTGACTACGCCCGGTCCTTGTTGAAGGTTAAAATAGCACACTAGATGAAAAATTATTGTGGTTTTGATGCGTAGGTAAGAACGGTTCTTGCTAGAAGCCCGTAGCAGCCACGTAAAACTTGCAACAACAAAGTAGAGGACGTCTAACTTGTTTTTGCAGGGCATGTTGTGATGTGATATGGTCAAGACATGATGTGTTGTATGTGATGATCATGTTTTGTTGAAGTTATCGGCAACTGGCAGGAGCCTTATGGTTGTCTCTTTATTGCATAAGATGCAAGTGCCATATAATTGCTTTACTTTTTCGCTATGCAATAGCAATAGTTGCAAAAGCAATAGTTGGCAAGACGACCATGTGATGACACGTTGATAAAGATCAAGATGATGGAGATCATGGTGTCATGTCGGTGACGATGGAGATCATGATGGTACTTTGGAGATGGAGATCAAAGGCACAATATGATGATGACCATATCATGTCACATATTTTGTTTGCATGTGATGTTTATCTTTTATATTCTTATTTTGCTTAGTTCGGCGGTAGCATTATAAGATGATCCCTTACTAAAATTTCAAGGTATAAGTGTTCTCCCTGAGTATGCACCATTACGATAGTTCTACGTGCCGATACACCACGTGATGATCGGGTGTGATAAGCTCTACGTTCACATACAACGGGTGAAAGCCAGTTTTGCACACGCAGAATACTTGGGTTAAACTTGACGAGCCTAGAATATGCAGATATGGCCTCGGAACACTGGAGACCGAAAGGTCGAGCATGAATCATATAGTAGATATGATCAACATAGTGATGTTCACCATTGAAAACTACTCCATCTCACGTGATGGTCGTACATGGTTTAGTTGATTTGGATCACGCGATCATTTAGATGACTAGAGGGATGTCTATCTAAGTGGGAGTTCTTAAGTAATATGATTAATTGAACTTTAATTTATCATGAACTTAGTCCTGATAGTATTTTGCAAATTATGTTGTAGATCAATAGCTCGCGTTATAGCTTCCCTATGTTTTTATATGTTCCTAGAAAAAACTAAGTTGAAAGATGATAGTAGCAATGATGCGGACTGGGTCCGTGATCTGAGGTGTATCCTCATTGCTGAACAGAAGAATTATTTTCTTGGTGCACCGCTAGGTGACAGACCTATTGCAGGAGCAGATGCAGACGTTATGAATGTTTGGCTAGCTCAATATGATGACTACTTGATAGTTTAGTGCACCATGCTTTACGGCTTAGAACCGGGACTTCAAAAACGTTTTTAAAACACCACGGAGCATATGAGATGTTCCGAGGTCTGAAATTGGTACTTCAGACTCATACCCGCGTCAAGAGGTATGAGACCTCTGACAAGTACTTTGCCTAAAAAATGGAGGAGAATTGCTCAACTATTGAGCATGTGCTCAGAATGTCTGGGTACTACAATAACTTGAATCAAGTGGGAGTTAATCTTCCAGAGAAGATAGTGATCGACAGAGTTCTCTAGTCACCATCACCAAGTTACTAGAACTTCATGATGAACTATAGTATGCAAGGGATGACGAAAACGATTCCCGAGATCTTCGTGATGCTCAAATCGACAAAGGTAGAAATCAAGAAAGAGCATCAAGTGTTGATGATTAAACAAGACCACTAGTTTCAAGAAAAGGGCAAAGGGAAAGAAAGGGAACTTCAAGAAGAATGGCAAGCAAGTTGTCACTCTCGTGAAGAAGCCCAAAGCTGGACCTAAGCCTGAAACTGAGTGCTTCTACTGCAAAGGAAATGGTCACTGGAAGTGGAACTGCCCCAAATATTTGGCGGATAAGAAGGATGGCAAAGTGAACAAAGGTATATTTGATATACATATTATTTGTGTGTACCTTACTAGTGCTCGTAGTAATCCCAGGGTATTTGATACTTGTTCAGTTGCTAAGATTAGTAACTCGAAACAGGAGTTACAGAATAAATAGAGACTAGTTGAGGATGAAGTGACGATGTGTGTTGGAAGTGGTTCCAAGATTGATATGATCATCATCGAGCACTCCCTATACTTTTGGGATTAGTGTTGAAACTAAGTAAATGTTATTTGGTGTTTGCGTTGAGCATGAATATGACTAGATTATGTTAATTGCAATACAATTATTCATTTGAGACAGAGAATAATTGTTATTCTGTTTACATGAATAAAACCTTCTATGGTCATACACCCAGTGTTGATGGATTATTGAATCTCGATCGTGGTAATACACATATTCATAGTATTGATGCCAAAAGATGCAAAGTTGATAATGATAGTGCAACTTATTTGTGTCACTGCCGTTTGGGTCATATCGGTGTAAAGCGCATAAAGAAACTCCATAAAGATGGACTTTTGGAATCACTTGATTATGAATCATTTGATGCTTGCAAACCATGCCTTATGGGCAAGATGACTAAAACTCCGTTCTCCGGAACAATGGAACGAGCTAGTGACTTATTGGAAATAATACATACCGATGTATACGGTCCAATGAGTGTTGATGCTCGTGGCGGGTATCGTTATTTTCCGACCTTCATAGATGATTTGAGCAGATATGGGCATATCTACTTAATGAAACACAAGTCTGAAACATTTGAAAAGTTCAAAGAATTTCATAGTGAAGTGGAGAATCATCGTAACAAGAAAATAAAGTTTCTACGATCTGATTGTGGAGGAGAATATTTGAGTTACGAGTTTGGCCTTCATTTAAAACAATGTGGAATAGTTTCACAGCTCACGCCACCTGGAACACCACAGCGTAATAGTGTGTCTGAACATCGTAACTGTTGGAAATATGCCCTAGAGGCAATAATAAAATGGTTATTATTATATTTCTTTGTTCATGATAATTGTCTATTGTTCATGCTATAATTGTATTATCCAGAAATTGTACTACATGTGTGAATACATAGACCACAACAAGTCCCTAGTGAGCCTCTAGTTGACTAGCTCGTTGATTAACAGATAGTCATGGTTTCCTGACTATGGACATTGGATGTCATTGATAATGGGATCACATCATTAGGAGAATGATGTGATGGACAAGACCCAATCTAAGCATAGCACAAAGATCGTGTAGTTCGTTTCGCTAGAGCTTTTCCAAATGTCAAGTATCATTTCCTTAGACCATGAGATTGTGCAACTCCTGGATACCGTAGGAGTGCTTTGGGTGTGCCAAACGTCACAACGTAACTGGGTGACTATAAAGGTGCACTACGGGTATCTCTAAAAGTGTCTGTTAGGTTGGCACGAATCGAGACTGGGATTTGTCACTCCGTATGACGGAGAGGTATCTCTGGGCCCACTCGGTAATGCATCATCATAATGAGCTCAATGTCACTAAGTGTCTGATCACGGGATCATGCATTACGGTACGAGTAAAGTGACTTGCCGTTACGAGATTGAACGAGGTATTGGGATACCGACGATCGAGTCTCGGGCAAGTAACGTACCGATTGACAAAGGGAATTGTATACGGGATTGATTGAATCCTCGACATCGTGGTTCATCCGATGAGATCATCGAGGAGCATGTGGGATCCAACATGGGTATCCAGATCCCGCTGTTGGTTATTGACCGGAGAGGCGTCTCGGTCATGTGTGCATGTCTCCCGAACCCGTAGGGTCTACACACTTAAGGTTCGGTGACGCTAGGGTTGAAGAGATATTAGTATGCAGTAATCCGAAAGTTGTTCGGAGTCCTGGATGAGATCCCGAACATCACGAGGATTTCCGGAATGGTCCGGACGTAAAGATTCATATATAGGAAGTCAAGTTTCGGCCATCGGGAAAGTTTCGGGGGTCACCGATATTGTACCGGGACCACCGGAAGGGTCCCGGGGGTCCACCGGGTGGGGCCACCTATCCCGGAGGGCCCCATGGGCTGAAGTGGGGAGGGGAACCAGCCCCTGGTGGGATGGTGCGCCCCCCTAGGGCCCCCCTGCGCCTAGGGCAGGAAACCCTAGGGGTGGGGGCGCCCCCCTTGGCTTGGGGGCAAGCCACCCCCTTGGCCGCCGCCCCCTCCTTGGAGATCTCATCTCCTAGGGCCGGCACCCCCCAGGGGGCCTATATAAAGAGGGGGGGAGGGAGGGCAGCCACACCCCAAGTCTCTGGCGCCTCCCTCTCCCCTGCAACACCTCTCCCTCTCGCAAGTGCTTGGGAAGCCCTGCCGAGATCGCTGCTGCATCCACCACCACGCCGTCGTGCTGCTGGATCTTCATCAACCTCTCCTTCCCCCTTGCTGGATCAAGAAGGAGGAGACGTCTTCCCAACTGTACGTGTGTTGAACGTGGAGGTGCCGTCCGTTCAACGCTAGGATCTCCGGTGATTTGGATCACGACGAGTACGCCTCCCTCAACCCCGTTCTCTTGAACGCTTCCGCACGCGATCTACAAGGGTATGTAGATGCACTCCTCTCTCTCGTTGCTAGATGACTCCATAGATTGATCTTGGTGAAGCATAGAATTTTTTTATTTTCTGCAACGTTCCCCAACAGTGGCATCATGAGCTAGGTCTATGCGTAGTTACTATGCACGAGTAGAACACAAAGCAGTTGTGGGCATAGATGTTGTCAATTATCTTGCCACTACTAGTCTTATCTTGCTTCGGCGGCATCATGGGATGAAGCGGCTCGGACTGACCTTACACGTACGCTTACGTGAGATAGGTTCCACCGACTGACATGCACTAGTTGCATAAGGTGGCTAGTGGGTGTCTGTCTCTCCCACTTTAGTTGGAGCAGATTTGATGAAAAAGGTCCTTATGAAGGGTAAATAGAAATTGGCATATCACGTTGTGGTTTTACGTAGGTAAGAAACGTTCTTGCTAGAAACCTATAGAAGCCACGTAAAAACTTGCAACAACAATTAGAGGACATCTAACTTGTTTTTGCAGCAAGTGCTTTGTGATGTGATATGGCCAAAGGATGTGATGAATGATATATGTGATGTATGAGATGATCATGTTCTTGTAATAGGAATCACGACTTGCATGTCGATGAGTATGACAACCGGCAGGAGCCATAGGAGTTGTCTTTATTTTTTGTATGATCTGCGTGTCATTGAAGAACGCCATGTAAATTACTTTACTTTATTGCTAAACGCGTTGGCCATAGAAGTAGAAGTAGTCGTTGGCATGACAACTTCATGAAGACACGATGATGGAGATCATGGTGTCATGCCGGTGACGAATATGATCATGGCGCCCCGAAGATGGAGATCAAAGGAGCAATATGATATTGGCCATATCATGTCACTATTTGATTGCATGTGATGTTTATCATGTTTTACATCTTATTTGCTTAGAACGATGGTAGCTTAAATAAGATGATCCCTCGTAATAATTTCAAGAAAGTGTTCCCCCTAACTGTGCACCGTTGTGAAGGTTCGTTGTTTCGAAGCACCACGTGATGATCGGGTGTGATAGATCCTAGCGTTCGAATACAATGGGTGTAAACCAGATTTACACACGCAATACACTTAGGTTGACTTGACGAGCCTAGCATGTACAGACATGGCCTCGAAACACGGAAGATCGAAAGGTCGAGCATGAGTCGTATAGAAGATACGATCAACATGAAGATGTTCACCGATGATGACTAGTTCGTCTCACGTGATGATCGGACATGGCCTAGTTGACTCGGATCATGTTTCATTTAGATGACTAGAGGGATGTCTGTCTGAGTGGGAGTTCATTAAATAATTTGATTAGATGAACTTAATTATCATGAACTTAGTCTAAAAACCTTTGCAAAATGTCTTGTAGATCAAATGGCCCACGCTCATGTCAACCTCAACTTCAACGCGTTCCTAGAGAAAACCAAGCTGAAAGATGATGGCAGCAACTATACGGACTGGGTCCGGAACCTGAGGATCATCCTCATAGCTGCAAAGAAAGATTATGTCCTATAAGCACCACTAGGTGAAGCACCCATCCCAGAGAACCAAGACGTTATGAACACTTGGCAGTCTCGTGCTGATGATTACTCCCTCGTTCAGTGCGGCATGCTTTACAGCTTAGAACTGGGGCTCCAAAAGCGTTTTGAGCAACACAGAGCATATGAGATGTTCGAAGAGTTAAAAATGGTTTTCCAAGCTCATGCCCGGGTCGAGAGATATGAAGTCTCCGACAAGTTCTTCAGCTGTAAGATGGAGGAAAATAGTTCTGTTAGTGAGCACATACTCAAAATGTCTGGGTTGCACAACCGCTTGACTCAACTGGGAGTTAATCTCCCGGATGACGCGGTCATTGACAGAATCCTTCAGTCGCTTCCACCGAGCTACAAGAGCTTTGTGATGAACTTCAATATGCAGGGGATGAAAAAGACCATTCCTGAGGTATATTCAATGCTGAAATCAGCAGAGGTAGAGATCAAAAAGGAACATCAAGTGTTGATGGTGAATAAAACCACTAAGTTCAAGAAAGGCAAGGGTAAGAAGAACTTCAAGAAGGACGACAAGGGAGTTGCCGCGCCCGGTAAGCCAGTTGCCGGGAAGAAGTCAAACAATGGACCCAAGCCTGAGACCGAGTGCTTTTATTGCAAGGGAAGTGGTCACTGGAAGCGGAACTGCCCCAAGTACTTAGCGGACAAGAAGGCCGGCAAAACCAAAGGTATATGTGATATACATGTAATTTATGTGTACCTTACCAGTGCTCGTAGTAGCTCCTGGGTATTTGATACCGGTGCGGTTGCTCATATTTGTAACTCAAAGCAGGAGCTGCGGAATAAGCGGAGACTGGCGAAGGACGAGGTGACGATGCGCGCCGAGAATGGTTCCAAGGTCGATGTGATCGCCGTCGGCACGCTACCTCTACATTTACCTACATGGTTAGTTTTAAACCTTAATAATTGTTATTTAGTGCCAGCTGTGAGCATGAACATTGTATCTGGATCTCGTTTAATGCGAGATGGCTACTCATTTAAATCCGAGAATAATGGTTGTTCTATTTATATGAGAGATATGTTTTATGGCCATGCCCCACTGGTCAATGGTTTATTCTTAATGAATCTCGAACGTGATGTTACACATATTCATAGTGTGAATACCAAAAGATGTAAAGTTGATAACGATAGTCCCACATACTTGTGGCACTGCCGCCTTGGTCACATTGGTGTCAAGCGCATGAAGAAGCTCCATGCTGATGGACTTTTAGAGTCTCTAGATTATGAATCGTTTGACACATGCGAACCATGCCTCATGCGCAAAATGACCAAGACTCCGTTCTCCAGAACAATGGAGCGAGCAACCAACTTATTGGAAATCATACATACTGATGTGTGCGGTCCAATGAGCGTTGAGGCTCGCAGAGGATATCGTTATGTTCTCACTCTCACTGATGACTTGAGTGGATATGGGTATGTCTACTTGATGAAACACAAGTCTGAGACCTTTGAAAAGTTCAAGGAATTTCAGAATGAGGTAGAGAATCAACGTGACCGAAAGATAAAGTTCTTACGATCAGATCGTGGGGGAGAATATTTAAGTCACGAATTTGGTACGCACTTAAGGAAATATGGAATCGTTTCACAACTCACGCCGCCTAGAACACCTCAGCGTAACGGTGTGTCCGAACGTCGTAATCGCACTCTATTGGATATGGTGCGATCTATGATGTCACTTACCGATTTACCGCCATCATTTTGGGGTTACGCTCTAGAGACAGCTACATTCACTTTAAATAGGGCACCGTCTAAATCCGTTGAGACGACACCGTATGAATTATGGTTTGGGAAGAAACCTAAGCTGTCATTTCTAAAAGTTTGGGGATGCGATGCTTATGTCAAGAAACTTCAACCTGAGAAGCTCGAACCCAAGTCGGAAAAATTCGTCTTCATAGGATACCCTAAGGAAACCATTGGGTATACCTGAAAGAAGTAAGTGGGAGGAAAGTGGAACTTGATGAAGTACTACCTCTTGAACCAGTAAGTAGCGCAGCTCAGGAAGATGTTCCTATGGTGCCTGCACCGACTAGAGAGGAAATTAATGATAATGATCAAGGTACTTCGGATCAAGTTACTACTGAACTTCGTAGGTCCACAAGGACACGTTCCACACCAGAGTGGTATGGCAACCCTGTCCTAGAAATCATGTTGTTAGACAACGGTGAACCTTCGAACTATGAAGAAGCAATGGCGGGCCCAGATTCCAACAAATGGCCTGAAGCCATGCAATCCGAGATAGAATCCATGTATGAAAACAAAGTATGGACTTTGACAGACTTGCCCAATGATCAGCGAGCAATAGATAACAAATGGATCTTTAAGAAGAAGACGGACGCGGATGGTAATGTTACCATATATAAAGCTCGACTTGTCACTAAGGGTTATCGACAAGTTCTAGGGATTGACTACGATGAGACACTCTCTCCCGTAGCGAAGCTGAAGTCCGTCCGAATCATGTTAGCAATTGCCGCATACTATGATTATGAGATATGGCAAATGGACGTCAAAACTGCATTCCTTAACGGTCACCTTAAGGAAGAAATGTATATGATGCAGCCAGAAGGTTTTGTCGACCCTAAGAATGCTAACAAGGTATGCAAGCTCCAGCGCTCCATCTATGGGCTGGTGCAAGCATCTCGGAGTTGGAACATTTGCTTTAATGAAATGATCAAAGCATTTGGGTTTATGCAGACTTATGGAGAAGCCTGCGTTTACAAGAAAGTGAGTGGGAGCTCTGTAGCATTTCTCATATTATATGTGGATGACATACTTTTGATGGGAAATGATATAGAACTTTTGGACAACATTAAGGCCTACTTGAATAAGTGTTTTTCAATGAAGGACCTTGGAGAAGCTGCTTACATATTAGGCATCAAGAACTATAGAGATAGATCAAGATGCCTCATAGGTCTTTCACAAAGCACATACCTTGATAAGATATTGAAGAAGTTCAATATGGATCGGTCCAAGAAGGGGTTCTTGCCTGTGTTGCAAGGTGTGAAATTGAGCTCGGCTCAATGCCCAACCGCGGCAGAAGATAGAGAAAAGATGAGTGTCGTCCCCTATGCCTCACCCATAGGGTCTATCATGTATGCCATGACCTGTACCAGACCTGATATAAACCTTGCCGTAAGTTTGGTAGGAAGGTACCAAAGTAATCCCGGCATGGAACACTGGACAACGGTCAAGAACATCCTAAAGTACCTGAAAAGGACTAAGGATATGTTTCTCGTATATGGAGGTGACGAAGAGCTCGTCGTAAAGGGTTACGTCGATGCTAGCTTTGACACAGATCTGGATGACTCTAAGTCACAAACCGGATACGTGTATATTTTGAATGGTGGGGCAGTAAGCTGGTGCAGTTGCAAGCAGAGCGTCGTGGCGGGATCTACATGTGAAGCGGAGTACATGGCAGCCTCGGAGGCAGCGCATGAAGCTATCTGGGTGAAGGAGTTCATCATCGACCTAGGAGTCATACCCAATGCGTCGGGGCCGATCACACTCTTCTGTGACAACACTGGAGCTATTGCACTTGCGAAGGAGCCCAGGTTTCACAAGAAGACCAGGCACATCAAGCGTCGCTTCAACTCCATTCGTGAAAATGTTCAAGATGGAGACATAGATATTTGTAAAGTACATACAGACATGAATGTAGCAGATCCGTTGACTAAACCTCTCCCTAGAGAAAAACATGATCAACACCAGAACGCAATGGGTGTTCGATACATCACAATGTAACTAGATTATTGACTCTAGTGCAAGTGGGAGACTGTTGGAAATATGCCCTAGAGACAATAATAAAATGGTTATTATTATATTTCTTTGTTCATGATAATTGTCTATTGTTCATGCTATAATTGTATTATCCGGAAATCGTAATACATGTGTGAATACATAGACCACAACAAGTCCCTAGTGAGCCTCTGGTTGACTAGCTCGTTGATCAACAGATAGTCATGGTTTCCTGACTATGGACATTGGATGTCATTGATAACGAGATCACGTCATTAGGAGAATGATGTGATGGATAAGACCCAATCCTAAGCATAGCACAAAGATCGTGTAGTTCGTTTCGCTAGAGCTTTTCCAAATGTCAAGTATCATTTCCTTAGACCATGAGATTGTGCAACTCCCGGATACCGTAGGAGTGCTTTGGGTGTGCCAAACGTCACAACGTAACTGGGTGACTATAAAGGTGCACTACGGGTATCTCCGAAAGTGTCTGTTGGGTTGGCACGAATCGAGACTGGGATTTGTCACTCCGTATGACGGAGAGGTATCTCAGGGCCCACTCGGTAATGCATCATCATAATGAGCTCAATGTGACTAAGTGTCTCGTCACGGGATCATGCATTACGGTACGAGTAAAGTGACATGCCGGTAACGAGATTGAACGAGGTATTGGGATACCGACGATCGAGTCTTGGGCAAGTAACGTACCGATTAACAAAGGGAATTGTATACGGGATTGATTGAATCCTCGACATCATGGTTCATCCGATGAGATCATCGAGGAGCATGTGGGAGACAACATGGGTATCCAGATCCCGTTGTTGGTTATTGACCGAAGAGGCATCTCGGTCATGTCTGCATGTCTCCCGAACCCGTAGGGTCTACACACTTAAGGTTCGGTTACGCTAGGGTTGAAGAGATATTAGTATGCAGTAATTCGAAAGTTGTTCAGAGTCCTGGATGAGATCCCGGACATCACGAGGAGTTCCGGAATGGTCCATAGGTAAAGATTCATATATAGGAAGTCAAGTTTCGGCCATGGGGAAAGTTTTGGGGGTCACCGGTATTGTACTGGGACCACCGGAAGGGTCCCGGGGGTCCACCGGGTGGGGCCACCTATCCCGGAGGGCCCCATGGGCTGAAGTGGGGAGGGGAACCAGCCCCTGGTGGGCTGGTGCGCCCCCCTAGGGCCTCCCCCTGCGCCTAGGGCAGGATACCCTAGGGGTGGGAGGCGCCCCCCTTGGCTTGGGGGGCAAGCCACCTCCTTGGCCGCCGCCCCCCTTAGAGATCTCATCTCCTAGGGCCGACGCCCCCAGGGGGCCTATATAAAGAGGGGGGAGGGAGGGCAGCCGCACCCCAAGTCTTTGGCGCCTCCCTCTCCCCTCCAACACCTCTCCCTCTCGCAAGTGCTTGGAGAAGCCCTGCCGAGATCGCTGCTGCATCCACCACCACGCCATCGTGCTGCTGGATCTTCATCAACCTCTCCTTCCCCCTTGCTGGATCAAGAAGGAGGAGACGTTGCTACCTCTTGAGCACTGCGTTGGATTTCCCCGAAGAGGAGAGGATGATGCAGTAAGGTAGCGTAAGTATTTCCCTCAGTTTTTGAGAACCAAGGTATCAATCCAGTAGGAGACCATGCACAAGTCCCTCGTACCTACACAAAATGATAGCAACTCGCAACCAACGCTTAGGGGTTGTCAATCCCTTCACGGTCACTTACGAGAGTGAGATCTGATAGAGATAATATTTTTGGTATTTTTGATAGATAGATGCAAAGTAAAAAGTAAACGCAAAGTAAAAACAAAGCAAGTAAATAAAGTTATATAGATTGATATGATGAGAATAGACCCGGGGGCCATAGGTTTCACTAGTGGCTTCTCTCAAGAGCATAAGTATTCTACGATGGGTGAACAAATTACTGTTGAGCAATTGATAGAATTGAGCATAGTTATGAGTATATCTAGGCAATGATCATGTATATAGGCATCACGTCCAAAACAAGTAGATCGAAACGATTCTGCATCTACTACTATTACTCCACTCATCGACCGATATCCAACATGCATCTAGAGTATTAAGTAAAAATAGAATAACGCCGTAAGCAAGATGACATGATGTAGAGGGATAAATTCATGCAATATGATAAAAACACCATCTTGTTATCCTCGATGGCAACAATACAATACGTGCCTTGCAACTCTTTCTGTCACTGAGTAAGGACACCACAAGATTGAACCCAAAGCTAAGCACTTCTCCCATTGCAAGAACTACCAATCTAGTTGGCCAAACCAAAAAGATAATTCGAAGAGACTTGCAAAGATAACTCAATCATACATAAAATAATTCAGAGAAGAATCAAATATTTTCCATAGATAATACTGGATCATAAACCCACAATTTATCGGTCTCAACAAACACACCGCAAAAAGAAGATTACATCGAATAGATCTCCACGAGAGAGGGGGAGAACATTGTATTGAGATCCAAAAAGAGGGAAGAAGCCATCTAGCTACTAGCTATAGACCCGAAGGTCTGAAGTAAACTACTCACACTTCATCGGAGGGGCTATGGTGATGATGTAGAAGCCCTCCGTGGTGGATGCCCCCTCCAGCGGAGCTCCGGAACAGGCCCCAAGATGGGATCTCGTGGATACAGAAGGTTGCGGCGGTGGAATTAGGTTTTTGGCTCCTGTTCTGATCGTTCGGGGATACGTAGGTATATAGGAGGAAGGAGTACGTCAGTGGAGCTCCGAGGGGCCCACGAGGTAGGGGGCGCGCCCAGGGGGGTGCGCCCTCCACCCTCGTGACCTCCTCGGAAGCTTCTTGGAGTAGGGTCCAAGTCTCCTGGATCACGTTCGGTTGGAAAATCACGATCCCAAAGGTTTCATTCCGTTTGGACTCCGTTTGATATTCTGTTCCTTCGAAATACTGAAAAAGGCAAAAAACAGCAATTCTGGGTTAGGCCTCCGGTTAATAGGTTAGTCCCAAAAGTAATATAAAAGTGGAAAATAAAGCCCAATATAGTCCAAAACAGTAGATAAAGTAGCATGGAGCAATCAAAAATTATAGATACATTGGAGACGTATCAGACGTCTTCCCAACCGTACGTGTGTTGAACGCGGAGGTGTCGTCCGTTCGGCGCTAGGATCTCCAATGATTTGGATCACGACGAGTACGACTCCCTCAACCCCGTTCTCTTGAACGCTTCCGCATGCGATCTACAAGGGTATGTAGATGCACTCCTCTCTCTCGTTGCTAGATGACTCCATAGATTGATCTTGGTGAAGCATAGATTTTTTTTATTTCTGCAACGTTCCCCAACAGTAACTGCACTTTATTGGATATATGGTGCGATCTATGATGTCTCTTATCGATTTACCACTATCGTTTTGGGGTTATGCATTAGAGACAGCTGCATTCACATTAAACAGGGCACCATCGAAATCCGTTGAGACGACATCATATGAACTGTGGTTTGGCAAGAAACCAAAGTTGTCGTTTCTTAAAGTTTGGGACTGCGATGCTTATGTGAAAAAGATTCAACGTGATAAACTGGAACCCAAATTGGAGAAGTGCGTCTTCATAGGATACCCAAAAGGAAACTGTTGGGTACACCTTCTATCACAGATCTGAAGGCAAGATATTCGTTGATAAGAATGGATCCTTTCTAGAGAAGGAGTTTCTCTCGAAAGAAGTGAGTGGGAGGAAAGTAGAACTGGATGAGGTAATTGTACCTTCTCCCGAATTGGAAAGTAGTTCATCACAGAAATCAGTTTCAGTGATTCCTACACCAATTAGTGAAGAAGCTAATGATGATGATCCTGAAACTTCAGATCAAGTTACTACCGAACCTCGTAGGTCAACCAGAGTACGGTCCGCACCAGAGTGGTACTGTAATCGTATTCTGGAAGTCATGTTACTAAACCATGATGAACCTACGAACTATGAGGAAGCAGTGATGAGCCCAGATTCCGTGAAATGGCTTGAGGCCATGAAATCTGAGATGGGATCCATGTATGAGGACAAAGTGTGGACTTTGGTGGACTTGCCTGATGATCGGCAAGCCATTAAGAATAAATGGATCTTCAAGAGGAAGACAGACGCTGATAGTGGTGTTACTATCTACAAAGCTCAAATTGTCACAAAAGGTTTTCGACAAGTTCAAGGAGTTGACTATGATGAGACTTTCTCACTCGTAGCGATGTTTAAGTCTGTATGGATCATGTTAGCAATTGCTGTATTTTATGATTATGAAATTTGGCAGATGGATGTCAAAACTGCATTCCTGAATGGATTTCTGAAAGAAGAGTTGTATATGATGCAACCAGAAGGTTTTGTCGATCCAAAGGGTGCTAACAAAGTGTGCAAGCTCCAGCGATCCATTTATGGACTGGTGCAAGCCTCTCGGAGTTGGAATAAACACTTTGATAGTGTGATCAAAGCATATGGTTTTATACAGACTTTTGGAGAAGCCTGTATTTTCAAGAAAGTGAGTGGGAGCTCTACAACATTTCTAATATTATATGTGGATGACATATTGTTGATTGGAAATGATATAGAATTTCTGGATAGCATAAAGGGATACTTGAATAAGAGTTTTTTCAATGAAAGACCTCAGTGAAGCTGCTTACATATTGGGCATCAAGATCTATAGAGATAGATCAAGACGCTTGCTAAGATTTTTCAATGAGTAAATACCTTGACAAGTTTTTGAAAGAGTTCAAAATGGATCAGTCAAAGAAGGAGTTCTTGTCTGTATTACAAGGTGTAAAGTTGAGTAAGACTCAAAGCCCGACCACGGCAGAAGATAGAAAGAGAATGAAAGGCATTCTCTATGCCAGGTTCTATAAAGTATGTTGTGCTGTGTACCAGACCTATTGTGTACCTTGCCATGAGTTTGGCAAGGGGGTACAATAGTGATCTAAGAGTAGATCACTGGACAGCGGTCAAAGATATCCTTAGTGAGGACTAAGGAAATGTTTCTCGGTGATGGAGGTGATAAAGAGTTCGTCATAAAGAGTTACATCGATGCAAGCTTTTACACCGATCCAGGTGACTCTAAGTCTCAATCTGGATACATATTGAAAGTGGGAGCAATTAGCTAGAGTAGCTCCATGCAGAGCATTGTAGACATAGAATATTTGCAAAATACATACGGCTCTGATTGTGACAGACCCGTTGACTAAACTTCTCTCATGAGCAAAACATGATCACACGTTAGTACTCTTTGGGTGTTAATCACATAGCGATGTGAACTAGATTATTGACTGTAGTAAACCCTTTGGGTGTTGGTCGCATGGCGATGTGAACTATGGGTGTTAATCACATACAGATGTGAACTATTGGTGTTAAATCACATGGCGATGTGAACTAGATTATTGACTCTAGTCCAAGTGGGGACTGAAGGAAATATGCCCTAGAGGCAATAAAAAGTTATTATTTATTTCCTTATTTCATGAGAAATGTTTATTATTCATGCTAGAATTGTATTAACCAGAAACTTAGTACATGTGTGAATACATAGACAAAACATAGTGTCCCTAGTATGCCTCTACTAGACTAGCTCGTTAATCAAAGATGGTTATGTTTCCTAACCATAGACATGTGTTGTCATTTGATGAACGAGATCACATCATTAGAAGAATGATGTGATGGACAAGACCCATCCGTTAGCTTAGCATCATGATCGTTACAGTTTCATTGTTACTACTTTCTTCATGACTTATACATGTTCCTCAGACTATGAGATTATGCAACTCCCGAATGCCGGAGGAACACCTTGTGTGCTATCAAACATCACAACATAACTGGGTGATTATAAAGATGCTCTACAAGTGTCTCCAAATGTGTTTGTTGGGTTGGCATAGATCGAGATTAGGATTTGTCACTCCGTGTTTCAAAGAGGTATCTCTCGGCCTCTCGGTAATGCTCATCACTATAAACCTTGCAAGCAATGGGACTAATGAGTTAGTTGTGGGATGAAGCATTACAGAATGAGTAAAGAGACTTTCCGGTAACGAGATTGAACTAGGTATGATGATACTGACGATTGAATCTCGGGCAAGTAACATACTGATGACAAATGGAACAACGTATGTTGTTATGCGGTTTGACCGATAAAGATCTTCGTAGAATATGTAGGAGCCAATATGAGCATCCAGGTTCCACTATTGGTTATTGATCGGAGATGTGTCTCGATCATGTCTACATAGTTCTCGAACCCGTAGGGTCCGCACGCTTAATGTTCGATGACGATTTGTATTATGAGTTATGTGTTTTTATTACCGAAGTTTGTTCGGAGTCCCGGATGAGATCACGGACGTGACGAGGAGTCTCAAAATGGTCGAGACATAAAGATCGATATATTGGAAGGCTATATTCGGACATCGGAAAGGTTCCGAGTGATTCAGGTATTTTTCGGAGTACCTGGGAGTTACGGAATTCACCGGGAGAAGTAATGGGCCTTATTGTGCTTTAGTGGAGAGAGGGGAGAAGGGCCAAAAGGTGGCACGCGCCTCCCCCTACCCAAACTGAATTGGACAAGGGGTGGGGGTGCAGCCCCCCTTTCCTTCTCCCTCTCCCTTTCTTTCCTTCTCTCCTACTCCGAATAGGAAAGGGAATCCTACTAGGACCTGGGAGTCCTAGTAGGACTCCCTATGCTTGGCGCGCCCTCTAGGCCGGCCGCTTCCTCCCTCCCTCCTTTATATACAGGGGAGGGGAGCACGCCAAGGACACACAAGTTTTCTCTTAACCATGTGTGGTGCCCCCCTCCATAGTTACACACCTCGATTATACCATCGTAGTGCTTAGGCGAAGCCCTGTGCCGGTAGCATCATAATCACCGTTGCCATGCCATTGTGCTGACAGAACTCACCCTCATCCTCAACTGGATCAAGAGCAAGAGGGATGTCATCGAGCTGAAAGTGTGCTGAACGCGAGGTGCCGTATGTTCGGTACTTGATCGGTTGGATCGCGAAGAAGTTCGACTACATCAACCGCGTTATTGAAACGCTTCCGCTTTCGGTCTACGAGGGTACGTGGACACACTCTCCCCTCTCATTGCTATGCATCACCTAGATAGATCTTGCGTGATCGTAGGAAATTTTTGAAATTACCGCATTCCCCAACAACTATAAGTATGGTGTTCCAATGACATGATCCAAGATGATCGAGTATGACAATCTTAATGTAGTATGATGCTATGGTTCTTGCTTAAAAGATCTTTGCTTATCTTTCTCTTTTGCTTAAAAGCTTGTTGGGCTCTTTCTCTTTTGAGCTCTTTCTAATGCAAAACTTCACAAACCAAGATAGCCATTGCGTATATGCTATGACAACCTTGTGACACAAGAGATGATACCAAGATATGGACACTAAGATGATGATATATGCAATGATCACTAATGTGCACATGTAACATTACCGGCAATACTTAAAGGCTAGTATCGATAGGAAAGCTATGCAAAATGGGCTATGGGGTTATCAATGTAAATGGCAAGGAGTACACAAAGTTGTCGTCGAAGTTACCATCCTTGCTTACGGTTGAGGGTGTCAAAATGGTGGAGTGGTCATTGTCGATGACGAGTCCGTGGCGAAGATAAGCGGCGGTGATGTCGTTGTTGAACCGCCTCTAAGTAGCCGAAACACGTTAGGAAACAGAACCACAACTCAAATTATCAAAGAACAAAATGTGTCCAAATTGTCGGAGTTGGTAGCGGGTGAGCAATGGTGTTTGGGAAAGCGATGGTGGTATGCGGACGTGATGGTGGTATGCCTGGTCATAATTGGCGAGAGTTAGGCGGGAAAACAGAGCGGTTGATGGACCTATTGCTGCCAGGGGCCGGATGTTCGGGCTTGCGGGCCGGATGTCCGGGTCACGAGCCGGATGTCCGAGCTCTGGTTCTGTGGACGAACTCGGTGGAAAGGAAAATTTCGGGGCAAAATTCGAGAGATTTCGTGGATGGATTTGGAAGAAAACTTAGGGGAAGCTGGATCTACAAGTAACACATCAAATCCAACAAAACTTCCTCACACCAACAAATCACAAAAAAATGAGAGGGCTATTTTTGTGGGGATTTTTGAAATTGGGGCAAAATCAACAAAACAAGGCTAGAAAATAAGGGTAGGGGCTCCAAATTCGTGATCAACCTAGGCTCATGATACCAAGATGATGTAGGGTTTGGGTGGTGATGTCGCTTGAAGCTATGTCGGTATTTCCCAAAAGATCCGTTTATCTATTGCGGCAGATATGGATCCGTCTTTTTATCCTTAGTAGCAACAATACATACATGTCGGTTCCCTTTCTGTTAGTGGGATCAAGCACCGTAAGAACGAACCCACTACCGAGCACCTCTTCCCATTGCAAGATAATAGATCAAGTTGGCCAAACAAAACCCAAATACCGAAGAAGAAATACGAGGCTATAAGAGATCACACATATAAGAGATCAAAGAGACTCAAATAACTTTCATGGATATAAAAAGATATAACTGATCATAAACTCGAAGTTCATCAGATCCCAACAAATACGCCGCCAAAAGACTTACATCATATGGATCTCCAAGAGACCATTGTATTGATAATGAAGAGAGAGAGGAAGCCATCTAGCTACTAACTACGGACTCAAAGGTCTACAAAGAACTACTCACGCATCATAGGAGAGGCACCAATGGAAGTGGTGAACCCATCCGTGATGGTGTCTAGATTGGATCTCGTGGTTCTAGACTCTATGGCGGATGGATGAAAATTTCATCGACTCCCCTAGGGTTTCTGGAATATTGGGGTATTTATAGAGCAAAGAGTCGGTCCATGGGGCACCCGAGGTGGGCACAACCCACCAGGGCGTGCCTGGGCCTCCTAGTGCAACCAGGGCCCGTTATGTTCCTTCTGGCCCATAAAAAATCATCGTAAATTGGCGTGGCATTTGGACTCCGTCTGATAGTGATTTCCTGCGATGTAAAAAACATGCAGAAAACAGCAACGGGCACTTGGCACTATGTCAATAGGTTAGTACCAAAAAAATGATATAAAATGACTATATAATGATTATAAAACATCCAAGATTGATAATAAAATAACATGGAATAATAAAAATATATAGACACGTTGGAGACATATCAGCATCCCCAAGCTTAACTCCTGCTCGTCCTCGAGTAGGTGAGTGATAAAACAGAATTTTTGATGTGGAGTGTTGTTTATCATGTCATATCATATTCTTTTCTTTATAGCATGGGCATTTGGACTTTTATTTGATTCAAAGCAATAGTCTAGTTTTGACATAATAATTTAGATACTCAAGCATATCAACAAGCAACCATTTTTTTAAAAATATCAATGCTAAATAAAGTTATCCCTAGCCCATCATGCTCAAACATTGATCCATTCATGAAACACACTCGAATATTAGCTACACCCAATACTTAAGTACGATCATATTGTCCCCTAGTTGGTGCTTTTATAAGAGAGGATGGAGACTCGATTTCAAAAAAAAATCTGCATAAAGCAAAAGAAAGGCCCTTCGAGGAGGGAAGTAGTGATTTGTAGAGGTGCCAGAGCTCAAAGCGAAAAATTAGAGATAAAAACATTTTGGGAGGTGTATCCATCCCACTAACGAAAACGATTTGGAGCATCCCAACACTTTCCATGCTAGATGTATCATAGGCGGTTCTCAAACAAAAAATAAAGTTTATTCCTTTTTCAACCATAACTTTCACTTTCCATGGCTAGCCGTATCCACGGGTGCCCTCCATACCAACACTTTCCAAGGAATTCATTATTTGACAACATAAAGTAAATTCATTTTTGCATTTCAGGACTGGGCATCCCTAAAACCTTTGCCTTACTCTCGTGCAATGACAAGTGAATAAACACTCATCATGAGAATAACACATCTAGCATGGAAAATATTAGCTACCCGTTACCATTCCGCGAGCGAAACAAACACACAAAAGAGAAGTTTATTTTGAAAATTAGAGATGGCACATGCAAATTTGCTTAGAACGGCAAAAGAATACCGCATATAGGTAGATATAGTGGACTCATGTGGCAAAACTGGTTTAAAGGATTTTGGATGCACAAGTAGAGGTCATACTTGGTACAAAATGAAGGCTAGCAAAAGGATTGAGAAGCGACCAACCAAGAAACGAATAATCTCATAAGCAAGCATTTAGCATAATTAACACCGAATAATACATCACAAGTAGGATATAATTTTCACTGCATGATTATTGACTTTCGTGCATGCATAGGGAATCACAAACCTTAACACCCATATTCTTACTTGAGCACAATTACTCATCAACATAACTCACATATCACATCATCATATCTCAAAACTCTTACTAAGAATCAAGTTTATTTTGTCCAATGATCTTCATGACATATTTTTCCTTTATTTATCCTTCTTGGATATCTATCACTTTGGGACTATTTTTCATGTGTTGCTTTTCATAAGCTCAAACAAATATAAGTGAAGATCATGAGCATAACATATTTTCTTTCTCTTAAAATAATTTAAGTGAGCAGGAGAGAATTTCTTCAAAATTTTACTAACTCTCAAATGAATCTAAGTGAAGCAAGAGAGCTTTTTTTCAAAAATACTAAGCACACCGTGCTCAAAAAGATATAAGTGAAGCACTAGAGCAAGTCCATTGCTCATAAAAAAATTAAGTGAAGCATAGAGAGCAATTCTAACAAGTCATGCATAATTTTGGCTCTCTCAAATAGGTGTGTCCAGCAAGGATTGAGAGTTAAAACACAAAATAAAACAAGCAAAGACACATATCATACAAGACGCTCCAAGCAAAACACATATCATGTGACAAATAAAAATATAGTCTCGAGTAAAATACCTATGGTTGTTTAAAAGAAAGAGGGGATGTCACTCGGGGGCATCCCCAAGCTTAGTTGGTTGCTCATTCTTGGATAATAGCTTGGGATGCCGGGGCATCCCCAAGCTTAGGCTCTTCTTGTTGGGGAACGTAGTAATTTCAAAAAAAAAATCCTATGCACACGCAAGATCATGGTGATGCATAGCAACGAGAGGGGACCGTGTCGTCCATGTACCCTCGTAGACCGTATGCGGAAGCGTTATGACAACGCGGTTGATGTAGTCGTATGTCTTCACGATCGACCGATCCAAGTACTGAACTTACGGCACCTCCACGATCTGCACACGTTCAGCTCGGTGATGTCCCACGAACTCACGATCCATTAGAGCTTCGAGGGACAGTTCTGTCAGCACGACGGCGTAATGACGTGTTGATGAAGCTACCGACACAGGGCTTCGCCTAAGCACCGCTACAATATGACCGAGGTGGATTATGGTGGAGGGGGGGCACCGCACACGGCTAAAGATCAATGATCAATGTGTCTTTGGGTGCCACCCCGCCCCCGTATATAAAGGAGCTAGGGGGAAGGCGGCCGTCCAAGGAGGAGGGCGCGCCAAGGGAGGAGTCCTACTCCCACCAGGAGTAGGACTCCTTCTTTCCTAGTAGGAGTAGGAGAAGGGGGAAGGAGGAGAGAGGGGGGGCGCCGCCCCCCTCCTTGTCCAATTCGGACTAGAGGGGGAGGGGGCGCGTGGCCCTGCCTTGGCCGGCCCTCCTATTCTCCACTAAGGCCCATATGGCCCATTATACTCCCCGGGGGGTTCCGGTAACCCCCCGGTACTCCGGTATATGCCCGAACTTGCCCGGAACACTTCCAAAGTCCAAACATAGTCATCCAATATATCAATCTTTATGTCTCTACCATTTAGAGACTCCTCGTCATGTCCGTGATCATATCCGGGACTCTGAACTACTTTCGGTACATCAAAACACATAAACTCATAATACCGATCGTCACCGAACGTTAAGCGTGCGGACCCTACGGGTTCGAGAATTATGTAGACATGACTGAGACACGTCTCCGGTCAATAACCAATAGCGGAACCTGGATGCTCATATTGGCTCCTACATATTCTACGAAGATCTTTATCGGTCAAACCGCACAACAACATATGTTGTTCCCTTTGTCATCGGTATGTTACTTGCCCGAGATTCGATCATCGGTATCTCAATACCTAGCTGAATCTCGTTACCGGCAAGTCTCTTTACTCGTTCTGTAATACATCATCCCATAATTAACTCACTAGTCACATTGCTTGCAAGGCTTATAGTGATGTGTATTACCGAGAGGGCCCACAGATACCTCTCCTATAATCGGAGTGACAAATCCTAATCTCGATCTATGCCAACTCAACAAGTACCATCGAAAACACTTGTAGAGCACCTTTATAATCACCCAGTTACGTTGTGATGTTTGGTAGCACAAAAAGTGTTCCTCCGGTAATCGGGAGTTGCATAATCTCATAGTTATAGGAACATGTATAAGTCATGAAGAAAGCAATAGCAGTAAACTAAAACGATCAAGTGCTAAGCTAACGGAATGGGTCAAGTCAATCACATCATTCTCCTAATGATGTGATCCCGTTTATCAAATGACAACTCATGTCTATGGTTAGGAAACCTTAACCATCTTTGATCAACGAGCTAGTAAAGTATAGGCATACTAGTGACACTTCATTTGTCTATGTATTCACACATGTATTATGTTTCTGGTTAATACAATTCTAGCATGAATAATAAACATTTATCATGAAATAAGGAAATAAATAATAACTTTATTATTGCCTCTAGGGCATATTTCCTTCACTTTCTTTCATCCTTCGTAATATAACCCAAAACTTGAAAACTTCAATCACACAAAACTCAACAAAACCCTTGTGAGATTTGTTAGTAAAAGAAAGCAAACCACTACTATAAGTGTTGTGTCCCAACATAATTGAAAAATTCTTGAATACGTTCTTTTCCCATAACATTCCCTTGCCCCAAGATAAAAGTTTTAGCATCCAGATTGCCCGTACGTCCAAATTTAGGAGTTAGGCCATCATCTGTTGTTGCCATACCGAAATCACTCATGATTGCAAGCAAAGAATAGATCTGACAAAAAAGGCGAACTGACAAACAGAGGGGAATAAAATGGCAAATTTTTCATTTTCTCTCTATCTTCTGAAGTGGTCGGGCATTGAGTCTGACTCAACTTCACACCTTGTAACATAGGCAAGAACCCTTTCTTTGCTTGATCCATTTTGAACTTTTTCAAAACTTTGTCAAGGTATGTGCTTTGTGAAAGTTCAATTAAGCGTCATGATCTATCTCTATAGATCTTGATGCCCAATATATAAGCAGCTTCACTGAGGTCTTTCATCAAAAAACTCTTACTCAAGTATCCCTTTATGCTATCCAAAAACTCTATATCATTTCCAATCAACATTATGTCATCAACATATAATATTAGAAATGCCACAGATCTCCCGCTCACTTTCTTGTAAATACAGGCTTTTCCAAAAGTCTGTATTAAACCATATGCTTTGATCACACTATTAAAACGTTTATTCCAACTCCGAGAGGCTTGCACCAGTCCATAAATGGATTGCTGGAGTTTGCACACTCTGTTAGCACCTTTTGGATCGACAAAACTTCTGGTTGCATCATATACAACTCTTCTTCCAGAAATCCATTCAGGAATGCAGTTTTGACATCCATTTGCCAAATTTCATAATCATAAAATGCAGCAATTGCTAACATGATTCAAACAGACTTAAGCATCGCTACGGGTGAGAAAGTCTCATCGTAGTCAACCCCTTGAACTTGTCAAAAACCTTTCGCAACAAGTCGAGCTTTGTAGACAGTAACATTACCGTCAGCGTCAGTCTTCTTCTTGAAGATCCATTTATTCTCGATGGCTTGCCAATCATCGGGCGAGTCAACCAAAGTCAACACTTTGTTCTCATACATGGATCCCATCTCAGATTTCATGGCCTCAAGTCATTTTGCGGAATCTGGGCTCATCATCGCTTCCTCATAGTTCGTAGGTTCGCCATGGTCAAGTAACATGACCTCCAGAATAGGATTACCGTACCACTCTGGTGTGGATCTTACTCTGGTTGACCTGTGAGGTTCGGTAGTAACTTGATCTGAAGTTTCATGATCAATATCATTTGCTTCCTCACTAATTGGTGTAGGCATCACAGGAACTGGTTTCTGTGATGAACTACTTTCCAATAAGGGAGCAGGTACATTTACCTCATCAAGTTCTATTTTCCTCCCACTCACTTCTTTAGAGAGAAACTCCTTCTCTAGAAAGGATCCATTTTGAGCAACAAATGTTTTGCCTTCGGATCTGTGATAGAAGGTGTACCCAACAGTCTCCTTTGGGTATCCTATGAAGACCTATTTCTCCGATTTGGGTTCGAGCTTATCAGGTTGAAGTTTTTTCATATAAGCATCGCACCCCAAACTTTAAGAAACGACAACTTTGGTTTCTTGCCAAACCATAGTTCATAAGGCGTCGTCTCAACGGATTTCGATGGTGCCCTATTTAACGTGAAAGCAACCGTCTCTAAAGCATAACCCCAAAACGATAGCGGTAAATCAGTAAGAGCCATCATAGATCGCACCATATCTAGTAAAGTATGATTACGATGTTCGGACACACCATTACGCTGTGGTGTTCCGGGTGGTGTGAGTTGCGAAACTATTCTGCATTGTTTCAAATGTAGACCAAACTCATAACTCAAATATTCTCCTCCACGATCTGATCGTAGAAACTTTATTTTCTTGTTACGATGATTTTCAACTTCACTCTGAAATTCTTTGAACTTTTCAAATGTTTTAGACTTATGTTTCATTAAGTAGATATACCCATATCTGCTTAAATCATCTGTGAAGGTGAGAAAATAACGTTACCCGCCGCGAGCCTCAATATTCATTGGACCACATACATCAGTATGTATGATTTCTAACAAATCTGTTGCTCGCTCCATTGTTCCAAAGAACGGCGTTTTAGTCATCTTGCCCATAAGGCATGGTTCGCAAGTACCAAGTGATTCATAATCTAGTGATTCCAGAAGTCCATCAGTATGGAGTTTCTTCATGCGCTTTACACCAATATGACCTAAACGGCAGTGCCACAAATAAGTTGCACTATCATTATCAACTCTGCATCTTTTGGCCTCAACATTATGAATATGTGTATCACTACTATCGAGATTCAAGACAAATAGACCACTCTTTAAGGGTGCATGACTATAAAAGATATTACTCACATAAATAGAACAACCATTATTCTTAGATTTAAATGAATAACCGTCTCGCATAAAACAAGATCCAGATATAATGTTCATGCTTAACACTGACACCAAATAACAATTATTCAAGTCTAAAACTAATCCCGAAGGTAGATGTAGAGGTAGCATGCCGACGGTGATCACATCGACTTTGGAACCATTTCTCACGCGCATCGTCACCTCGTCCTTAGCCAATCTTTGCTCAATCTGTAGTCCCTGTTTCGAGTTGCAAATATTAGCAACAGAACCAGTATCAAATACCCAGGTGCTACTACGAGCTCTAGTAAGGTACACATCAGTAACATGTATATCACATATACCTTTGTTCACCTTGCCATCCTTCTTATCTGCCAAATACTTGGGGCAGTTCCGCTTCCAGTGACCAGTCCCTTGGCATTAGAAGCACTCAGTCTTAGGCTTAGGTCCAGATTTAGGTTTCTTCTCTTGAGCAGCAACTTGTTTTCCATTCTTCTTGAAATTCCCCTTCTTCTTCCTTTTACCCTTTTTCTTGAAACTGGTGGTCTTATTGACCATCAACACTTGATGCTCCTTCTTGATTTCTACCTCCGCAGCTTTTAGCATTGCGAAGAGCTCAGGAATTGTCTTGTTCATCCCTTGCATATTATAGTTCATCACGAAGCTCTTGTAGCTTGGTGGTAGTGATTGAAGAATTCTATCAATGACACTATCATCAGGAAGATTAACTCCCAGTTGAATTAAGTGATTGCAGTACCCAGACATTCTGAGTATATGTTCACTGACGGAACTATTCTCCTCCATTTTGCAGCTGTAGAACTTATTGGAGACTTCATATCTCTCAATCCGGGCATTTGCCTGAAATATTAACTTCAACTCCTGGAACATCTCATATGCTCCATGACGTTCAAAACGTTGTTGAAGTCCCGGTTCTAAGCCGTAAAGCATGGCACACTGAACTATCGAGTAGTCATCAACACGCGACTGCCAGGCATTCACAATGTCTGCAGTTGCTAGCGTGGGTGGTACACCTAGCGGTGCTTCTAGGACGTAATTCTTCTGTGCAGCAATGAGGATAATCCTCAAGTTACAGACCCAATCCGTGTAATTGCTACCATCATCTTTCAACTTAGCTTTCTCAAGGAACGCATTAAAATTCAACGAACAACAGCACGGGCCATCTATCTACAACAACATAGACAAGAAAAATACTATCAGGTACTAAGTTCATGATAAATTTAAGTTCAATTAATCATATTACTTGAGAACTTCCACTTAGATAGACATCCCTCTAATCATCTAAGTGATCACGTGATCCAGATCAACTAAACCAAAACCGATCATCACGTGAGATGGAGTAGTTTTCAATGGTGAACATCACTATGTTGATCATATCTACTATATGATTCACGCTCGACCTTTCGGCCTCAGTGTTCCGAGGCCATATCTGCATATGCTAGGCTCGTCAAGTTTAACCCGAGTATTTCTGCGTGTGCAAAACTGGCTTGCACCCGTTGTAGTTGAACGTTGAGCTTATCACACCCGATCATCACGTGGTGTCTCGGCACGACGAACTTTGGCAATGGTGCATACTCAGGGAGGACACTTATACCTTGAAATTTAGTGAGAGATCATCTTATAATGCTACCGTCAATCAAAGCAAAATAAGATGCATAAAAGATAAACATCACATGCAATCAATATAAGTGATATGATATGGCCATCATCATCTTGTGCCTTTGATCTCCATCTCCAAAGCACCGTCATGATCACCATCGTCATCGGCGCGACACCTTGATCTTCATCGTAGCATCATTGTCATCTCGCCAACTATTGCTTCTACGACTATCGCTACGCTTAGTGACAAAGTAAAGCAATTACAGGGCGATTGCATTGCATACAATAAAGCGACAACCATATGACTCCTACCAGTTGCCGATAACTCCGTTACAAAACATGATCATCTCATACAATAATTTTAGCATCATGTCTTGACCATATCACATCACAACATGCCCTGCAAAAACAAGTTAGACGTCCTCTACTTTGTTGTTGCAAGTTTTACGTGGCTGCTATGGGCCGAGCAAGAACCGTTCTTACCTACGCATAAAAACCACAACGACATTTCGTCAAGTTAGTGTTGTTTTAACCTTCTCAAGGACCGGGCATAGCCACACTCGGTTCAACTAAAGTTGGAGAAACTGACACCCGCCAGCCACCTTTGTGCAAAGCACGTCAGTAGAACCAGTCTCGCGTAAGCGTACGCGTAATGTCAGTTCAGGTCGCTTCATCCAACAATACCGCCGAACCAAAGTATGACATGCTGGTAAGCAGTATGACTTGTATCGCCCACAACTCACTTGTGTTCTACTCGTGCATATAACATCTACGCATAAACCTGGCTCGGATGCCACTGTTGGGGACCGTAGTAATTTCAAAAAATTTCCTAGGCACACGCAAGATCATGGTGATGCATAGCAACGAGAGGGGAGAGTGTCGTCCACGTACCCTCATAGAACGTAAGCGAAAGCGTTATGACAACGCGGTTGATGTAGTCGTACGTCTTCACGATCGACTGACCCAAGTACCGAACGTACGGCACCTCCATGATCTGCACACGTTCAGCTCGGTGACGTCCCACGAACTCACGATCCAGTAGAGCTTCGAGGGAGAGTTCCGTCAGCACAACAGCGTGATGACGGTGTTGATGAAGCTACCAACGCAGGGCTTTGCCTAAGCACCGCTATGATATGACCGAGGTGGATTATGGTGAAGGGGGGCACCGCACACGACTAAAGATCAATGATCAACTTGTGTGTCTTTGGGTGCCCCCCTCCCCCGTATATAAAGGAGCTAGGGGGGAGGCGGCCGACCAAGGAGGAGGGCGCGCCAAGGGAGGAGTCCTACTCCCACCGGGAGTAGGACTCCTTCTTTCCTAGTAGTAGGAGAAGGGGGAAGGGGGAGAGAGGGGGGAAGGAAAGGGGGGCGCCACCCCTCCCCCTCCTTGTCCAATTCGGACTAGAGGGGGAGGGGGCCCGTGTACCTGCCTTGGACGCCCCTCCTCTTCTCGACTAAGGCCCATATGGCCCATTATACTCCCCGGGGGGTTCCGGTAACCCCCCGGTACTCCGGTATATGCCCGAACTTGCCCGGAACACTTCCGAAGTCCAAACATAGTCATCCAATATATCGATATTTATGTCTCGACCATTTCGAGACTCCTCGTCATGTCCGTGATCATATCCGGGACTCCGAACTACCTTCAGTACATCAAAACACATAAACTCATAATACCGATCGTCACCGAACGTTAAGCGTGCGGACCCTACGGGTTCAAGAACTATGTAGACATGACCGAGACACGTCTCTGGTCAATAAACAATAGCAGAACCTGGATGCTCATATTGGCTCCTACATATTCTATGAAGATCTTTATCGGTCAAACCGCTTAACAACATACGTCGTTCCCTTTGTCATCGGTATGTTACTTGCCCGAGATTTGATCGTCGGTATCTCAATACCTAGCTCAATATCATTACCGGCAAGTCTCTTTACTCATTCTGTAATATATCATCCCGCAACTAATTCATTAGTCACATTGCTTGCAAGGCTTATAGTGATGTGTATTACCGAGAGGGCCTAGAGATACCTCTCCGATAATCGGAGTGACAAATCCTAATCTCGATCTATGCCAACTCAACAAGTACCATCGGAAACACCTATAGAGCACCTTTATAATCACCCAGTTATGTTGTGACATTTGGTAGCACACAAAGTGTTCCTCCGGTAATCGGGAGTTGCATAATCTCATAGTTATAGGAACATGTATAAGTCATGAAGAAAGCAATAGCAGTAAACTAAAACGATCAAGTGCTAAGCTAACGGAATGGGTCAAGTCAATCACATCATTCTCCTAATTTTGTGATCCCGTTTATCAAATGATAACTCATGTATATGGTTAGGAAACCGTAACCATCTTTGATCAATGAGCTAGTCAAGTAGAGCATACTAGTGACACCTCATTTGTCTATGTATTCACACATGTATTATGTTTCCGGTTAATACAATTCTAGCATGAATAATAAACATTTATCATGAAATAAGGAAATAAATAATAACTTTATTATTGCCTCTAGGGCATATTTCCTTCACTTTCTTTCATCCTTCGTAATATAACCCAAAACTTGAAAACTTCAATCACATAAAACTTAACAAAACCCTTGTGAGATTTGTTAGTAAAAGAAAGCAAACCACTACTATAAGTGTTGTGTCCCAACATAATTGAAAAATTCTTGAATACGTTCTTTTCCCATATCATTCCCTTGCCCCAAGATAAAAGTTTTAGCATCCAGATTGCCCGTACGTCCAAATTTAGGAGTTAGGTCATCATCTGTTGGTGCCATACCGAAATCACTCATGATTGCAAGCAAAGAATAGATCTGATAAAAAAAGGCAAAGTTACAAAGAGAGGGGAATAAAACGGCAATTTTTTGTGAAGTGGGGGGAGAGGAAAATGAGAGGCAAATAATGTAAATTGCAAGGAGATGAGATTTGTGATTAGGAACCTGGTTATGTTGAAGGTCCTCCCCAGCAACGGCGCTAGAAATTCCTTTTGATGTCGCTTGAAGCTACGTCGGTATTTCCCCAAAGAGGAAGGGAGGATGTAGCACAGCGGTGGTAGGTATTTCCCTTAGATATGAAACCAAGGTTATCGAACCAGTAGGAGAACCAAGCAACACAACATAAACAACCCCTGCACACAAAGAACAACACCTCGCAACCCGACGTGTTAAATGGGTTGTCAATCCCTTTCGTGGTACAGCGCCTCAAGATAGGCAAAGGATGTGAGGTAAATTTGTAGATGGGATAAATAGATCGCGAAACAAATAAATTGTAGCAAGGTATTTTTATATTTTTTGATTTAATAGATCTGAAAATAAACGCAAGGAAAAAGTAGATCGCAAGGCAAAAATATGAGAAAGAAGACCCGGGGGCCGTAGGTTTCACTAGTGGCTTCTCTCGAAAAAAGTAGCAAATGGTGGGTGAACAAATTACTGTTGGGAAATTCATAGAACTTCAAATAATCATGATGATATCCAGGCAATGATCATTACATAGGCATCACGTCCAAGATTAGTAGACCGACTCCTGCCTGCATATACTACTATTACTCCACACATCGACCGCTATCCAGCATGCATCTAGTGTATTAAGTTCATGGGAAAATGGATTAATGCAATAAGAACGATGACATGATGTAGACAAGATCCGTTTATCTATTGCAGCAGATATGGATCCCGTCTTTTTATCCTTAGTAGCAATGATACATACGTGTCGGTTCCCTTTCTGTCACTGGGATCAAGCACCGTAAGATCGAACCCACTACCGGGCACCTCTTCCCATTGCAAGATAATAGATCAAGTTGGCCAAACAAAACCCTAATATCGGAGAAGAAATACGAGGCTATAAGAGATCACGCATATAAGAGATCGAAGAGACTCAAATAACTTTCATGGATATAAAAGATATAATTGATCATAAACTCGAAGTTCATCAGATCCCAACAAACACACCGCCAAAAGACTTACATCATATGGATCTCCAATCTCCAAGAGACCATTGTATTGATAATCAAGAGAGAGAGAGAGAGAGAGAGAGAGGAAGCCATCTAGCTACTAACTACGGACCCGAAGGTCTACAAAGAACTACTCACGCATCATCGGAGAGGCACCAATGGAAGTGGTGAACCCCTCCGTGATGGTGTCTAGATTGGATCTCGTGGTTTTGGACTCTACGGCGGCTGGATGAAAATTTCGTCGACTCCCCTAGGGTTTCAGGAATATTAAGGTATTCATAGAGCAAAGAGTCGGTCCAGGGGGCACCCGAGGTGGGCACAACCCACCAGGGCGCGCCTGGGCCTCCTGGCGCGCCCTGGAGGGTTGTCCCCTCCTAGGGACTCCTCTAGGTGCAACCAGGGCCCGTTGTGTTCCTTCTGGTCCATAAAAAATCATCGTAAATTGGCGTGACATTTGGACTCTGTCTGACAGTGATTTCCTGCAATGTAAAAAATATGCAGAAAACAATAACTGGCACTTGGCACTATGTCAATAGGTTAGTACCAAAAAATGATATAAAATGACTATATAATGATTATGAAACATCCAAGATTGATAATAAAACAGCATGGAATAATCAAAAATTATAGATACGTTGGAGACGTATAAGGTGGAAACCCTAGGGCCGATATTTCACGAAATGGAGAGGATCCTATGAAGAACACGAGGAGAAACACGAGGGGAAACAAGAGGAAACACTCAAATCAACGAGAACAATCACACATGTGCTAGATCCATGAACATAAAGAGTGATACAAGATCCAAACGCAACAAAGGATGATACAAGAGGTGGTAGTTCTTCTCCGTGATGAGGTCTTGAGGGGTCTTCCCATTAGGGGTCTTGAATCCAGTTGCGGGATCTTCTCCGTAGAGGTCATGAACTCCGATGGAGAATATCAAGTGGATGAGCAAAGCTCTATCTCTCAAATGAGTTAATCCTTTGCTAACCCTAGAAAGAGGGAGGGGAAGGGGTTTATATAGTCTAAGGGGCGAAGGGGTACATGGGCCTCGGCCCTTTCACTGTGCGCAGACAGGCGGAGCCGGGCGTCCGAGCGTCAGGCCGGATGTCCGGGCCTTCACTAGGAGCCAGATGCCCGGGCAGGGGGGCCGGATGTCCGGGCTGGTAGGGTCGTTTCTGAGCTCTCTGGATAGACGTGGTCCGGATTCCCGGGCCAGGGGCCGGATGTCCGGCGGCTCACGAAGAGTCGGATGTCCGGGCTGACAGGGTCCAGCTTCGATGGTGTTCTGTGAAGGGCGCAGGATTTCCGGGCCGGGCGCGGGATGTCCGGGGTCCTCGGGCCGGATGTCCGGGCCCTGTAGCATGGCGGGTGCTATTGTGTGGTCATCTTCAGGGGTCAGATGTCCGGGCCCTGGGAGCTGCTCTCGGTTCTTTCCGTCGTTCTTCTTCATCCTTGTACTTTGGGACTTGTCCGTCTTCACATGCATCTTCGAGAGGGTCTTATATGTACCTGATCATGCATAATATTATAGACTTAGGTAGTAGCCATCTCAAGTGGATCATATGGGATATCACTAAGGAAAGATGTCACCTCGGTCTTGAGAGCTCTAGCTCGTGCTCGTGTCATTGATCCTCTTGGCACTTGATGAGACGATGGTAGGTCCATGGGGATGACCATAGGATGCTCCGCATCACATGCTCTCCTCATGAAATTTTTGCGTAAGTTTTATAACAAGGATGATATACCCTGGGTAAACATCATTTGGGAATCATACTACTCGACTGCTTTGCTAGGGGATAAAATGATGGGATCATTTTGGGGGAAATGCCTGGTAAAACTCCTCCCCACCTTCAAATAGTTTGCTAGATACAAGGCTGATAGAGGAGATACTGCCTTATTTTGGACCGACTCTTGGTCGGATCAACCAGTCCACTCGAAGTACCCAGAGCTCTTTTCATTTTCCATCTCCAAAGACAACACATTGCATCAGGTCACAATTACTCAAGAGATGGAAAATATATTTCACGGGCCCTTGTCCCTACAAGCCTACTAGCAATTCAATGCACTTCAAGCTTATATGTATGAAAGACAGATTCAGCAGAACTCGGATAGTTGGACCTATCCTTGGACCAAGAACAATTTCCATCCTAAGCTCATGTATAATATGTTGATAGGCAACAACTAGGCACATCAAATATTTTCACATATATGGAGCACTTCATGCAGACTAAGGCACAAAGTCTTTTTCATGCTGCTGCTACATGATAGAGTTAATACCAGGAATTTGCTACACCGCAAAACCATGTATCTTGACAGCTATGATTGTGCACTCTGTGCTGAAGGGACTAAGGAAACATCAATCCACCTCTTCTGGAACTTGAAGACTTCATTTTCCATTGCTGGGATCATATTACCCCTTTCAAGAAGAGAGGAATTTCAACATTTGATGAGATTCAGACTGCCTGTGTTGAATTGCCCAAAGGCATTGCCGTAGACATCATCATCATGGCATGTTGGGCTTCCTGGTCAGTCAGGAACGATAAGATTTTTGGTGCAGCACCTCCACATCGTCAAGGATGGAACCACTATATGAAAGAGGGCCTTTGGACAGTGCAACTCAATGCGCGGCTGCCTAGGCGCGTGTACATTGGTCATTGACCACGAGCTCTTACAGTGGAAAGGATTCATACAAATTAAAAAGTCATAAAATAAAAAAACGGTTGGAAGTTGGAAAATTATTCACGGGTTTGAAAACTGTCCATGAAAGTTCGGGCATTGAAAAAATTCCGTGCATTTGGGAAAAAACTCACGCATTTCAAAAAGTTTGCATGTTCGAAAAATATTCGCAGACTTGAAAAGGTCGACGGATTTATACAAGATTATGAATTTGAAAAAATTCAGGATTTTCAAAAAGTTCATGCATTAAAATAAAATTCATGATTTTCTGAATCACATATTTAAAAAGCGTTTGTGAATTCTGAAAATATTACGAATTTTAAAATGTCCACGCATTTGAACGATTGCTCATAAAAAATATTAAAAAGATGAGGAAAAAATGCAAAGCAAAAAAAGGTAGGAAAACCCTACCTAAAAAAGTAAAGAAAAGACAAACCGGAAGCATCTAGTAGCTTCCTAAAACTGAAACCATAGAAGGTTATATGGGCCGGCCAAACACACAGGATACATGAGCGCTAAATAGGATATGCATTTACTACCACTATAAAAGCACATGAGGGCGGAGAACCAAATCATCATATCCATCGAAACCTGCAATCTGATGCTACATCCCTCCAACACAGTAAGCGTGTTTTATACTTTAATTACCCATTATGTCATTACATTAATTAATTACCCACCATGCCATTGGGTTAACGTCCTCAGGAACACCTCCCGTAAAAAAAAAAACATAAGCCCTCCCGCGACCAGCCGACCACGCCCTTGGGCCAGTTTTGCCACCTCTTCCCCATATCCTCCCGGCTAGAAAACGCCCTCGACCTGTGCCTCCGCACCGCCGGACTGCCGCGCCCACGCTCCAGGCGCTCGGGCCGCCCCTTTCCCGCCCCGTCCACGCGCCGCCCGGGCCGCCCCGTCCACGGGACGCCGCGCCCACGCCGCGCCCAGCCAAGCCGCACGGGCTGCCGGCGCTCCCCGTGGACGCGCCAAACAGGCCGCCCCTGCCCCGCCCCGGCCCCCGCCCCGCCTCGTCCACGCGCCGCCCGGGCCGTCGCGCCCACCCGCCGCCCAGACACAGGCGCCGGACCTCCACGCTGCAGGTGCTTTATCACTGCCTGTGTGCAGTGACAATTTTTGGTTTAATTGTACAATGCCACTACCTTCTAATTTCTGCTGATGTCAGTTGTAGGCTTGCTTCATAATGGGATAGATGTACATAACCAGGCAGTGACAATTTTTGATTTAATTGTACAATACCCCAATGTGTTTGGTCTTTCTTGTCAAGATCCCGGCCATGAAAACTAGAAGGTACATGGATTCAGAATTGTGATGTTCTGCTGCCACACAGCTGGTATTCCACTTATCCTTCCTTCCATTTTTTACTTCCAAATTTGTGATGTTCATGGTACCATTTCAATGGTTGGTTGAAGTACTTAGGATATTCCGGCCATGATGAATTAAGAAAAATGTTTTTATGCTGAATCAATCAATTTTTTTTATTAAAATCCTTGCGGTGTTTTTGCTGGTCGGGAGAGTAGAAGAATGGCGTTGTGGGCCAAGCAAGAACGACAAATATGATAAGAGGGAAAGGATGCATGCAGGAGAGGAGAACAGGCTGCAACGGAAGGCAACTTGAGATGTAGCGGTGCACACCTCTTCCGTGATATTCAGGTTGGTGTAAGACTGCTGGCCTAAGATCCAAGCGACTACATATTTGGAGCTAGATCTAGATAGGATAATTTGGATTGATAAATATTCTGGAGTAGCAATATGCATGTTCATTGATGCCGCACACATCTCTCATCCTGTGCGGCCTGGATGTGGCTGCCGCCGTCAACATCCCAACTGTCATGGATACTATGTGTTGAATGACGTCAGCGTCGTGTCGAGGACCGAGTCCGCATGGATGCCATATCCTAGACCACCAGGACAGTAGCTCGACACAGGCATTCTTATGGTAATGCTAATCTCGCCTCCACCTCCTCTGTTTACAGTCATTGTTCTAATATTGCCGGAGATAAAACATATTCTAACTATCCTTGCTGGTGACAGTTTGGTGGTGATATAGACCAAACTTTTATTTGATGTTATTTACTGTAATTATGATCATCTCAGCCGTAAGATATATAGAGATCAATCACAACAGATCTTAGAGTTAAAGTAAATTAGACCCTTTACTGAACCACAGGTTGCAGGTTTCATCATCAATAGTACTGCCATTTTGAACAATCTAGGACCTAGACTTGACATTGAATCTTTTATTCAAAATAAAGCATGCTTTGTTTTTGGAGTTTCATCCATTAGCTAATTGTAAAGCAAGTCATATATCCACTGCACTGGTGCTTGTTTTGCAGTCAATCTTATACATTAGGACTTTGTACTCGTTCACATACAACACCCTGGAAAAATATTCTTATGCTACTTTGCCTCATTTGACATTTCAGAAGTGTAGTTTTGGTCACGTATGTTGGAAATATATGCTTGTTGTGAGGTGATGGATCAGAATGGCAAAATCTGAAAGTGAGTGGTTATTTGCTCATGTATTGATCAAGTGATCTTGTTTGGACATGAAGGAGAAATATGGAGGGAGCTATTTTTTTCTATTAAAGCTTGTTTCATCTTGGAACTATTTTTGTAAATACTCCCTCCAATCCAAAATAAGTGTCATGGTTCTGAACTAAGGTTAGCTCAACATTAGTTCAAAACCGTGAAACTTATTATGGATCGGAGGGAGTACTATATTTGTGTGCGCGCACTTTATAATTCTCTATTCATGATATTTACATAGATCAGATTTGTTCCTTTATAGCATCTGCGGACTTTAATTATTTTGTCACTGATAAATATGGATAATGTCCAGGAACTTGCTGAGATTAAAAATGAGGTTGCAGGAATGAGAATGGAACTCTGATGTGGATGACATAACTCTTATATTTTATTTTTAGATGAAATTTATATATTTACTTATCTGAAGATATATTTGATTTCATTTTTGTTTGTTCAGACAAGGCATGTGCAAGTTTACTACGAGCGAGCAAGCCGTTAATTTTGCAATGAACACTTGTCACTGAGTTGCTTTCAAAGAGGATGTTCCGTAGGCAAACATGCATGCAATCAGCAATGCATGATTTTAATTAGTTTCCAATGTAGCATGTTTTTAGTATGATCCATACACATTCTTATTAGCTTGAGCATTAAATATGGGCATTTTTAATCGAAGTAGGTGCAAAAAAATGTCCAGACTGGGATTATTTCATTCTAGAAAGGAAAAGGTAAAAGGAAGAGTAATGGTGCCTCTCTCAGTACCACGGTTCATGACGAATCAGTGCCACTGTTGTGTTTGCTAATTTTGAACCGAACCAATGGTTTGGTACAACTTCTATTGTTTCATTTATAGGATATCAGTTTTCAAATCATAAGAATATTTCCTTACCTTTGTTTTTCATATATGCAGGTTGGTGATTTTTAAGTTGATGGGTTTCTGCTACAAATTAACTGAAGTAATTCCTATGTGTCTTGGTACTATGGTGTTGGCCACTGAACTTTCATGCAAATGAGGCACAAAATAGCTCACATCTATGCAGAGTATTGGAGATCCAGGCCCTTTGTTTTCGTTTGGAGGGACATATTCAACATGCCATGCATCACCAAATATTGCCCTGAGGGTTACCGGCAAGCAATACCAGTCTAGATGATAGGCCAACCGTATGCTTCATGAGGAAATTGTGAACCAATGGCGCAATAGTAAATATTAGCATGTTGTATCTCTCTTGAAGACAATATTTGGTGAGCTTGTTCCTCCAGTGAGCTTGTTCATCCTTGTGGACAATTGGACATGGCATATCTTAAATGACTTGTACATCAGGAGAAGGCAAAGAGATATGCCATGTCCATATGGCCACAAGGATGGCCATGTGAGAGTCTCTTCTTTTCCTCCAGTGAGCTTGTTCATCCTTGTGGACAATTGGACATGACATATCTCTTTGCCTTCTCCTGATGTACAAGTCATTTAAGATTATAATTGTTTTGTACTCATGTTACATCATATGAGATTAAGGATATAACAATGTGCTTTTCTTCTGCTGGCATATTTATGCTTCTAGATGCATTGATTTAACCAAAGGAGTCTTGTGTTTTTTATCCAGTTTTTCATCAGTTCGTTTGCAAATTTTTTGACTGCTACTACGAATTATCTTTTCAATACACGTGAATTTTCACGTGCAAGCTTACTAATACTATTTGGCGCATATTGGTGCTAGTTCAGCGTTTTCTAAAAATAAAGGAAAAACATAGTTCAGTGATGACCTATTCGACTTGCATAGGCTGGAGTGCATAGCCGAGATCAACCGATCATGATCGGATTTGCCTGATCGGCTGTTCTTCTCCACCCCTCAACTTGATGATGAAGCCTCGCGGATTTGAGAGTTCACGGTTCTGAAAAAGTTGAAAAGGTTTGTGAATTTGTAAAAAGTTCACGAGTTTGATGAAAAGTTCATAAATTCGAAAAAAATGTTCATGAATTTGGAATAGTTCACGAATCAAAGAAAACAGTCCAAGAATTTGAAAAAAAAACCATGCATTTAGGAAATGAAAAGGAAAAAAGAAAAAGAAGTAAAAGAAAGAAAGCAACAATGAGAAAACTTGAAATCATAACACATAAAAATGGTTGGGCAGCTTCCGGAAGCTTCCCAACACCGGAGGGGCTTCTAAAAAACCAAACACGATGGAGTCTTATATGGGCTAGCTCGTTATGACTGAAGCGGGGGGAGGGGGGGTGCGTCAGTTGTAAGTAGCCTTTTATTAGTTTGGTGGTGGACCATGACGACAACCACTGAGCATGACTGTTGACCACGATCTCTGGCCATGGAAAAGGTTCATATAATTTTTAAAAAAATCACAAAAATAAAAAAAAATGTTTGCGAGTTTGAAAATGTTCATGAATTTTATAAACAGTTTCCTCATTAACACAAATTTCAAAGAATGCACATTTGAGAAACGTCCATATATTTGAAAATGTTAGCAGATTTAAATAAGCTCACGAAATTGAAAAAAAAATCTAGGATTTGAAAAAGTTCACACAATAAAATGAAGTTAATGAATTTAGAAAAATCGCACATTTGAAAAACGTTCATGAAGTTGAACAAGATCTACGAATTTCAAAATTTCCACGGATTTGAAAAAAATCACAAAAATAAATGAAAATGAAAATCACAAAAATAAAAAGATGAGAAAAACAAAAAAAAAGAAAAAAGCTGGCAAAACAAGAACCGGCGCCACGAGGGCTAAATAGAATTTGCGCCCTGTACCAATTGCACACTATTTGGCACCCCTAAAAAAAGGTTGCACACTATTTGGCGCATATTGGTACTAGTTCAACATTTTCTCAAAAAATGAAATGAAATAACTGATGACCTGTTCGGCTTACATCGGATGGCGTGCATAACTGAGATCGACAGATTGTGATCGCCTTCGCCTGTTCGGCTGTTCCTCTCAAGCCCCTCAGCTTGAATTTTTTTGAGTGTAAACCCCCTCAACTTGATGACGAAGCTAGATGAGGCATGGGCCGAGATGTTCGATCTGCCGTGGCAAACGAGCGCAACACAAGATGGGCACGAGCCGTGCACTCGAAGCTTTGAAAGCGAGGTCTCCCCCCTATCCATCCATGTCGCCAACCCGAGCACCCTCTATACCTGGTCACAACTGACGCGCTCCAACGTTTCTGCAAGTTGCGCCCTTGCGTTGCATTGCACATCTGCTCCGTGAGGATTAACAAACTTCCTTGAGATGCCGGGCATGTTTGGTTGAAGTTCGTTACAGTACCCGCATTGTATGTCCATCTCCAGCCAGGCTGGTTTTCCATATGCAGTCTCATATGCAGTAGATGCAACCTGTTTGATTGACTGCATCGCATGGAAGGGCACCTACCCCCTGTTGTTTGGTGGCCGTTTTTATGCTTAGGGTGTGAGCGGATGCAAACTTCAGTTGTTTGGTTGCAAATAATGTTTGTGTTTTGCTCACCCCATTCAAATGTGGTGGCCTTACCACCACATGATCAGCACAAGAGCAAGCACAACTGACAGCCGATCAAAGAGGCAAGCACTGACAACAAGCAACCAAATGAGATCAAACAAAGCAAGCAACGGAAATGACAACAAACTACTTAGATTAACAGCAGGGGCATCCTCCTTCCCTGCTCCACGCCAGGGTGCTGCTCATGGAAAAAATATTAACAAGTTCACAACATAAGTACCATAAGTTCTAGTCACAGACCATAACAAGTTCAACACTAACACCTAAGTTAACTACATTGCATGCTCAATGTCACCAACACAGTTGTGCTTGCTGCAACGAACCCTACACATGGTCGAGGAGTCATGGTTGTAGATTTGGACCTTCAGGCCGAGTCCTAAGATGCGCAGAACGAGGAGGTCGCCGGAGACGATCCGGTGGTGGCGGCAGAAGTAGTTCCAGCCCCGGCCAAGAACCATGTGCCCCTTGAAGTTCTGGACCTACACCCAGAACTCGCACCACTAGTTCGTCGACAGCCTGACCACGCGCGGGAGCCGCTTGATGACCAGCCGCTCGTTCATCACCTCCACGAACTTGCGAGGGATGACGAGCATGGTGAGGTCTTCGACGTCCTTGATCTGCTGGTAGAAGCGCAGCGGCTCCCGCCCCCCCCCCTCCTCGTGGACGGTCCTTGGAGATCGTCCCCTTGAACGAGGCATGCTCATGAAGGCGACTGTGCCAGGCATGTCCACCCTCTTGAGCCACCTGTTCGCGGGGATGAGATCCTCGGCACCCTCAGCTCCGACCACCACCTGAGCTCCTCCACGCGCCATGTCCCAGTCGCTCTTCAATATCTTGTCAGGTAAGATGACAAGTATTGGAGGTGCTTGCAAAATGAACAACCACTGATTAGTACCATTAGCTCTTCTGCTAATGCCACTGAGCAGTTGCACTAGCACTATAGCAAATGACACCGATCAGAGACATTTGCCCAAGAGCAAATGCCACTGATCAGTGCACAAACTCTTTGCCAAATGCCACTTATCAATGGCACTTGCTCTTGGGCAAATGCCACTGATCAATGTCGTTTTCTCTTGGGCAAGTGCCACTAATCAATGGCACTTGCTCAAGAGCTAGTGGCACTGATCAGGGGACTTGCCCAAGAGCAAGTGGCACTAATCAGTGGTAGTTTCCCATGAGAAAATGCCACTGATCAGTGGAATCTGGTCTTTTGCAACTGCCACTCATCAGTTCATCATCCTAAGCATGGAAACATCAAAAAATAGCACCCATGTGCACCCATGCACATTTGGCAGCGTCCTAAAATGGTCCTAATACATGCACGTATACCAATCTAGAGCATGCAACACAAACCCTAGCTTGAACATGTATGTAGCAACATGAACAACAACATGAACATGATCCTAGCTTGAACATGAACATGCCATTTGCATGAACACAGATCCTAGCAAGACCCTAGCATGAACACAGATCCTAGCAAAGCACACTAGCATTGGGGATTCTAGCATGAACACAGATCCTACATGAACACAAATCATAGGAAAGCACTAGCAGAAGAACATTATCCTAGAACACACACTATAGCAAACAAGAACAGATCAGTCAAATTCGATTCGATTGGGATCGCATCGAATCGGATCTACTCGAATCCTATCTAATCCTATCGAATCTACGAAGTGCTAGCACATGCCTAAGAAATAAACCCCTAATCTACATCTACGAGCAAGCATTGGGGATTTTTTGACTCACCGGAGCTTGCGCAGTCGCAGCGAACCGATGCCGGGGTGAAAACCCCGGCGGGAAGGATAGAGGTGGAAAAGCAGAGGGGGAGCCGGCCCTGGCGACGGCCGGCGACATCGGCCCGGTGCTCATGGCCACGTCAGAGGTCGAGGAGGACAGCACGCCGACAGGAGAAAACCCTTGGACGGGGGTCAATAAAACCCCCTGCCCAATGGGGTCCCAAGAAGTGGCGGCTCCGTGGACGGCGCCGACGCCTAGCCCATGACCACGAGGTCCGGAAACGGCGGCGGAGCAGGAACGGCCGACACCGCATTGGCCGTTCCTTGTGGTGGCCGGCAGCAGATAGGGAAGACGCTCGCAGCGCCGACGCCAGGTCCCTGCCCGAGTTCTGGAGCCCGGCCACCCAACGCTCTTGGATGCTGGCGATGCGCTGGTCGACGGGGGTCAGAGGACGGCCCGGCAGTGGGCGAGGCGGATCCATCGGAGGGAAGGAGAGGGAGGGGCAGTGAGGCAGAGAGGCGTGCTAGCGGCGAGAACATTGCGGGACGGTGACAGGAGAGTGGGAGGGGAGTTATGAGACGTCCTCTCCGTCTCCTGCGCTGCCGAGGCGTGCAACCTCCTCGCACGTGTGGTCGCGCCGAGACAGACTCGCGAGAAACTGCCAATTCGGCAGTTTTCTCCGGGCCAGGCTCAGGCCTGCTTTAAGGTTCGTGCGGGCCACGAATCACATGCAACCCAGCCAACCAAACAGGTCACGCACATCCCGCGTGTGCCTGGTTGGGCTGCATGCGGGCAACCAAACACGCCCCATAACATTACATCCCGAGTTATTGTGAAAATAAAAAATAAAAAGGTTATGGAAGTCAATATTCTCGCATTTATTGCTACTACACTGTTCATTCTAGTTCCTACTTCTTTTTTTACTTATTATTTATGTAAAAACAGCCGGCCAAAATAAATAATTGAAATTCCAATTAATCATTGAAGAAATTAAAAAGGGAATAAATAAAAAAAATCCGAAAACACTAACACCCACATGGGTGTTACCCAACTCGCCCACACGCCTCGATCATCGTCCAGTGCCTTTTGCACGAATCTTGGCACGAAAAGGTTGATTTTGTGTGCCACGTAGGACGGGGCTGGTGTGTGGGAGTTGAAGAGTTTGCCCACACGCTAGCACCATGTTGTTTGCCAGCTGCGCTGTGTGAGCGAACTAGTTTCTGCCCACACAACCAGCCACCTAGTTCATGCGCGTGTGGACGACTACTTTTCGCCCACACAACACTCCTACGTTGTGGATGACAACTACAGTTAGACGAACGTGGCAACTAGGTAAACACACATGCCAACTGTGATTTTTTGCTAGACGGCAACTGCAGTTGTGCGTACGTGGCAACCAGATAAACACACATGACAACTATAGTTGGACCATACATGTCAACTACTGTTTGACCATATGTGGCAAGTAGTTAATCACACACGACAACTACGGTTTGATTACATGCGGCAACTACCATAAATTAGACATGACAACTATAGTTAACCAAAACAGATAGTGTTGCCATACTTTTACAACTACACTTGCCATCCCGGATAACTACATCGACCAACCAGGATGGCAACTACGCGGTGTACCTAACGTAGTTGCATCAGGACGTGTGTGCATTTTTGCTTCGTGCCACACGCGCGAGGTGAAGATGAGCAGTACTTGTTGGCAGTGGCGTAGCCACATCAGAGACACGCCCCGGGCCAAGCTCTTAGCTACAGTAGCAAACAGTAGTAAACAGTGTTATTGTTGCTACATGACACGAAGCAGCAAACTGCTACGCCCCAGGCCACAGCCCTGGTAGCCTGGGGCCTAGCTACGCCACTGCTTGTTGACGTGTGGCACGAAGCAGCCGCGCCCACACGTGTGGGCAATTCTAATATCCGCCCATACATAGCCCGTGTAGGCTGCCTTCTGCTTACACCACATATGGTGTGTGGGCGCATATCGAATATACCACACGTGTGGCAGTTATCGGCGTCTAAAAATCCAAGTCTTAAATGAAAGGATATGGTTGGAATCTTAAAGTATGGTACAAAGAACTACATATAGTCATAAGTAGTCCTGTAGCTCGATCGATACCCCGCTTTGTCTCAGAGTTGCTGTCTGGTACAGTCACAGTACCCTTTGTTCCGTTTCAAAAAAAAAAAAAAAACACTACCCGTTGCTGTCTTTGTCTACCGTGGTAGTAACCCGTGGGCGACTTGCAGGAATATATACCTGAACAATAGGCTTCACTTACACATATCTCATTATTAAACTTATTACTACATCTAATCAGAAGCATGCATGCATGATGCATCCGTCCGACAATAGGATCCTCTGTCATCCACCAATCGTACGTACGCCATGTACCTCGAAATCAAAAGAAAGATGAAAGGGAAGTGGGTAGAACTTCAGTCCGCATCAGTGGTACACGACCTGACAAATCTTGAAAGACAGAACAAGAAAGATGGGTTGTGCATGCAGCAGCTACTCCGGACGACAACTTTGTATATATCAGCCACTTTTCGCGCAATTTTGTCAATGCCAAATACAAGTAGCATCCATGCTTTACTTGACACGATTTGACTGGCTCAGAGCCTGACAGGGGTGGATGGAGACTACCACCATCGCCACGAGTTTCGCCTACGTAAAAAACACCACTGGAAGATCGATTAAGCATTAAGAAAGCATCACATTTCCCAGGCTCTGCCCGTGGAAACATCCACTGAGAGAATTTCTTCATTCTAACTGAAAAAGGACAAGCTTATTACTTCCATCGATTCAAATTAATTGACGCAACCTCTATATAATGTTTATTTTACATTGGCCTGCGTTAGTTAGTTGGGATTGATGGGAGTATTATTTTTAAAGAAAAAGAGAAGCATGGGGCATGTAGGCTGCGGAGCGAGGCCAGTCACTTGGATTGGGTCGTCGGCGACGAGCATCCTTTCGCTGTCATTTTCCTTCCAGGCCACCTGGATTTCTGTCCTCTCCAACACCGCCCCTCATATGCGTCGGCTATCTACAGCGCACTCCCTCGCCGGTACGTGGTCGACAAGAGAAGACCCTTGAAGATCCCGTGGAGTCACTCTTTGAGGTGCGACAGCAGAGCATTTTTGCCACGCCTCCATCGCCACCTCCAAGGCCTCCTACGGCTTGTTGGAAAACGCTGGCCGGATTGCAAATCTCCAGGAAGGGTGGTCTCTCGCTGCAGAGGATCAAGCGGCCTGGTGCAAGTGTTGTTGTTGTGCCGGCGGCCAAAGTTGCAGAAAAATTGGTTGCCGCACGCTAGGAATCATCAGAGATGGTAAAGATGTGACGGAGGCAACTTTGGATGAGTTTACTTCCAAGTTCAAGGACCAACTAGCTCCTGAGGTGATCATGGCCATGAGAGAATTTTTCCATCTTGATGACCCGGCTGTCAACGGAGTTGAGGACTCCCTGCTTGATCATGGTGGTGAGGGAGCACTGGAGCTCGTGGGGGG